>NW_003852606.1:1867243-1895278 GCF_000181295.1 Otolemur garnettii | reverse complement strand
AAAAAAAAAAAAAAAAAATTACCTTCACCCTCAAAGAACACCCCTTTAAAAGAAAAAAAAAGGTGTTTAAAGGAACTCTCTCATTTTCCTATACCTGGCCCTACTTGTCCATTATTCTGTCCCCCATAATGGAAGCTTCCAAATACTCCCATACTATACCATACTCCCAATACTTCCCATAATAGCTTCTTTCAATATTCCCAAAGCAATGAAAAGATATGTTTAAGGAGATCTCCCATTGAACAAAGGTTTTCTCCAATTTCTCCATCCCATGAAGAAGATCCCTTTACTACAATGGACTCACTCATATGTGCCAACCCATGATTAACTCATTCCCAAGGAGATATACTCCCATAATGGACTCACCCATTACCCCCACTCTCCTGATAGAGCACTCCAAAGAGATTCCCTATACATCAATGGATACTCTCAATTTTCATCCTAAAAAAAGACATCTCCAAAGAGATATTCATAGAGTGGGGTCTTCTAGTAACTCTGCTTATAAGTAGACACTTTCAAGAATACCCTCTTAGGGCTCGGCACCCATAGCTCAGTGAGTAGGGCACCAGCCACATACACTGAGGCTGGCAGGTTTGAGCCTGGCCCATGCCTGCTAAACAACAATGACAATAATAACAAAAAATTAGCTGGACGCCTGTAGTCCCACCTACTTGGGAGGCTGAGGCAAGAGAATTGTTTCAGCCCAAGGGTTTGAGGTTGCTGTGAGCTGTGACACCACAGTACTCTACCAAGGGTGACACAATAAGACTCTGTCTCAAAAACAAACAAAAAAACCATGCATGACCTTGGCACCTCAGAAGAGCACAGAGTAGCTGTTTTTTAGGATGTCTCTCAGTTTGCATTTGTCTGGGTTTTTTTCCTCAGGAATAGCTGGAGGCTGCTCATCCTGGCAGGAGTGCCACAGGGGGGTGCCGAGTCCTCAGCCCCTTGTATCAGGGTGCACTTGAGGACCATACCCTCGCAACCTGTGATCTGGGGCAAGGGCTGTCTGCCAGGTTTCTCCTGTAAAGTTACAAAAAATGTTTTCCTTTTGTAATTAGTAAGTATCTTGTGGAGAGACACTGTGAGACTGCAATTATCTTGTTTCTCATCAAGGCACACACATGTATTTGTCCTGTCGTGGTGTTTGCTGTACTGTATAGAACATGTGTTCTTTATGTTAGAATAAAAAGTATTTTTTGAAAAAGACAAACAAACAAAAGAATACCCTCTTATATAAGGGAGTATCCCATTTCATACACCAAATTAACACATGCATTCCAGAAGACCACTTTTTTTTAAAGACAGAGTCTCACTACGTCACCCTTGGTAGACTGCCGTGGTGTCACAGCTCACAGCAACCTCAAACCCTTGGGTTTAAGTAATTCTCTTGCCTCAGCCTCCCAAGTAGCTGGGACTACAGGTGCCCACCACAACTCCCAGCTGTTTTTTGTTGCAGTTGTCATTTGTTGTTTAGCTGGCCCAGGCTGGGTTCAAACCTGACAGCCTCAGTGTATGTGGCTGGCACCCCAATCACTGTTCTACGGGTGCCGAGCCATTTTCTTTTTTCAAACTTGCTTTATTTGTATTTTTTATTATTTATTTTTTGGAGACAGAGTCTCACTATGTCACCCTTAGTAGAGTGCTGCAGCGTCACAGCTCACAGCAACCTCTAACTCTTGGGCTTAAGCGATTCTCTTACCTCAGCCTCCCATGTAACTGGGACTACAGGTGCCCACCACAATGTCTGGCTATTTTTTGTTGTTGTCATTGTTGTTTAGCAGGCCTGGGCCGGGTTCAAACCCACCAGCCTGGGTGTATGTGGCCGGCACCATAACCAGGGAGCTACAGGAGCTGAGCCAGAGAAGACCACTCTTTATTTTATTTTATTTTATTTTATTTATTATTATTATTTTTTAGAGACAGAGTTTCACTTTGTCACTCTCAGTAGAGTGCTGTGGCATCACAGCTCACAGCAACCTACAGCTCTTGGGCTTAGACGAGTCTCTTGCCTCAGCCTCCCATACTTTATTTTTTTGAATTTTGCTTTCAATTGTCTTAGTCTGAATTTTTAAATTTTATTTATTTATTTATTTCATTGAGACAGAGTCTCACTTTGTGGCCTCAGTAGAGTGTCCTGGCGTCATAGCTCACAGCAACCTCCAACTCTTGAGCTTAAGCAATTTTCTTACCTCAGCCTCCCAAGTAGCTGGGACTACAGATGCCCACCACAACGCCCGGCCTTTTTTTGGTAGAGACAGGGTCTCACTCTGGCTTTGGCTCAGGCTGGTCTCAAATCTCTGAGCTCAGGGCATTCCACCTGCCTTGGCCTCGTAGAGGTACTAGGATTACAGGCGTGAGCCACTATACCTGGCCGAAGACCACTTTTTAAAAATGGACTTTTTCATTTCCATTCTATAAAAATGTAAACATTCAGTCTGACCCCTGTCCTAAAATAAACCCTTCTGTTCTCCAACCATGTTTGAGAGAGTAGACATCCTGATATGCATAAATCCCCTTTCTACACTGAACTCTCCCATTACTCCACCCCATGAACTGATGCTGCTAAAGAGATCCCTTCCTAAAATACACTTACTTATCTGCCCTTCTAGAAAAATGGGCTTTTCTAGTCTGACCATCTTCTGTTCTCCATTCCTGTCTGAAGGAATGAGATGATCCCAAATACATGAGCCCCTTTCAACAATGGGCTCTCTAGTCCCTTTGCCCAAGAAGGGATGCTTCCACATCACCCACAACGAACACTCACATCACAATCCCTCCATAAATAGACAAATCCAAATGAATTCCTACAAGAGATTCACCTATTATTTCTGTCCACGAGGAATCTGTAATTCCAATGAAGCCTCTTTCTACAAAAGGAATTTCTCATGAACCCCACCCCAGGGAATAGATGTTTCTAATGTTTCCCCCTCTTCCCATAAGAAACTTATCCTCTTTCAATTTGACCACTTTCCCCAAAGACAATCTCTTTTTCACCAACTTTGTCCAGAGAATGGGCTGTTATAATATATGCAAGATCCTTGCTAAAATGAGCTCTCCCCTGTCTCCTTGCCCCACAGGAAGGAGTGAACTCTTCCATGTGAGCTCTTTCCTGAATAGTCTTAGCCTCTCACCCACATACAAAGCCAGGCTGCCTAACCTTATTGGAGCTGTCTGTGCCTGTAAAAATGGAACTGTTCAATAAGCTCCACCACCTTCTAGAGTGGGCTTTGCCATTGGTCCCAGCTGTACTTGCTGAGCTGGGCTGTACCACTGTCACTCAAAGGTGGGCAACAACTTAAGGACGAATATCCCATCACCCCAAATAAATGTTTATTTTCTTCCAATAAAATATTACATTTCTATTAATGAAGTAATCTCCCACAGATGCCCAACCACCAATCCTTTCTTCCTCTCTGCTTCCTAACAAAGAAGTTTTATTATCACCCAAATATGTAAAGTAAATAGAAGTATCAGTACCACCTGCCTCCATCAATAATGGTGAAATCGTTTCCATGTAAACCATCACCTTTTAAAAATGGTTTAGTCCACTTCCCCTACCAAGAAAACCTAGGTACATAATAAGGTGACCAGATGTCCCGCTTTTGGCGGGACAGTTCTGATTTCTAACAATTTGTCCCGCGTACCTCAGCGTTTTAAAAAAGTTCCAATTTTTGGAAAGAATGCACGACAAGCTAGGGAACAGGCGGGACAACGGGAAGGGAATATACAGTTTTCGGCTGCTGAAAAGGTTAATGTAACTCCATTTGGGAATTAAGAGGTTAATGTAACTTCATTGGGAAATGAAAAGGCTAATGTAAATTCCCTACTCCCCTCCTGGACAAGATCACCCAGGTGGACCAGTGCCCTACTTCTCTGAGCCGCAGGTGCCGCCCTATACATAATTTTTTTAATGTATTATATTTGTAAATCGTACTTATGTTGATATTTTTTTAAAAATTACAATACTATTTTTGCGTTCTATGAAAATTTTTGTTGCTCCATATAGACCAGATTTTTAATCAAGAACACACCCCTCCTCCGCCCCACCCCTGATCAATGGTGTCTCGCTTTACCAATGTTAAAATCTGGTCACCTTAGTAAATACACAACAAAATCCAGGCAACAAATGATTTCCCTGCTCAGGAGATGGATTCTCCCATCCCTCCCCTGTGGCTCAAGTGGCTAAGGCGGCAGCCACATACACCTAAGGTGGTAGGTTCGAATCTAGCCCAGCAGCCAAACAACAATGATGGCTGCAACCAAAAATAGCCGGGTGTTGTGGTGGGCACCTGTGGTCCCAGCTACCAGAGGCAGGAGACTCGCTTGAGCCCAGGAGTTGAAGGTTGCTGTGAGTTGTGGTGTCATAGCACTCTACCTAGGGGGACAGCTTGAGGCTCTGCCTCAACAAAAAAAGAGAGAGAGAGAGAGAGAGAGAAAACTGAGCATTTCCAAGATCTTTCTACGATGCACTCTTCCTTGAGAAAGACAGCACTTTCCTCCAACTATGAACCATTCCCTATTTGCCCCTCCAGTGGACTCTTTTTCAGCTGTTACCTTCTTCCTTCTCTGGTCCCTGACCTTATCGCCTACTGTGGAACCTCGCTGGACCACACCTTCCAGAGAACCCTGAAAATTCTGGGAGTTGTAGTTCTGTTGCCCTCTGACCGTCGTGTGGTTCACAGGGCTTTTTCGTTTTTTGTTTTTTTGTGACAGAGTCTCATTTTGTCGCCCTCGGTAGAGTTCCTTAGCGTCACAACTCACGGCAACCTCCAACTCCTGGGCTTAGGCGATTCTCTTGCCTCAGCCTCCCGAGTAGCTGGGACTACAGGCGCCCGACACAATGCCCGGCTATATTTTTGTTTCAGTTAGGCCAGGGCCGGGTTCGAACCCACCACCCTCAGTATATGGGGCCGGCACCCTACCCACTGAGTCACAGGCACCGACAGGGCTCTTTCGATAGGGGAGGCAGCACTCACCTGGGCGTCCTGGTAGCCCTGGAGCAGCAGGAAGTAAGGGCGGTTGCTGGGGGCCTGGATAAGGCACTGAGTCAACTGATCGAAGTCCCCGGGGTCTGCAGGTCCGATTTGGGCGTCGGCTGCTCCTGGGGCCATGCTAAGTGCCTGCTGCCTGCGTTCCTGCTGCCGCCGCCGCCGACCCTGCAGGCTAAGCTCCGACACGCTTCGCCTCAGGGACAAGTTTTCAGAGCGTTCTTTGCCTCCGGACCCAGTCGAGGACCCTGATCCCGACCCTGGACCAGGACTGGCCAGCGCCGCCCCACCTGACGCCGCCCGGGAGCGGTTCTTTTGCGGCCGCCACGAAGGGGCGCCAGTGCCTGCCGAAAGACAGAGGCTGAACTTACAGATTTACACAGAGAAATTACCAGGAGACTAAGAACAAGGCTTCATGCAGAAGAGGCTGCTTCCCACATTTAGGCTTTTGCGCATGGTGTTCTTTATGGCTGAAGCACATTTCCTGCCTGGATGCTACCCTTTCTGCAGCTTTCAGCACCGAAATTTCATTCATTCTTGCAACAGGTTTTTATTGAGCACCTACTGTGTGCCTGGGACTGTTCTAGGCACTGGGTAACAGAGAAGACCCTGCCCTCAGGATGATAAAAACCAACTCCTGAACACCCTTCCCTGACAGTCCATGTTGAAGCAGGTAACTGCACCACCAGGTACTCTGGGCTTTGTTTGGAGCAGCACAGGCTCGGCACATAGTAGGCACCTAGTAGAAATGAGCCAAATGAACGATCTGATGTGTTCCCCACTAGCCTTGTGATGTGGGAGCCTTACCTGTGAGTGTCCCCACTGTATTTCTCAGGGCCCTAAAAAAATATGTAGTTCATAGTAGGTGCCAATGAACACTTTTTTGGGGGGAGGGGGTAAGTTGCTGATTATAATTGCCATTTTTCTTTTTGAGACAAAGTCTCACTCTGTTGCCTGGGCTAGAGTGCAGTGGCATCATCGTAGCTTACAGAAACCTCAAATTCCTGGGTTCAAGTGATCCTCCTGCCTCAGCTTCCTGAGTAGCTCAGAATACAGGCACTTGCCACCACAACCAGTTAATTTTTCTGTTTTTGTAGAGATGGGGTTTTGCTTTTGCTAAGGCTGGTCTTGAACCCCTGGTTGAAAGCAATTCTCCTGACTCGGCGCCATTCTTTATTAAGTACCTACTATGTACCAAGCATGTGTGTATATACCATGTGTGTATATATAGGTACGTGTGGTATATACATATGTATATTCCATTGACACCTCACCAGGATTTTGCTGAGATTAACTAGCAAAGAACACATTGGAATCCAAGCCTGAGTTCAAAACCAATGAGTTTAATAGATAACAACATTCTATCTCCCAAAGGATGACTCAGAAACAGGAAAGTAGTTAGAGAGTTTCCTGAGCAGTGAAGGTCCTCAATGTGCCAGGCCCCATCCCTGCCAGGCTCTGTCCAACACTTGCCATATGATCTTTTTTAATTTTTTTTTTTTTAGAAAGAGCCTCAAGCTGTCTCCCTGGGTAGAGCGATGTGGCATCACAGCTCACAGCAACCTCCAACTCCTGGGCTTAAGTGATTCTCCTGCAACCACCTCCCAAGTAGCTGGGACTACAGGCACCAGCCACAACGCCCAGCTATTTTTTGGTTGCAGCTGTCATTATCTGGTGGGCCCAGACTGGATTCAAACCCGCCAGCTTAGGTGTATGTGGCTGGCACCTTAGCCACTTGAGCCACAGGTGCCCAGCTCTTGCCATATGATGTTTGACACCACCTCCTGTTCTAGGCCGGGTCTTTTCAGAAACCAGGCTTCATTGTGGTATAACCTTTCTTAGCCTCTACAAATACCTCTTTCTCTAGCCCCTTCCTTTCCCAAGTGCCCACTTTTGGAGCCAACCTAGCCTAAGGCCACCTGATCCAAGGCCAGCCCCTCTGAGGCTCTGCCCACTCCTAGGACCTCCAGGCTAGACCTATGAGCAGATTCCCCTGCTCCCATTTCCTTCCCCTTGTAGGCTCCACCAACATAAACCCTGCCCCTAGAAAACCACCTCAATCTACTTTGCAGATTGGCTTCCTACTACAGTTACCCACGCCTCATCTGCCACCATGAGCCACCTTGCTTCACCAGCCCTATGCCTCCATGCCTGTCTCTTTTGCAGACCCCGCTCCAGTATCACAGGCTCCGCCTATAGGCTCTGCGCAGCCCTGGAGGACATCCTCTATGGTACTCCTCCAGTTCTAGTTCTCCCCAACACACAGGCCGAATCCTCTGCATCCCTCAGAATCCTGCCTATCCTTGCCCCTCCTGCCAGGCTTGCCCTGCTCCCAGAATCCAAAAACGCTCCCCGGGATTCACTATTCTGCAGGCCCCGCTACACATTCAGCCTCATCCAAGGCAGTCTGAAATGTCTACTGAAGGTCCTGACCCCAGTCCGGATCCACTCTAGGACACTGCCAATCACCATCAGCCACCAGGCCAGCCCCGCCCGAGCCTCAAACCCCGCCCCTGGAAAAATCCCACCCTACTATCAGGCTCGGGGGTCCTCAAACTTTTTAACAGGCTGCCAGTTCACTGTCCCTCAGACCGTTGAAGGCGGGACTGGGCCCCGGGACGAGTGGGCTGCTAGGCAGGACAGGCAGCGGCGGCAAAAACACCCGACGGGCCAGATAAATGTCCTAGGCGGGCCGCATGTGGCCCGCGGGCCGTAGTTTAAGGACCCACTTCTCAGACCCGCCCAGCTGGCTGATCCCCGCCTTGATCTGGCTCCGTGCTCCTGCTGACCCGGTCCTACGAGTATCGCCCAGCAACCTCCGAGGCACCGCCCCCTGAGTCGGGGCCCGCCCCACCCGGGCCCCTACTTTCTTGCCCTGCAGGCCCCGCCCCAGAGCGGGCCCACAGACTCACCTTCCCTGTCCGCCGCGCCGAAGGCCTCCTGCTCCAAGAGGCGCGCCTCCTCGCGGCCTCGCAACTCGAAGCGCCGCGCCCACCCAGGCCGCGCCCGCCACAGCTCCTGCACCAGCAGCGGGCGCTCCGAGTCGCCCAGCACACGCAGGTGCTCTGCCCGCCACTCGCCGTTGCCCACGCCGGCCACCGCCGGCCGACCCAGGGCATCGCACAGCGCGAAGGCGTCCACGCAGCTGCTCTCTCCCGGGCCGCTGCCGGGGCTGCCCGCCAGACCATAGCGCTCCAGCGCCTCGGCCACGAGCTCCCGCGCCGTGGAGCGCGCTGTGGCCAGCACGCTCTTGTAGTTGGCGCCCGACGCCAGTCCAGCGCCGAAGATTTTGAGGACCCCCGGGGGCGCCGTGGCGCGGGTGACTAATGGGGGATCGGGGGCCACACCCGCTGCCAGCTCAGGCAGCTTCTTCTCGCTGGCCCAGCGCTGCGCGCCCCCGGGAGTCCCAGGGCCTCCCACACTGCCAGACCCAGTAGTCCCAGTCCCCGAGCCCCGAAAGAGCTGGGAGATACGTTTGGCGCGGCTACCAGAAGCTCCTCCGGCTGCCTTGACTGCGCCCACTCGCCGCAGCTCCACGTGCGGTGGGGGTGGGAGCAGTGGCTCACTGCTGCGGCTCCCCGTGTCCGAAGACGAAGACCTGGGAGTCCGCCAGGGAACAGGGTCGCGGGAGAGACCCGGAAGGACACATCAAAATGGGGTTGTGGGACGGATTAGGAGACAGGTTGGGTACAGATCCAGAGAAAGAGGGACAGGAACCCAGAAAGAAAAGGAAGCAGAGACCCGGGGTGAAGAGGTGGGCAGAGATCAGGGGTGGGCAGAGACAGGAGGCAAAGAAAGAGAAATAAATAAATAAATATGAGTCCCACAAGAGGAAATTCCAAGAGGTGAGCAGGGAGGGAGGTGAATCAAACGCCTGCACCTTCTGTGTTCCCATCCTACCTAACTCCATCTCCTGGCCCATCTTCCCACCCTCCCACCGTCTCCCCCTGCCCACCATCTCACTTGCCCATACAGTGCAATAACCAGAGCCAACCCTTTCAGGGTCCCTGGCATGCCCTGGTGCAGGGACTGAACCATAAGCCAGAAATGATGCAAGGCAGGAGGGTAGGGGCAGGAATCCTGTGGCGATGGGCACTCACTTGACAGAGGCAGCACTGGGCCAGCGCCGCCCCAGCTTGGCCAGCTGCTTCCTGGGGGAATTGATCCACAGGCCCACAGGGAGATGGAGCTTCCCAAAGCGGGGGCTTCCGCCCTCTTTCCGTTCACCAGACAGCATGGCCCTAAGGGAGCAATGGGTATAGTCCCAACTCCTAAGGCACTCAGTGTGAGAATGGGATAAAAGAAACCTGGACCCCTGAGTGGGAGTTTATTGGGCTCAGGCTCTTGAGTACAGGTGGAGGAGAGGGATGGGCCCCTGGACTCCTGGGTCCTGGGATGGGAGATGGCCAGGGGCTGACTCTAGCATCCAAGGGAATAGGTGGCTGGACTCCTGGGCCCCTGGCTCTTACCCTGCTTTGGGTCTGGCAGCACCGGGAGGCCCTAGCTCCACTGGCCGGGGTAGTTCCACTGTTCTTGTTTAGCCTTTGCCTCTGTCCCAGCTCCCAGAACTGGGTGGGGGACAGGAAAAGCAAGAGGAAACCCGGCAGGAAGAGCGGGGAGGGGGTGTCCTGTGAGGAGACCAGGCCTGGGGGAGGAGATCAGGGTAGGGGCAGGATCTGCCTGATTCCTTGCTTCTGGAATCATTTCGCAGTCAGTTGGACTCCTCCAGGACCCAGAGGTCCTCATTTTCAGCCCCTCTTCCCTCAGGCAGGAGCCCATCCCCCAGCCTCTCTTTTCAGGATACCAAAAGTTAGGATCAGTCTGGAGGAGTGAGTCAGATACTTAAACAAGATGAATCTTTATTCGCTCTTTAAGTCTGAGGATGTTCTCGTTGGAACCTGGGTTGAAGAAACCTGGGATGGAACCCTGGATGAAACCTGAGATGGAGCCTGAGATGGAGCCTGAGATGGAGCCCGTGATGGAGCCCGAGATGATGAACCCTGGGATTTCTTTTCCTCTTCTTGGTTAGCGCCGCACAGTTTAAGTGTTATGTAATCTATCACCTTCTTTCGACAAAACATGCTGGGGGAGAAAGGAGATTAGGTACCAACTTAGTGTGGGACACCCCTCCCAGACGCCTCCCATCTGACCTTTTTTGCAATTACCTAAGCTCCGCCCTCCGGAGTCCCCCTCCTAAATAAGCCCCACCCCAAGTGGAAGTCCTAAGTGCAGACCTGCTTCTGCGTTGGGAACCAGGAAACCCCAACCCCTCATTCCAAGTCCGCCTTAGCCGGTGGGTTGCTCACGCTAAGACGAGGCAAACTATCAGCACCAGCGAGATCCACATCAGCAGCCCGGCAAGGCGGTCTTTCAGCATATCATCGGATTTCGAAGACAGAAGGGGTGTGGACAACTCCGAGGTCGTCATGCCCTCTGCTGTTGTTGCAGTGGTTGGTGATGGTGTCTCCACCAGGGACCTTTTGGGCAACACTGATGGAAAAGTGACAGAAAGCAGTCCCAGAAGGGCAAAAGCAAGCCGTCCCGGTACCCAGCTCTCCAGGCGATAATCTCGCCTCCAATTGCGTGAAGCCAGAACACACCTAAGGGGACCCTGTGCGCGGGAACCCTTTGGCCTGAAACCACGCCCAACAGGAAGTCACGCCCCTGAAACTGGCCTCTAACTCCCTGGGCTCAGACTCCCACTCTTAACCCCGCAGGACTGACCTGTAACATGAAAGTGAATGATCGTGGCTGGACTGGACTTCACCAAGCCCAACTCGCAGCGGTAATTGCCTGCATCCTCCGCACCCACCATGGGTTTGGTCAGGGTGGGCTCTTTTCCGTCGGACACCAAAGTCTCAGATTTGTTCCCCCAAACCTAGACCCAAGCTCAAGGGGTCACAGAGGCCTGGGGAATTCAGGGATTGGGGGAGTACAGGGGTGAGAAGATCACGGGGCCTTGGTGTAGGGTGTCACTGGTCAGGGAATGGGGTTCCCAGCAGTCAGTAGAGACCACAGCTAGTAGCTCACGGGTCATGAGGGTTGTGGGTGCAGGCGAGTGGATCCAGGGGCCAAGGAGCTCACATGATAGACTAGAGAGTTCAAAGGTTACAGGAGTTGGACCCCACCCTGTAAAATCTGTAATTGGAGAGGCCTTGAGACATCCGATGCCAGCTTAACTCACAGTCCAGGATCATATCTTCCATTTCATGGACCTCCACATTGCGTTCTGGGGATGAGGGATGACTGTGGGACACTCCTTCATGGTTATTTGCCCTCCCTTATATCCCTTCCATTTGGTTTGAACCCCTGCCTTTTCTTATCTGCTCTCTCCATCTTTTCTCTAGACTCAGTTCCTGTCTCACCCCACCCCTCTTCAGCAACCCCTCCTCCTGGGTGCAGCTCTCACCCCCGCAATCAGGAGACTTTCGACAAGGATGAATCTGCTTTTGGCAGTGGTTGCACCAGATCACAGCCTGCAACATAACACCTGAAGGGGCAGGGTCAAAGCTTGCATTTACCAGCGAAGGGGCAGGGCTAAAGGGAGAAGGCTGGGCTATGGGCAGGGGACTGGTCATCTGCTAAATCCTTTGGAGGGTCAGGGCCAGAACATACCTGGGTAGGAAGCAGGAGGCTCAGTGAAGAGTGTAAATAGAAGACAACCCACTTTCCAAGAAATCGAAGGTGGAGAAAGAACACTGGAGGTCCAGGAACCTCTCAGATGTGGAGAATGAAAAAAATACCAGGAACCAAAAAGGGGAAGGAGAGGATTGAGTATTCATGGGGCAAGGCTGAGGGGCAGAGGGCTAGCTTCCATGATCCAGACTTACCACATTTGTTGGGACAAAAAGCTGCCTCAGAAGGGAAAAAGGAGAAAGACAGAAATGGCAGTCAGATTTCTAAATTAAAGAAAATGGAAAGACTGAGTTGAAGGAAAAGCAGGAGTTTGGGCTCTTGGGTTTCAGGGTGAAAGATTTGGATCTGAGGGAGCAGGAAGTTGGGGAACTGGGTTCAGGGAGGTAAGTAAAGGGGTGAAGATAGGGACTGTTGGGTTGTGGAAGGAGGGAGCTGGGTACACTGACTCCCATCTTCCCTCACCCTCTTTTTGGAACTGAGCCACATATTTGGTAAAGGTTTCCTTTTGCAGCTTTAACATCCAGAGTAGCTCCCTCACGAAGTGGTCATCTGGGAAAAAAAACAGAATGGTGCAGCGATGCCCCATCCCCAATCCCAGGTATGAGGTGCTGATGTTTGCCTCTGTCTGCAGAGCCTGACATTCCAGGGTCTGGCCCTCTCAGGGAAGGGCACCATAATTAACCACTTAACATAATGCCAGCCACTAGGATAAGCAATGCACATTTAATCTGCACAACTGAAGGACTACGCTACTGCATGCCCTCCCTCCCTTTTAGAACATTTTAGAGTCAAAGAAGCTTCAAAGTTCCTTGCTCAAGGCCACACAACTAGGAAGTGGCAGAGCTGGAATCTGAACCTAGGCAGTCTGGCTCTAGAGAGCCTAGCCTCTGACCAAAAGACTACAAATCACCAGCGATGGCTACCCTGAGAGATTCTGAAGCTCCCGATGACCTTGGTCTATTTACCGCTTACATCACTGTCTGTGATGCGTTTCAGATCTTTCAGCAAACTCCAGGATGCCTTTTCCAATGTGGTCTCATCTGTGGGGGGGGGGGGGACACATAGAACCCCAGATCCCAGCATTATTGTCATGGGCTCACCTAGCCTTAGAAACTACAATACAAGGGCTGGGTGAGGTGGCTCATGCCTGTAATCCTAGCACTCTGGGAGGCCGAAGCTGGTGGATTGCCTGAGTTCATGAGTTCAAGACCAGCCTGAGCAAGAGCGAGACCCCGTCTCTAAAAAATAGCCAGGCGTTGTGGCGGGTGCCTGTAGTCCCAGTTACTCGGGAGGCTGAGGCAAGAGAATTGCTGGAGCTCAAGATTTTGAGGTTGCTGTGAGCTATGACGCCACCGCACTCTACTAAGGGCAACAAAATGAGACTCCTGTCTCAAAAAAAGAAAAAGAAAGAAAGAAAGAAAGAAAGAAAAAGAAACTACAATACACATGAGGCCACTGGGCAAGGGTAGGGCTGGTTAAGGATTAGTCACCCATTGCCTTCTGAGAGTTGTACATAAAATTGTCAGATAAGGGGTAAGGAAAACAGTATTTACTAGCTCTAGGGAACCCCAGAATCTGGATCAGAGCCTTCTCCTTTGCTGAACCCAGGAGATCCTGTTCCCAGCCCCTTCCTCCCCCTGGCTCCAGCCCTCTCATTTCCCAGGACCCAAGAGTGTGCTCTCTGCCCTGCCCTCACCAATGACCCCCATAAAAGATGCCTCATTTAATGGCAAATCCTTGAAAGCGGTTAGTGACTTCACCAACTTGCTCATCACTGATTTGCGAAGACGAACATCCAGGTGGCCAGGCAGGTAATCTCTTTCCAAGGACTTTAGGGCCTCCTGGACCGAGGGGCTACATATGACACAGGCCCCAGCAGAGAGCAGGCAACCAGCCAGAGCTGCCAACAGGAGGGCAAAATTTGGCCTCATTGCAACCAGAGCCGCAGTCTTTGAAGACCACCAGGAAGGGTCCTCTCACTCTAAACCAAGAGCAGGTGAACTCTAAACAAAGAGAAGCCAAAGCTCATCTCAGGCAGCCCCACTAGACACCCTCCCCCACCAGGTCCCAAAATGACTAAATGAGGATCTTCAGGAAATCTCCAAATACATCCTTCATCAAATGCCTCCAAAGTATGAAACTGAATCCCCACTCCAGGTAACTCCCAATTCAGAGTCCTCGTTGCATTCCAACTGAGAAATAAGCAAACTATTAAAAAAGAGGCACTCGCCAGTCCACAAGTTTAGGACCTCAAACTCCCCACCCCATACACCCCTTCCCAAAGTATGGGATTGCGAGTTCCCCAAACTGATGTGATTCCCAACTCCAAACTTTAAGTATTACCAACAGAGGAACCCCCAGTCGCGTCCTCCAGCCCAGTTCCTAAAACCTGTTGAACTTCAAACTGAAAACTCAATTGCCCAAACGAAATAAACTATTCCATACAGAGCCAATTGGGATATCATCAAACTCAGAACTTTCTCAAAACCCAAACAGACCCGGAATCCCCAAACCTAAGGACGCTACACACTTTTGCCAGATTTCATACCACCCTTGTATACCCTTCCTCAAGGCTAATGGGCCCTCAATTTGCAGGGCACACCCTTCTTAGGAAACAGGAGCGCCCATGCACCCTGAACAGCCATGCACCCGAAACAGCTGTTCCCGGACCTTGATCCCTGACTTAATGTGGCGCCCTCACACAACTATGGTTCGCTGAGGAGCCCAGTCCAGGTTCTGAGAGCTTTTAAAGAGGAAGCTGGGGTCCTCTAATATTTCTCCCACGGCTAAAATTACAGATTTTGTTTGGGGCGAAACTGGGGTTGGTTGCGTGGAGTAGAGAGTTTTCCACTGGGGTCTGAGTCATGGAAGGTCCCCTTTCTACAAGAAAACTCCGGTAGCCTCCCTCTTCGAGAGCTTCCCGCGTGAGGGTCCTAATTTCCTGAGAGTCTCTTGGGTTTTCCTTGGCCCCGCCCAGAAGCTCAAATCTGAGTAGGATTGGACTGCAACAAAGGGAGGCTCCGCCCATCTCCCTCAAACGTCACAGAGGTTGCCACCTTTTCAGACTAGATTCACTAGAACTTTCCCAGTACCTACTGAAGGGGGACAGTTACCTGTGTGCTCCGGCTCCCAGAGCCAGGGTCTTGGCTTCCGGCATTTAGCTTCCCTCCTTCCCATGGCCCAGGATCGAGGCTTTCGGCTGTAATGCTCCCGGCCCTTTGGAAACTGGCGCGGAGCTACAGAGATACGGGAAGCTGGTGTTTTAACCCCAGGACTACAACTCCCAGAAGGCCATGAGGCTTTCTTCACAGTAGATTAGCGCCACCAATCCCTTAGCTTTGTGGGAAATGTAGTTCAATGTTTACGCTAAACAGTTACCCGCTTCTCCACCTTCTCTCACCAGCTTATGGATCTGGACATGGAAACTTCTGAAAGAAGAAAAGGCTGAGGGCTAATACTGAGGGTCCCAGAGAAGCTCAGACTTTTGGATCTTGGAAGGTCTCTTCTTACTTTTCTTTGTGGTTGAAATGGAATCAGAACAGGGACCACAGCTCACACAAGTCTAGCAACAAGGGACTGCCAGATCGGAGTAGGGACGACACCCTAAGACATCACAATTAATGAAAGTCCTTGGAAGCTGCCCAGCTTTTCCTCTTACACACACACACACACACACACACGCACACAGCTCCAAAAAAGCTGCCGAGATGGGTTGGTGATGTAGACTTTTAATTCACACCTCCCACTCTCCTACCTGTGGTGGCTGAGTTGGGAACAGTGCCCTGAAACTCCCTGAGAAGAATAGAGACTTGGGACCTGAAGTCCATTTGCACCAAAGCAGCACCTGAAGTTACGGCAGTTCCATTTTCAATTTCATTATGGCCAAGAATGCACTAAGTAGTCTCCAAGTTCAAAACATTCAGCAAACAATGGCAAGGGTCACCAGAAATGAACACCTGATTTTTCATGATAAATGTAGTATGTATTCACTCACAGAGCAATTTTCTGCATTGCTGTATGGACATATGCAGTGACACAAATCGGAATAGAATGGAATCTGTCTCCTGTTGGCAGAATAACCCCAAAGGAATGGGGAGAGACCAGTAATCATTCCAGCTGGTGTAATACTGAATTGTTTCAGAACCAACTTACAATTGATGCCAAGTAAAAGCACCGTGTACTCATTAAACTATAGCATTATTGAAGAAATAAAGTACATATGAAACCTTCAAAAAAAAAAATAGAGACTTGGGTTCTTTGATGCATGGATGGGGGATATAATCAGACTTGATCAGACTTGATTGTATTAAAGGTATCTTCCTTCACCCTTCAAAGAGTAGAAAGGGGCTCCTACAATCTGCATCAAGGATCCTGTCCTGCTTGACCAGACCCAGTCCTCCTGTCTGGGTTTGAGGCTACATCCTCTTATCCCAGATCGGCCAAAGCCACATTTAGTGGTTCTAGGAGTTCAGAAGCAGACAATGGCTGGCAAGGAGCACAATACCTCCTGGCTTTATGCAAGCCCATGAGGGTATGTTTATGCCTGCTGACTTCCCCAGAAAGAGATCCCAGACCCCCAGTAGCCCACCTCAAGTTTCCTTAACCCTGAGAGGCAATCCAAACTTGGATTTAACATACAGTTTCTGTCTTTGGCAGTTTTTGAGCTTAAAAAAAATGTCTGTGGATCTCTGAAAGGTTCTGCTCCAGAAGCTGCAGCATTTCTGCAGCTATCAGCCTCCCCATTTCCACATCCTTGCCTGTCCACTACCTCCTTTCCCCCCTCCCCAAAAGTCCTTGAGACATTTTTAGGGGCTGAGGAGTTAGAGTTCCACTCTGCTCACCAACTACCCCAGCTTTTCCAGAGCCTGTGAGCATAGCAAGATGTTGGCCAGCTAAAGATAGTTTGAATCTTCTATCTCAATCTTCCTGGCAATAATGGGGTGTTGAGCTTCTGGTTGTACATTCATTAGATTCTTCACGTAAGTTTTCTGGAATTCCAGAACCCCATCCCCTCTGATAGGGTCCTGCAGGATTCTTCACAGGTGTTAGATCTATACCCACCATGAGTTCCTTCAGGATTCTGAGGACCCAGGGAAGAAATAACACCTCTTCTAGAAAGATCAGGATGATAGCCACTGGAGGAAGGATTCCTTGTTCCTGAGGGCTGCCATCTAGAAGTATTCTAAATATGAGCTGGAAAGAGCAGGGTAGGTACTGTAGCTTCTAGAACTCCAAGAGCTTCTCCAGACATTGCCAGCTATCAGGCAAAGATATTCTGCTGCATTTAGGATGTTCAGGCAGTTCCAGAAAGCTTCCCCTTCTCTCCTAGTCTGCCCAACTAGACTCACTCTGGAAATGGGTGCCCACCTGCTCCAAGACCACTACAAACTTCTCCAGAATGTGCTGGGCCTCTGGAAACATGTATTACTGGCTCTGGAATGCTCAGGCTATTCTAGGATGTTTCTCTGGCTCTCAAGGTCCTACAAATGTCTACAGTTGAGACAAGTCTGCGTTAATGCCCACCCACTCAGGCAGGAAGGCAGCCTTAGGTTTAAAAATCTTTAGGAACTCAGAGTCTGGCAAGGTGAAGTTAGCCAGGTAGACAGTATCTCCACCTGCCAGGTAGGCAGCCCAGAAGCCAAAGGTGCCAATGGTCATGATGGTGTGGTTGCACTGTGTGAGCAAAGCAAAGTCCTGCCCTGGTGCACCTTCCTGTCCATTGCCAGCAAAGAACACATCACCCTGGGAGGTGTCAATGTTTTCCCGGCACCACTCCATGCCATTACTAGTGACCACAAAAATAGGGGCTTCATACCGTGCCCTGAACCAGTCCATGGCCTGCTGGAGGTAGGCTTGGTCACCCACCACACCCCTCCAGCGCTGAGGCATAACCTGCAAATAGTCCCCACGGCGCACGTGGACACCCACGAAGGTTCTCGGCCGGTCCCCAGTGAGGCCCAGACGGAGCTGACTCAGTAAACTCTGAGCCTTTTCCCGAAGGTGGTCGTGCAGGGTGAACTCCCTGCGGATCTGTTCTCGGAGATGGTGGAAGAAAGTCCAAGAACAGGGGAAGCCAGAGAGCTTCAAGAAGGGATCACTCAAGTGGGCATACTCCTCTGACATCCAGTCATGCAACTGCAGCTCCTGCCAAGGTGTGTGGCTGTCCACTTCCGGTGATAGCACAGGCAGGGTGATACGGAACACAGGAGCCAGGGTGGCATGCATGGCTGGCAGGATGAAGGCTGGGCGGCCATTAAGCTGGGCTAGGGCAAGCAGGGTGGCATACTGCCCCATCTGGTTACCAAACCGACCATCTGGGTAGATAGTCCAGGTTCCTGAAAGGGAGGCAGGGTGCTGGGGACAGGAAGTGGAGGTGTTGGGGTCCAGTGGTGTACCCTCCAAGCAGAAGATGGCCACTGGAGCTGTCATCAGGTGGCGGTCTGGACACAGAATGGACAGGTCTAGGCCGTGTCGAAAGATGTCTTGATGAAAATGGAGGAAGGAAATTGCTGAGAGGACACAGACTAGCAGGAAGGCCAGACAGAGATGCCGATGTCTGGCCAGCCACATGGCTGCAAGGGAGGAAAGGGACATTAGCCCATACTCAGAGCCTGAAAAGAATGTCAGGGAGGAGAGGCCTGGGGTCCAGAACAACTCAGTTCCTCCTTCAGATCCAGGGTCCAGACCCCTGCCCTTCCCCCCTCAGACTCAGGGTCCCAGTCCCCAGCCCCTTCTCCCTCAGTTCGGCAGGAGTAAGTCCACAGGTTTGGGCCCCTGGGGCTGAGATAGAGAAGGCTGAGAGCCTGAATTCCAAGTCTGTGGGATGGGAGGCTTGGAATCTCAGGGGATGGTGATGGGAATAAAAGAGGTGAGCCAGTGGTGTTTTCAAAAATAACCAGTGCCCAAGTTCCAGCATGTCCCCCACCCTCACCCCCCGGGGAATCTCGTCTCCCAATATGTAAGGTGCAATGAAATAGAACTCTATTCCACCCACCCGTTTCTCAGCAGGAACCGTCTGTGAGAGGTAGACCCCTGAGAAGATGGGAAGCGCCAGTCTGCGCAGAACATGTGAGGATGGCTGGCCCTACCGATTAGGGATGATGGTGCCAGAAACAGCAAAAACTGGGAGGTGGGGGCGGCGCCTGTGGCTCAAAGAGTAGGGCATCGGTCCCATATACCGAGGGTGGCGGGTTCAAGCCCGGCCCCGGCCAAAACTGCAAATAAATAAATAAGCTGAGAGGTGGTGGCGACTCCTAGGGCCTTCGTGGGACTAGGGCAAGGTGCACCTCCAGGGAGCTGCCGGGTCTCAGCCATTTGCAGCTTCCACTCACCTGAGTTCCTTGGAGGTGGCCTTAGTGCGCCGTCCCCAAAGCAGCCCACATCCGGCCGTCCCCGGAACCCCGCAGGCAACTCGTCTAGCCCGCAGCCCTCCCTTCCGCGCAGCCTCCCCGGACTGACTCCCAGGGCGCAGGGAGGGGCGAAATTTGGCTGCCCCCGCCCTCCGAGGCTGTGCAGGTACAGCCGGGAGGAGCCCAGTCCCATACCCGGCGCCAAGCGAGCGCCCGGGGCTAGGGCGGCGCCCTCCTCCCCACCCCCGCGCCATCTCCACGTGGGGACCGAACTCCAGCCTCCTCCTTACCGCCGTCGGCTTCTCCTGGGGCAGCCTACTGGCCTCACAGCAGCGGTCGCTGCATCCTCGCGCTTGGAGTCCCGCTCCGTGGCCCTCTCCCGCTTGGGGTGGGGTTAAGAGGCGGCCGCAGGCTCCTGGAAGCGCAGACCCCGGCCCCGCCCCAGCAGGTGGGCGGCCCCGCACCTGCTCCCGCCGAGAGGGTAGACCTTAGATCCTCCGCCCCCTGCAGCGTCCTCCCAAGAGGATGGAGAACCAGTCTGCCTGGCTGCTCAGGAGCGGACTGGGAGTCTCCTCCAGCTTTCCGGCAGCGGCGCGAAAACCCCCGCCTGGAGATGCCTCGCTCCCGCCGGCGTCTCCGATCTCCCATCCCACACCGTGCACGCTCAAATCTAGGCCCTAGGCCCCCAGGCCATGCTTCGTGGGAATTCTAGGGTTGAACGCAGAAAACCACAGGATTTGTCTTCCCTGCCTCCCGAAGAGGCTGGGGCAGACGGTGCCGGGAACAAAAGCCTAATTCAGAGGCCCCCTCCAGGCCCACTCACCCTGTCCTGAGCAGTCTGTCCCTTCCGTTCAAGTTAAGTCCTAGAAAGACTCAGGAATTTCACCTGATTTTCCAGGGATTTGATCAACATTTCTCTAGATTGAGAACTCACAGCGCCCTGCCCCTCCTCGTCAAACCCAGGGGTCCAGGCCCCCAACCCCTCCTCCCTCAGCGGGGCAGGTCTAGTGGGGTGCCAACAAGTTAACCAACCCCACTTCCCTCTGAGTCTTACTCCCCTCCTCCAGAGCCTGGCTGGACTGCCAACTCCAATGAGAAAATTTTACCCACCCCTCCCCCCAGGCTATTTTGGGAGCACCTGTCTGGGCCTGAGATAGCTTCTCTGGTGAAAGAAACACCAGGATTGCATCAGGAAGGAGGAGGAGGTTGGGATGCTTGGGGTCTGAGCATCTGAGTAAGGGTTGGTGAGGTTGAGATTGGCTCACTGCCAGGTGGGAGGCTTCCAAGACAGGACTCTTGTCTCCCTTCTAAGGACACTTTGTTCATGCAGCAATTGCTGCTTTCCTGAAAATCGAAGAACCCCTGTGGCAGACTACTGCCCTCCCCGCCCCCACACCTAAACATTCAGATTGGTCACAGAAATTCCACTTCTGTCCCACAATCTGCATTAGCCAACCAAGGAGATAATTGTCCAGGCTCCCAGCCCCTCCTCCCTCAGACCCAGGGGTCTTGGCCCCTACTCCCTCCACTTCAGACACAGGCATCCTGGCCCTCAGCCCCTCCTCCCTCAGACATGCAGGCCCAGGCTATCACCCCCCCCCCAATATTCTCCCTCGGACCCAGGGGTCCAGGCCCCTAACCCCCTCATCCCTCAGACCCAAGGATCTGAGTTTAGGGTCCCTCAGCCCCTACTCCCTGAGACCCAGATGTCTCAGGGAGAATATGACCCCCTCATTCCTCAGACCCAGGGGTCAGAGTTTAGGCTCCCTAGCCCCTCCTCCTTGAGACCCAGGAGTCCAGGGCCCAGACCCCCTCATCCCTCACACCCAGGGTTTCAGGCCCCCAGCCCCTCCTCTCTCAGGCACAGGGGTCCAGGTTCCCAGCTCCTCCTCCCTCAGACCCAAGGGTCCAGGCCCTTGATCCCCTCATCCCTAACACCCAGGTTTGTGGGCCCCCAACCCCTCTTCCCTCTGAATCAGGGTCTAGGCTTCCAGCTCTTCCTCCCTCAGACCTGGGGATCCAGTCCCCCAGCCTCTCCTTCAGACCCAGGAATCCAGGACCCCAGCCCCTCCTCCCTCAGCCCTGGCATTTTGAGACCCGACATCTTCCCTGAGACCCAGGAATCTTCACCCAAGCCCCTATTGCCTGGGTCCCAGCTAATCAGGCTCTCATCTCCCTCATCTCCTAGACCTAAGAGTCCAGGCCCCCAACTTGAAGGACCCCCAGATTGCATCATGCGTCCAGGCTGCCTGGCCACGGTGGAATTCTGGCTCCCGCCAAGTGGGTCAAATATCATGAGTCAGGCATTGGGAGGGTGACGGGGCGGATCTGTCTGGGTATAAATTCTGGAGCTTCTGCATCTCTCCCAGGAGGCCTGGATGTCCTGCCAGCTGGGGATCCACGAGCAAGAGGACCCAGGCATTCAAGCTACCTGAGCAGCAAACTGTGAATCTGCTCTCTGGGACAGCCACAATCTGGAAGGAACTCTAGACCCTTCAACTTCTCCAGCCTCGCAACCCTGAGCTCCCCTGAGGACTGAACCATAGATGGGCTGGGACAAGGCCAGGACTGGGTTCAAGCACCCAGGACCATGGTTTCCCCTGCTGGCTGTACTTTTGTTGGGAGCCTGCCAGGCACACCCTATCCCTGACTCCAGCCCCCTACTCCAGTTTGGTGGCCAAGTCCGGCAGCGGTACCTCTACACAGATGATGCCCAGGAGACAGAAGCCCACCTGGAGATCAGGGAAGATGGCACAGTGGTGGGGGCTGCACAACAGAGCCCTGAAAGTGAGTGTAGGGGCAAGGCGGTCCTGAAGTGGGAGAGCTGGGGGCCATGGTCCCTGGGTCTGGGACAAATGGAAAAAGGAGGCTCTCCTAGGGCTTTACTACTTTCTCCCCTTAGGTCTCTTGGAGCTGAAAGCTTTAAAGCCAGGGGTCATTCAAATCTTGGGAGTCAAGACATCCAGGTTCCTGTGCCAGAGGCCAGATGGGGGCCTATATGGATCGGTGAGCTTCTTGACACTCCTTGCCCACCATCTGTCCTGGTATCATCCTGACAATCCAGGACTCCATGTCTTGCACATTCGCTGGATCCAGAGTGGGTTCCACACTCTCTGTGTGCCTCACCCTTGCTGCACCTCCAGAGGTTGGCACTGTTGTTATCGATGCTTGTGAGATGAGGAAACTGAGGCCCAGGCAGGGACACCTGACCTCCAGTCATACAATGTGTGGACGGCAGAGTGGCCTGAAAGCCCAAGTCTCGTGACTCTGTAACCTCTGCTCCTGACCACATCCTGGCCACAGGGACACTCACCAAAGCCATGGCCAGTAAAGTGATCAGGACCTTGGGTGGTAGCCAGACCCCCTGCCTGGCCTTAGAGAGCACTGACTGGTCCCTGCTCTGGAATGTGCTGCTCTGTGAAATCAAGACAGGGAGGTGGCACTGCAGAACTGCCCTCGGGTGAAGGATGAAACCTGCTTTTCAGTATTTTGTTGCATGCAGGAAGGGCCAGGGGCCCAGCCCCAAGGGTCTAAGGCAGGACAGCATGGAGAAGTCGAGGGTCTCTGATCCTTGTTCTTTGTTCCCTAGCTCTACTTTGACCCCAAGGCCTGCAGTTTCCGGGAGCTGCTTCTTGAGGATGGATACAACGTTTACTGGTCTGAGACCTATGGCCTCCCACTGCACCTGCCTCCTGCCAATTCCCCATACTGGGGCCCATCCCTTCGGAGCCCAGCCCGCTTCCTGCCACTGCCAGGCCCTCCTGCAGCATCCCCAGAGCTGCCGGGGATCTTGGCCCTGGAACCCCCCGATGTGGGCTCCTCGGACCCTCTGAGCATGGTGGGGCCTTCGCAGGGCCGAAGCCCCAGCTATGCTTCCTGAAGCTGCGGCTGTTTGTTATTGAGTCTCCTCCTTATTTATTGGGTTATTTATCTTATTTATTTTTTATTTTTCTTACTTGAGATAATAAAGAGTCTGAGAGAGGAGGATCAGAGTGAGTGTGTGTGGGTGTTTGAGGGAGCAAATAAAATCTGTTTCCCCATGTCCTTCCAGCCCTCCAATTACCCTTAGGCTCCAGCTTCCCACTGGGCTTGTTTTCTGCTCTGCTAAGGTATACCCAGGGGCTCTAGGACTATCCCTGCTCTTCCACAGGGAGGACTTATTATCCACCCCTACCCCCAACCTCCTGATAGCACTGTGGAACTATTTCTCAGAGGTACCTCAAGAACAGGAGTCTTAAAAAAATGACACTACAGGCCAGGTGTAGTGGCTCATATCTGAAATCCTAGCACTCTGGGAGGCTGAGGCCAGTGGATAGCTTGAGCTGAGAAGTTTGAATTTAGCCAGAGCAAGAGAAAAACCCCATCTCTACTAAAAACAGAAAAACTAGCCAGGCATCACTGTAGTCTCAGCTACTCTGGAGGCTGAAGCAAGAGGATCTCTCGAGCCCAAGAGTTTGAGGTTGCTGTGATGCTATGGCACGCTACCCAAGGCGATAGTGAAACTCTGTCTCAAAAAATAAATAAATAAATAAATAAACGACCCTGAAGGCCAGGCAAAGGAGCTTATACTTGCAATCCTAGCACTCTGGGAGGCCAAGGGTGAAGTACTGCTTGAGCTCATGAGCTGCAGACCAGCCTAAGCAAGAGTGATTCCCTCTCTCTACTAAAGATAGAAAAATTAGCTGGGTGTTGTGGTAGGTGCCTATAGTCCCAGCTACTCGAGAGGCTGAGGCAGGAGTTTGAGGTTGCTGTGAGCTAAGCTGATACCACAGCCCTCTAGCCCAGGTGACACAATGAGACTCTGTCTTCATAAAAAAATAATAATTATGGGCGGAGTAGTGCGCTGGCCCCATATGCTGGAGGTGGCGGATTCAAACCCAGCCCTGGCCAAAAACTGCAAAAAAAAAAAAAAAAACTAGGCTTGGCACCCGTAGCACAGTGGTTACAGCACCAGCCACATACACCGAAGCTGGCGGGTTTAAACCCAACCCAGACCAACTAAACAACAATGACAACTGCAACAAAAAATAGCCAGGCATTGTGGCGGGTGTCCATAGTCCTAGCTACATGGGAGGCTGAGGCAAGAGAATCACTTAAGCCCAAGAGTTTGAGGTTGCTATGAGCTATGACACCACAGCACTCTCCCAAGGGCAACATAGTGAGACTCTGTCTCAAAAATAATAATAATAACAATAATAATAATTTTTTTAAAAGGATAATAATGCTGCAGACTCACATCCTCACTGGAGATATAGTTTACTAGGTTGCTTAACAGTGGGAATGGGATGTCTTGGTCCTAGAGATGGGGCAAGGACTCCTGGATCCTGGATCCTTGAGGGTTAGGACGGCACTCAAGTCCCAGGAAGTCAGAGGGCTGGACATCTGGACAGCTAAGTCCCAGGAGAACAGGGGAGTAAAGACCTAGACACCCTGGTCTTAGACAGAGGCTGGAGGCTAGGAGACCTGGGATCATGAGCACAGTAAGTATCATGGAATTCAATCCCAACAAGAGAGTTGCCCCAGCCTACTCCCCTCCCACAATCCAGATTTCCATACTGTCCTTCCAGTCATTTCTTGGTAGGAAGAAAGGGAGGAAAAGATTTAGACTACGCCTCCCAGGGATCATGGGTCAGCCCTAGCTACAGCAGCTTCCTGGGAGTTGTAGTCTCAAACTCTCCATTTATTTTTTAATTTTTAAAATTCTTTTATATTTGGCTCGGCACCTATAGCTCAACCGGCTAAGGCGCCAGTCACGTACACCTAAGGTGGTGGGTTCGAATCCCCAGCCCGGACCCGCCAAACAACAATGACGGCTGCAACCAAAAAATAGCTGGGCGTTGTGGCCCACAGCACTCTACCCAGGGGGACAGCTTGAGGCTCTGTCTCAAAAAAAAAAAAATTCTTTTATATTTTGAGACAGAGTCTTACTCTGATGCCCTGGGTAGAGTGCTGTGGTATCATAGCTCACAGCAACCTCAAACTCCTGGGCTCAAGAGATCCTCTTGCCTCAGCCTCTGGAGTAGCTGGGACTATTGGCGCCTGCCACAATGCCTGGCTACTTTTTCTATTTTTTTTAGTAGAGACAGGGTCTTCCTCTTGCTCAGGCTAGGTCTTCCTCTTAAACTCCCGAGCTCAAGCAATCCACCCACCTCAGTCTCTCAGAGTGCTAGGGTTATAGGCATGAACCACTGTACCCTGTCTCAAACACTTCATTTAGTTCTAAGTTTCAAGTGAGAGAAATATCCAGCCAAGAGGAACACAAGCGTGGGGCCCAGAGGGTCGTGAGAGAGATTCAAGAAAATAAAGTTATGGGTGGCGCCTGTGGCTCAAGGAGTAGGGCGCCAGCCCCAGATACTGGAGGTGGCAGGTTTAAACCCGGCCCTGGCCAAAAACTGGGGGTGGGGGGGAAGGAAAGAAAAGAAAGTTAGCATTTTGTAGAAAGTGCAGTAGCCCACTCTGTTGGAATGGGACTGGCTCAGTCAAGGGAAAGAATGAGATTATCAAATTTCACCAAGGTCCTGGGAAGGAGTCGTTGAGGTCCTGCAGTCACTCCTGTCAGAATGTAGGCTTTTATGAGAAAAGACCACCTACTTCTGTCAAGGGAAGGTAAGTCACTCAGTGTGGAGAGGGGCAGGAAGAAGAACCCAGGACCATTGTGACCACTTTCCCATCCACCCAACATGGGGGGCTGGAGACATGGAGAATAGAGATCCAGAGAGGGAAAAGAACAGAGATCCAGAGGGAGGGGGGGACAGAAACCCAGATGGGACAGACACACAGAGACAGGGGGATAGAGATCCAGAGGGAGGGAGGGACAGACCCTCAGAGAGAGGGGAATAGAGACACAGAGAGAGGGGGACAGAAACCCAGAGGGGGGGGACAGAGACCCAAAGAGAGTCAAGGACAGACACCCAAAGAGACAGGGAGAGAGACCCAGAGAGAAAAGGGGACAGACACCCAGAGGGAAGCGGACAGACACCCAGAGAGAGGGGGATGGAGACCCAGAAAGAGGAGGACAGAGACCCAGAGAGAGGGTGACAGACACCCAGAGAGAGGGAAACAGAGACCCAGAGAGAGGGGGACAGACACCTAAACAAAGACAGGGACCCAGAGAACAGGAAGGCAGGTGGGATCCTGAGACATGTGCTCAATGGGCCACTTCATTGTATCTGAGGACCTCGAATTCCCAATTCCATTGAGCCCCTTCCCAGTAGAAGGAGCCCCTTTCCTCACCTGAGCAGCTGGGACCCTTCCCTGAGGGGCTGCCCTGCTACTAAGGGTGCAAACCATACCTCTCACTGCTTCTACATCTGTATTCAGACTCGGCTTCGAGCCAGTTCCACAGGACAAGATGCAAGATGTGGTCATATAACAGTACAAACGCACCCAAAGAATTGCAAGAGGTGGGCCTATAATCCTAGCACTCTGGGAGGCCAAGGCAGGTGAATTGCCTGAGCTCAAGAATTCAGAGACCAGCCTGAGCCAGAGGAAAACCCTGTCTACTAAAAATAGAAAAACTAGCTGGATGTGATGGCTGTGCCTATAGTCCCAGCTACTTGACAAGCTGAGGCAAGAGAATTTGAGGTTGCTGTGAGCTATGATGACACCATGACTCTCTCTACCCAGGGCAACAGAATGAGACTCTGTCTCAAAAAAAAAAAAATTGCAAGATATTGCCCACTTGGGCGGCACCTGTGGCTCAGTGGGTAGGGCACCAGCCTCATATCCCAAGGGTGGTGGGTTCGAACCCAGCCCTGGCCAAACTGCAACAAAAATATAGCTAAGTGTTGTGGCGGGCACCTGTGGTCCCAGCTGCTCCGGAGGCTGAGGCAAGAGAATCACCTAAGTCCAGGAGTTGGAGGTTGCTGTACCAAGAGGGATAAAGTGAGACTTTGTGGGAAAGAAAGAAAGAAAGAAAGAAAGAAATTAATTAATTTAAATTGCCCATTCATATTGACCAAACGTGAGGAGTTGGTCTGAGAAGGGATCCTGGCAGCTAGTTGTGGGGAACACAGGGACCAAATTGGAAGCAATTTAATGTTTAATTGAGCTGAATTTATATTCCAGACTCAAGTGTTAGCTGCAGGGGCTGGAAGTGGCTCTAGTTTGCTCCTTGGGTGACTGAAACTTGGACCCCAAATGGTCTACAGAGGTTGGGTGTAGCTGACATGCCAAACCTCTTTTTATGCTAGAGGGTGATGGTTCTCAAAGTGTGGCCTTGAATCAGCATCATCAGTACCACCTGGAAATGTGAGCAACATAATCCTGGGGCTATTGAATAAAATATTCTGAATAAGAGGACCCAGCTGTAATCCTAGCACGCTGGGAGGCCGAGGCAGATGGATTGCCTGAGCTCACAGGTTCCAGACCAGCTTGAGCCAGAGCGAGACCTCATTTCTAAAAATAACCATGAGTTCTGGTGGATGCCTGTAGTCCCAGCTACTCGGGAGGCTGAGGCAAGGGGATCACTTGAGCCCAAGAGTTTAAGGTTGCTGTGAGCTGTGACACCATGACACTCTACCAAAGGCTACAAAGTGGGACTGTCTCAAAAAAAAAAAATCTCCCTTAATTCATAATAGCCAAGCCATGGAAGCCACCTAAGCGCCCATCAACCCATGAATGGACCAACTGACAGTAGTATATCTATACCATGGAATATTATACAGCCATTAAAAAGAATGGAGGCTTTACATCTTTTACATTTACCTTGATGGAGTTGAAATACATTCTTCTGGCTCGGCACCTGTGGCTCAAGTGGCTAAGGAGCCAGCCACATACACCTAAGGTGGCGGGTTCAAATCCAGCCTGGACCCACCAAACAACAATGATGGCTGCAACCAAAAAATAGCCTGGCGTTGTGGCGGGCACCTGTGGTCCCAGCTACTTGGGAGGCTGAGGCAGGAGGCTCGCTTGAGCCCAAGAGTTGGAGGTTGCTGTGAGCAGTGAAGCCATAGCACTCTACCCAGGGGCTCAGCTTGAGGCTCTGTCTCAAAAAAAAAAAGAAAATTCACTAGAATGAAATCCTGGAACTGTCACTTACACATACTGATTTATTTTAC
>NW_003852606.1:1864814-1866054 GCF_000181295.1 Otolemur garnettii | reverse complement strand
GGTTGAGCTATAGGCGCCGAGCCGACCTTAACCTATCTTAAGGGGAACACAACTCAACCCAGTGCAGAGAGCAGTGGCTTTGTGCTATTTTTCAGCAAATATCAGACTCTCTCCCAGTCATTTGATACCCTCTCCACATGCAAAAAAAAAAAAAAAAATCCCACTGATTTTCACAGAATTTTGTGTTTCAAGTCATTACCACCATTTAGGTCTAGTAGGGTCCAGTTACTGTCCTCTCTTGTCTAATGGCCCCAGTGTCAGAGCAGTAAACTTCCTAACATGGAGTAGTCAGGGCTAATCTGGCAAGAGTACAGTGGAGGGTCTGAGAAGGTCTCTTTGTGTCCATCATGGAGGTGGGAGAAGGGCCCCAGAAGCCAGGTAAGATAAAGCAAAGTAAATTGGACAGGTCATGTGGCCGGGTGCCTTCAGAGAGGCAAAAGAGGAATGGGGGTAGGAGGAGGCACTAAATCTCAAGAACCACCCAGGCTGCAGAAATGCTGAGGAAGATCACGTACTTGCTTAGAAACTGGCCTTTTTTCTTTCTTTTCTACAGAGGGAGAGTCTCGCTTTGTCACCCCGGCTAGAGTGCCATGGCATTAGCCTAGCTTACAGCAACCTCTAACTTCTGGGCTCAAGCGTTTCTCCTGCCTCACCCTCCCAAATAGCTGGAATTACAGGTGCCTGCCCTGAGGCCTAGCTATTTTTTAGTAGAGACAGAGTTTTTCTCTTTCTCAGGCTGGTCTCTGAACTCCTTAGGCTCAGGCAATTCACCCGCCTCTGCCTCCCAGAGTGCTAGGATTGCAAGTGAGAGCTACCATAGCCACATTCTTTTAAAAAACATTTTTTTTTTTTTTAGAAACAGAGTCTTACTTTATTGCCCTTGGTAGAGTGCCATGGAGTCACAGCTCACAGCAAAATCTGAATAAGAGGTAAATTCAGAGACAGAAATAAGATTAGTGGTTGCCATTGACTGGTGGGAGAGTGGAACAGAGTATTGGTAGTTTCTTTGAGCTCTCATGACAAAGACCACAACCAGAGTGGCTTAAAGCAACATAAACTTGTTTTGTCCCAAAGCTGGAGGCTAGGAGTCCAAAATCAAGGTGTAATGGAGCCATGCATTCTCTGAAGAAACTAGGGGAGATGTCTTCTATGCTGTGGTGTTTCTGGCCATTCTCAGTGCTCTTTGACTGTACACGCACCTCTCCATTCTCAGCTTTTGTCTTCATACGGCCTTGTCTCT
>NW_003852606.1:1859422-1864792 GCF_000181295.1 Otolemur garnettii | reverse complement strand
AAGCTGTCCCCCAGGGTAGAGTGCGTGGCATCACAGCTCACAATAACCTCTAACTCCTGGGCTCAAGCAAGTCTTCTGCCTCTGCCTCCCAAGTACCTGGGACCATAGGCGCCCGCCACAACACCGGGCTATTTTTTGGTTGCAGCCATCATTGTTGTTTGGCGGGCCCGGCTGGATTCGAACCCTCCACCTTGGGTGTACGTGGCTGGCACCTTAGCCACTTGAGCCACAGGCGCCGAGCTGAGAAATTCCATCTTTGACAAAATCAGGCAGCACCTTAAACCCCATATGACAAGGGGATGCCAATTTAGAAGAGTTTAAATCAAGATGCAGGAAAATGCCCAGCAAAGGTGTTATCTTAGTCCATTCAGAATGCTAAAACAGAACACCAGAGAATGGGTGGCTTATAAATAACAGAAATTTATTTCTCACAATTCAGAAGCCTGCAAAGTCCAAGCGCAAGGCACCAGCAGGCTCAGTCTGTGAACTGTCTGTTCATTTACAGCTACCTTCTGACTGTGCCCTCATGTAGCAGAAGAGACTTCAGAGCCTTCTGGGGTCTAAGAAGGGCCCTAATTCCATTCATGAGGACTCCACCCTCATGAACTCATTACCTCCCCAAAGTCCCACCACCCAGTACCATCACAGCAGGGAGGGGTCAGGTTTTAATATGTGAATTCAAAGGGGATACATTAAGTCTATAGCAGATGGCAAAACACATCCTGTTGGGCGAAACCAACCATTCCTCTTTGATGTATGTTTACAGATGTCATGAGCTTGCCTGGACCAGGTCTGTCTCCAAGAAGATATGGAAAAGGTAGGGCTAAATGACACATCCAAAAGTCATATGCATAGAAAGCAATCCATGGATGAAGCAAAGGAAGACTGAAATTCTGTATTGTGAGCAACATGAAAGATGCTAATCTCTGATGTCAGGGGAGAAAGAAAAGCTAAAATATGTCTCTCACACATAATGCTTGGTAATGCAAAGAGCAGTTCCAGGAAGAACTCATCTTGCTCAAATATTGATTTCTTTTTCTCTGGTGATGCATCTCATTCATGCCATTCATTCATGCCACTAAATAAATGACAGTTATTCGACTGTCCACGGATGTTCCATGTTTCCACCTAACACAGCTTGCTTAGACCTCCAGGCCTCTTTGTGGACTGACTGCAAGTAAAGCTGGATGGTGATAACTATGATAGGCACTGAAGCTTTGAAAGTTTTACTTCTTTTATCAGCACTCCTGATTTTATAAAGAATGCAGTTCATCAAGCCCATTCCAACCCAGACATCCTGGTAAACTTAGGTATAGTAGGATGTTATGGGGACCCACACATTTTTAATAATGTTTTCAAGTACCTCAGTGCCCGACCAACAGCTCAAGACATAGTAGAGACCCACAGCCAATGACTCAGAATATAATTATTAATGTAAAAGGATTCAACATGGAGTTTCAAAATATATAATTTTGTTTTTAAGACATAGTTTCACTCTGTTGCCCAGGCTAGAGTGCTGTGGCCTCATCCTAATTCACAGAAGCCTTAAACTCCTGGATTCGGCTGGGCACCTGTGGCTCAAACGGCTAAAGCGCCAGCCACATACACCTGAGGTAGCAGGTTCAAATCCAGCCCGGGCCCGCCAAACAACAATAATGGCTGCAACCAAAAAATAGCCAGGGATTGTGGCAAGTGCCTGTAGTCCCAGCTACTTGGGAGGCGGAGGCAGGAGAATCACTTGAGCCCAGGAGTTGGAGGTTGCTGTGAGCTGTGATGCCATAGCACTCTACCCAGGGCGACAGCTTGAGGCTCTGTCTCCAAAAAAAAAAAAAAAAACCTCCTGGATTCAAGGGATCCTCCTGCCTCAGCCTCCTGAGTAGCTTGGGCTACAGGCATGCACCACCATGCCCAACTAGTTTTTCTATTTTTAGTAGAGAGAGGGTCATACTCTTGCTCAGGCTGGTCTCTGAACTCCTGAGCTTAAGGCATCCTCTGGCCTTAGCCTCCCAGAATGCTAGGATTATAAGCATGAGCCACAGAGCCTAGCCAAAAAACATGATAAAAATAAAAAAATAGGAGAAAAGACACAGGAAAGAAAAATGGCAAGTAAAAATCTTTCATCAGAAAAGAAAGTTAGCAAAAAGAAGATAAGAGGCAGCTTAGGCCTGTAATCCTACCATGATGGGACACCAAGACTGAGACCCTCTCTTAGGTCTTAGAGTCTCTTCTAAAAATAGAAAAACTAGCCAGATGTGTGGCAGGCACTCATAGTCCTAGCTCCTCAGGAGGCTGAGGCAAGAGGATTTCTCAATCCCAAAAGTTTGAAGTTGCTGTGAGCTATGATGCCACGACACTCTACCCAGTGTGCCAGAGTGAGACTCTGTCTCAAAAACAAACAGAAAAATTAGCTGTGCACTGTTGTGGGTGCCTAAAGTCCTAGCTAGTCTGAGGTAAGAGGATCTCTTGAGCCCAAGAGTTAGAGATTTCTGTGAGCTCAGCTGATGCCATGACACTCTACCCAGGTTGACAGAGTAAGACTGGCTCAAAAAAAAAGAAAAGAAAAGAAAAAGAAGATAAGAATTTAGAGCAATCATATCATATATTCAAAAACCTTTATAAACTAAGTGAACTCATTTGTAATAAAATGGTTAGGTAGGCCGGGTGCGGTGGCTCATGCCTGTAATCCTAACACTCTGGGAGGTGAAAGTAGGTGGATGGCCTAAGCTCACAGATTCCAGACTAGCCTGAGCCAGAGCAAGACCTCATCTCTAAAAATAGCCAGGCATTGTGGCAGGAGCCTAGAGTCCCAGCTACCTGGGAGGCTAAGGCAAGAGAATTGCTTGAGCCCAAGAGTGTGAAGTTACTGTGAGCTATGAGGCCACAACCCTCTACCAAGGGCAAAAAAGTGAAACTCTGTCTCAGAAAGAACGAAACAAACAAAGAAACAAAGAAACAAAGGTAAAATCTGTTAAGACAGGAGATAAAATACCTGTCAGAACTTAAGTAAAGCATTAAAGTAAAACCATTACAGAAAGAAGAGGTAATTATCTATTGCCACATAACACATTACCTTAAAATTTAATACCTTAATATCACAATAGTCATTTTTATTTCTCATGAATGAATCAGCAAGGATGATTCATCTCTGCAGACTGAGGCTTTAGTTGGGGGCAGTTTGACTGGACTGGAAAATCCACTTCCAAAATGGCTCACTCACTCATATGGCCAACAAGTTGGTATTGGATGGCGGCTCAAAGCTATGCCAGGGATGTAAACCAAAAGCTTTAGCTCCTCTCTGAATGGACCTTTCCACAGGGCTACTTGAGCTTCCTCACAGCATGGCAGCTGGGCTTCAATAGACAGAAAATGGAAACTGCCAGTCTCTTGCTTTTCTCTCATGTGGGCTTGTGGTTGTTCATCTACTAGTTTCAAATTAGTATTGAGTAATTTATTTAATTATTTTTTTGAGACAGAGTCTCACTATATTGCCCTCAGTAGAGTGCTATGGTGTCACAGCTCATAGCAACCTCAAACTCTTGGGCTTAAGGGATTCTCTTGCCTTGCCTCAGCCTCCCAAGTAGCTGGGACCACAGGCACCCACCACAACGCCTGGCTATTTTTTGTTGCAGTTTGGCCAGGGCCAGGTTCAAACCTACCACCCTCGATATATGGGGCCAGCGCCCTACTCACTGAGCCACAGGTGCCACCCAACTAAGCCAGTTTTTCTATTTTTGGTAGAGACACAGTCTCACTATTGCTCAAGGTGGTCTTGAACTGAGCTCAAGTGATCCACTACCTTGGTGTCCCAGAGTGCTAGGATTATAGATGTGAGCCATCGCACTCAGTCAGTATAGCTTCATTTTTAAAGAAGGAAAAACAGAGTTAGAAAGGAATGGAGAAGACTGGGATGGTGGCTCAAACCTATAATTCCAGCACTCTGGGAGGCTGAGATGGGTGAATTTCTTGAGCTCAGCAGTTTGAGACTAGCCTGAGTATGAGTGAGACCCCATCTCTACAATAGCCGGGTGTCATGGTGGGTGCCTATAGGCCCAGCTATTCAGGAAGCTAAGGCAAGAGGATGGCTTGAGCCCATGAGTTTGATGTTGCTGTGAGCTATGACATCATAGCAGTCTAGCCTGGGTGACTGTCTCAAAAAAAAAAAGAAAGGAGTGGAGATAAGATCAGAGTAAGAAAGGAGTGGAGATAAAGTCATAGATATGGGTACAGACATAAATGATCTAAAATATGCAAGACTAGTGACTTCAAAAAAGAAAACAGAAATCATGGAAAACAAAAAAGTCATATGGAACTCAAAACAATTTCCATATCTAACATCATGTCTTTCTTTATCCTTTTTTTTTTCTTTGAGAAAGAGTCTCACTCTGTCGCCCAGCCTACAATGCCATGGCGTCATCATAGCTGGCAGCAACCTCAAACTCTTAGGCTTGAGCAATTCTCTTGCCTCAGCCTCCTGAGTAGCTGAGACTACAGGCACTGGCCACAAATTAGCCAGGTGTGGTAGTACTGGATGATTGTTGCAATCAGGTATATAACCACGTAGATATGTCTAAGTTCTATCTGTTAAAAATATATTCTTTTAGAAAATCTAATTTAATCATCTTATTCTTTTTTTCAATGATTTTCTCCAAACAGCGATAGAAGTACTCTTTGATGAACAGAATGCAGAGAATTATTTTTGAGTAGCCGCAGATCCTACTGATATGCACAATAAAGGCTTGGCTTCAGGGGAGCCTAGCTCTAATTAGTGAAGTAGGCTCAGTTTTAAAAGTAACAAAAGTAACAATAAAATTGGGCGTGGTGGTTCCTGCCTGTAATTCCAACACTCTGGTGGAGGATCCCTAGAGCTCAGGTGTTGGAGACCAGCCTGAGCAAGAGAGAGACCCATCTCTACTAAAAATAGAACTAGTTGGGCATGGTGGCGGACACCTGTAGTCCCAGGTGCTTAAGAGGCTGACACAGGAGGATTACTTGAGCTCAGGAGTTTACATTTGCTTTGAGCTATGATGATGTGACAACACAGGGAGACTTTGTCTTAAAAAAACTTATTTGGGCAGTGCTTATGGTTCAGTGGGTAGGACGCCGGCTCCATATACCAAGGGTGGCAGGTTTGAATGCGGCCCTGGCCAAACTGCAACAAAAGAAAATAGCCGGGCGTTGCAGCAGGTGCCTATGGTCCCAGCTACTTGGGAGGCTGAGGCAAGAGAATTGCCTAAGCCCAAGAGCTGGAGGTTGCTGTGAGCTGTGTTGCCTAAGCCCAAGAGCTGGAGGTTGCTGTGAGCTGTGTTGCTACAGCACTCTACCGAGGGCGACAAAATGAGTCTCTGTCTCTAAAAAAAATAAATAATAAAA
>NW_003852606.1:1857033-1858616 GCF_000181295.1 Otolemur garnettii | reverse complement strand
AAAAAAAAAAAAAAAAAAAAATACAACCTCTCAGCACAGCTGCCTCTACAGTACTTAGGAGCAAGACTGAGCTCCTCTCTGACTATTCCTGACTTAGGAGCAAGACTGAACTCTGTTTCCTCCCTGACTATTCCTGGAAAATTCTCTCTCCTTTACCCCCAGAGCTCCTGCCAAAATCAATTTGGGTTTTGCTTCTATTAATTTTCACCAGGTGGAGATTTGACCTTACAGAATGGAGATTGTACAGAGTAAGCATTTCTAAGATCCCTGGGGACCTAGAGCATCTCAGCATCTTCTTGCCTGTCCACAGCCCCCCAATTCACCTGCTAATGGGGGGCCCCCAAGACTCCATGGGTGTTCTCAAATTCTCTGCTCTGAGGGGGGCCTTTCCTGCAGGTGTGATAACTTGGGGGAAAGTTCCCATTTCCACTGTTCTTTTGTGAGTTACCTTTTCTTCCATGTACCTTCTCTTCCTTGGCTGTCAGTGACTTGAAACTACCCACTTACATTCTTGGGCTGGTGAGGAGACTTTGTCAGCTGGTTTTGTGGAAGGTGCTACTTGGGAGCTTTTGGTTTTGCTATCCTGGTTGCTGTACCTGGTGGGGTTTTTTTCTGGGGATGAAGAGGAACAAAGAGCAGGATTTGGCAAGATTAAGAAAACCTGGATACCTAACCAGAAGCTAATCATGAGGATCCATCAAATTGAGGACCTTCTGCAAATAACTGGACTCTTCAAAAATGTCAAGGCCAAGAAGGACAGAGGAACATCTGTTTTGATTAACAGAGACATGTAGTTGGTGGCAATCCAGGCAATTAAAAATGGTTCAAATAGGAAATGGTAGGTTATGTGCTTCTTGCCACAGTGGGGGAAAAAAACGCGTACCTACACGCACAAAAAATCAAGGAGATCTTGCTGTTCCTGTTTGGGCTCTGTATTGGACAAAGAGAAAATGATTCTCCATTGAATAATGTGTAATCACTGGACCCACCTTCTGTGGAATCAGGGTTTGAATACAACTGCGTGGCTGCACACAAGGCAGCCTAGGGCTGCCGGTTGAAGCAAAGAGACTCTGCTCAGCTCAGGTTTCTAGAGGTTGTTCCTTTTAAAACCATATTTATTGTTTAATATTTAATTAGGTCATGCATAATCCATTGACAGGTCTCGGAGGCCTAGAGACTAAGGCTCTTGCCACAAAAATTGTTTTTGAATGAGTTTATAATGCCAGGTCATAGAATACAAAATATGAGGAAACCAGCCCCATGACATATGGCAGTAAACAACACTGACCAACTGGGCTGTGCAGCCTCACCTCAATCCATTTCAAAATAATTTTAGATTGTAGAATTGCCAGAGAAAAATGATTACAGTGAGTTGTTATTGTTGTTGCTATTTTTTTTCTTTTTTTGCGACAGAGTCTCAAGCTGTCGCCCTCAGGAGAGTACTGTGGCATCACTGTGCACATCAACCTCAAACTCTTGGGCTTAAGTGATTCTCTTGCCTTAGCCTCCCAAGTAGCTGGGACTATAGGTGCCCACCACAATGCCCGGCTATTTTTTGGTTGTAGTTGTCATTGTTGTTTGGC
>NW_003852606.1:1855420-1856559 GCF_000181295.1 Otolemur garnettii | reverse complement strand
TGGCATCATAGCTCATAGCAACCTCCAACTCTTGGGCTTAAGTGATCCTCTTGCCTAAGTTTTTCTATTTTTTTTTTTTTTTTTTTGGTACAAAAGGTCTTTAATGGTGGGGGGAGGGAGGCTGCAGAGCAGCACTGAGGAGAAGAGAAGAGAGGGGAAAGAGATAAGAGAGTGGGGAAGAGAAGAGAGAGAGAGAGTAAAGAAGAGTGAGGGGGAAGACGGGAGAGAGAGAGAGAAGGAAGGCAGAAGGAGGCCAAGTTTTTCTATTTTTACTAGAGACAGGGTCTCACTTTTTGCTCAGGCTGGGCTTGAACCTGTGAGCTCAAGCAATCCACCCGCCTGAACCTTCCAGAGTGCTAGGATTACAGGCCTGAGCCACCACCATGCCTATTGTTTTTTTGAGAACAACAAACAGCCCAGGCTAAGTACCATGGTGGCGTCATAGCTCACAGAAACCTCAGACTCCTGGGCTCAAGTAATCCTCCTGCCTCAGCCTTCTAAGTAGCTGAGATTACAGGTTTCTGCCATAATGCCCAGCTAATTTTTGTTTTTCTTTCCTTTTTTTTTGAGACAGAGTCTCACTCTGTTGCCCTAGGTAAAGTGCCACGGTGTCATAGCTTACAGCAACCTCAGACTCTTGGGCTTGAGCAATCCCCTTGCCTCAGCCTCCTGAGTAGCTGGGACTACACGCACCCACCACAATGTCCAGCTAGTCTTTTTTATTTTTAGTAGAGATAGGGTCTCACTCTTGCTCAGGCTGCCCTCAAACACCTGAGCTCAAGATATCCTTCCACCTTGGCCTTCCAGAGTGCTAGGATTGACACCCTGCCCAAGTTTTTTTTTTGAGACAGAGTCTCACTTCGTCGCCCTCAGTAGAGTGTTGTGGCATCACAGTTCACAGCAACCTGAAACTCTTGGGCTTAAGCGATTCTCTTGCCTCAGCCTCCCAAGTAGCCAGGACCACAGGCACCTGCCACAACGCCCATCACAGTGCCCAGCTATTGTTTTTGTGTTGTTGCAATTGTCATTGTTCTTTAGCTGGCCCGGGCTAGCTTTGAACGTGCCACCCTCAGTGTACATGGTCTTTGCAGTAACCACTGTGCTACAATGCCGAGTCAAGTTTTTTTTTTTTTTTTTTT
>NW_003852606.1:1849239-1853819 GCF_000181295.1 Otolemur garnettii | reverse complement strand
GGGGGGGGATAGCTTGAGGCTCTGTCTCAAAAAAAAAAAAAAAAAGAAAGAAAGCCAGTGTCATAGATAAATATGTGTTTCTTCAATGTCTCTATTTTGGTCAAAATTTTGATTCAATGATCCTATTAACTTTTCTTTTCTTTTCTTTTTTTTTTTTTTTTGAGACAAAGTCTTACTGTCAGCTCACAGCAACCTCAAACTCTTGGGCTTAAGCAGTTCTCTTGCCTCAGCTTCCTAAGTAGCTGGGACTACAGGCACCCACCACACCCCTGGCTATTTTTTGGTTGCAGTTGTCATCATTGTGTTTTAGCAGGTCTGGGCTAGGCTTGAACCTGCCACCTTCAGTGTATATGACTGGCACTCTACTCACTGAGCTATGGGCGCCAAGCCAGATCCTATTTACTTTTCTTACCTCTTTCAGAAAGTTATAACTCACACCCCCCCACCACTACCACCAGTTGAGGTTGAGTTAACAGTTTGATGGTTGAAGATTCAGTTCGAGAAAGTGAGCTCTGAGGTCCCATTATGAATGTGGCCTCCCCCCAATTCATATGTGGAAATCCTAACACTTGATGTGATACCATGAGGTGGGGATCTGGGAAGCAACCGGGCTATGAGGGTGGAGACCTCATGAATGGGATCATTGCCCTTGTAAAGGAGACCCCAGAGAGCTCCCTTGCGTCTTCCACCAAGTGCAGACACAGCGAGAAGGTGCCATCTACGAACCAGGAAACAGGTCCTCACCAAACACTGAATCTGCCAGTGCCTTAATCTTGGACTCTTCACGCTCCAGAACTGTTAGAAAGAAGTGTTTGTACTTAAAGTCACCAGTCCATGGCACCTTTGTCATAGCAGATGAAACTGACTAAAACAGGCCTCTTCCAAGTCAGTTCTTGTCAAGCCCCAGATCCAGTGCAAGACCCATGTTAGACTTTTGTCATGACAAGATAAATTGGGAAATTGATTTTGATGATCCTGATTTATTTCCCACTCCTGCCTGCTCTAAGTGTCTTACCTTTATTATATAGCTTCAAAAACTTGTTCTGAGAGTCCTGGCATTCTAACAGGTAGGGATATGAGCTTTGTTGGCACCTGTTTGTTCTCAGACCTTCTGCAGGAAATATGTGGGCAATTTCCTCTTTATTATACACCCAGGATGACCCTATCTTTATTTATTTATTTATTTATTTATTTATTTATTTATTTATTTAGACAAAGTCTCCCTCAGTCCCCCATGGGTTGAGTGCTGTGGCGTCATAACTCACAGCAACCTGAAACTCTTGGGCTCAAGCAATCCTCTTGTCTCAGCCTCCTGAGTAGCTGGGACTACAGGCCCTACCACCACACCTGGCTAGTTTTTTTTTTTTATTTTTAGTAGAGATGGTGGTCTCACTTTGCTCAGCCTGATTTCTAATTCCTGAGCTCAGGAGATCCACCTGTCTCAGCCTACCAGAGTGTTAGGATTAGAGGTATGAGCCACAGCACCAGCCTACAAACAATATTTTTGATCATCATAGAGTGTGGGAATATAACATCTATGAGGTTTCCCTAAAGTTATTACTAGAGGTCAATGTGGATATTGCATCAAAAGAATAGGGAAGTTGAGCAGCGCCTGTGGCTCAGTGGGTAGGGCGCCAGCCCCATATACCAGGGGTGGTAAGTTTGAACCCAGTCCTGGCCAGCTAAAACAGCAGGGAAAACTGCAACAAAAAATAGCTGGGTGTTGTGGCGGGTGCCTATAGTCCCAGTTACACAGGAGGCTGAGGCAAAAGACTCACTTAAGCCCAAGAGTTAGAGGTTGCTATGAGCTGTGATGGCACAGCACTCTATCCAGGGCTACACACTGAGACTGTCTCAAAAAAAAAAAAAGAATAGGGAAGTTAAGAAATAGTGCCTTAGGCTCAGCACCTGTGGCTCAAGTGGCTAAGGCACCAGCCACATACACCTAAGATGGCAGGTTTGAATCCAGCGGGCATCTGTGGTCCCAGCTACTTGGAAGGCTGAGGCAGGAGATTCACTTGAGCCCAGAAGTTGGAGGTTGCTGTGAGCTGTGATGCCATGGCATTTTACCCAGGGGGACAGCTTGAGGCTCTGTCTCAAAAAAAAAAGAAAGAAAAGAAAAGAAATAGTACCTTGATAGAGAAGAGTTTTGATTTGGAAATGGCTGCATGGAGAGAATAGTCATTTTTGCTACTTTCCTCTCAAAATTTATCCCAAATATAAAAAAGAATAAGTTTTGCCCTTGTTGGTATTTTTTTCACCAAATGCTTTAGCTGAAAGCTCTTTCCTTAAATACCTAGAGAAGATGTCATTCTTTTACAAAGTTGGATAGTATCCTACAGGTTGCATGCACCATAATTTAACATATTGGTTTTCTTTGGACGGATGTTTGGGTTGTTTCCAATCTCCTGCCCTATCAAGAAATGTTACAGTGAATAACCTTGTAAATACTTCATTTAATAGGCATGTAAATAAACGATAAGCTAAATAGCTCAAAAAAGCATGGGTGGACCAAAGGATAAATACATTTTCAGTATTATCAGTATTGCCAAACTCTCTAATGAATCATACCTTTATTACCTTCAATCAATGACTTCCTTTTCCCTGATTTTATTATCAGACATTGGGATTTTTGCCTATCTGATATAGGGGGAAAGGGATGAAGTGTAACCTTAATTTGTATGAAGGTTGTATATCATTTCACGGATTTATAAGACATTTGAATTTCCTTCTAAGAGAACTATATTTATTTAGCCTTTGCCTATATTTGTATTGGATTGTTAGTCTTTCTTATAATGATTTCTGTAGTTCTTTATAAATGAGAATTATCCCTTTCAATATGAGCTGCAAGTATTTCCACACATTTGTCGTTTATTGTTTGAAATTGCTCAGGGTGTTTCATTTGCCATGTAAAAAGCGTTTTCTTTAAATAATAACTTTTTAACTTTGAAACAGTTACAGACTTTTTTTTTGAGACAAGAGTTTCACTATGTTGCCCTTGGTAGAGTGCCATGGCATCAAAGTTCACAGCAACCTCAAACTCTTGGGCTCAAGTGATTGTCTGGTTTCAGCCCCCCAAGTAGCTGGGACAACAGGCACCTGCCACAATGCCCACCTATTTTTAGAGACAGGGTCTTGCTCTTGCTCAGGCTGGTCTTGAACTCCTGAGTTCAAGCAATCTGCCTATCTTGGCCTCCCAAAGTGCTGGGATTACAGGTGTAAGCCACCTTGCCTGGCCCACAGACATTTTTTTATTTCTTTGTTTTGGCCAAAATTTTATTTTTCATTTTTATTTTTTAGAGGCAGAGTCTCACTTTGTGACCCTTGGTAGAGTGCCGTGATGTCATAGCTCACAGCAACCGCAAACTCTTGGGCTCCAGAAATCCTCTTGTCTCAGCCTCCCGAGTAGCTGGAACTACAGATACCTGCCACAATGGTTGGCTAGTTCTACTTTTAGTAGAGATGGGGTCTCACTTTGCTCAGGCTGATCTCGAACTCCTGAGCTCAGGCAATCCACCTGCCTTGGCCTCACAGAGTGCTAGGATTATAGACCTGAGCCACCCTGTCCAGCCTAATGCTTCTGTTCTTTTGATGCAATATCTCCATGCACCTCTAGTAATACCTTTCAGGAGAGCACATGTGAGTTATAGTCCCACATTCGATGATGCTCAAAAATACTGTTTATAGGCTGGGTGCAGTGGGTCACATTGTCACAAGACCCCATCGTCTCTACTAAAAATAGAAAAGCAGGAAGACAGGAAGAGAAGGTTCTTGCAGATTTTTAAGGAAATGTTAGAAAGGCAAAATATGGCCAGCATTATCCATGTGTTTTGGGTTTACTGGCTGAACAGCACTTTTCTTACCTAGGCATCTGATGTCAGATTTTTCATACCAAGAACACTGAGATTTCAATTTGCAGATACCCTGAAATCCTAAGAGTAGCACACCCTAATCACCTACTAATAGAGAGCTTGTTTGTATAGGCAGAATGATTCATCTTTCCAGTTTAGATGACTAAATGTTTGGGGTTTTTTTTTTTTTTTTTTTAAGGGACAGAGTCTCACTTACCACCCTTGGTAGAGTGCCATAGGGTCACAGCTCACAGCAACCTCCAACTCCTGGGCTTAGGCAATTCTCTTGCCTCAGCCTCCCAAGTAGTAGCTGAGACTACAGGTACCCACCACAACACCTGGCTATTTTTTGTTGCAGTTTGGCCAGGGCTAGGTTTGAACCCACCAGCCTCAGTATATGAGGCCAATATCCTATCCATTGAGCCACAGGCACTGCCCTAGATGGCTAAATGTTTGTGGAAGATTTTGAAGTTGCTTGCCTCATTTACTGGCAAAAATCAAATGGGAAGTGGCCTTTAGGGACACTTTTACTTGGAACATGTTAAGTCATACACTTAACATTTCCTTGTTGATATCAATATCATAAAGTCAAATACAATTAAACATGATTTACTTTGTTCCTCACAAGAACATGAAAAATTAAGGAAGAGAGGGTGGCGCCTGTGGCTCAAGGGAGTAGGGCGCTGGCCCCATATGCCGGAGGTGGTGGGTTCAAACCCAGCTCCGGCG
>NW_003852606.1:1843962-1847725 GCF_000181295.1 Otolemur garnettii | reverse complement strand
GTGGCGGGTTTAAACCCAGCCCTGGCCAAACTGCAACAAAAAAATAGCCGGCTGTTGTGGTGGGCACCTGTAGTCCCAGCTATTTGGGAGGCTGAGGCAAGAGAATCGCCTGGGCCCAGGAGTTGGAGGTTGCTGTGAGCTGTGACACCACAGCACTCTACCAAGGATGATAAAGTGAGACTCTGTCTGTACATAAACAAAAAAGAAAGAAAGAATTTTGAAGTAAACTCTGGAGTCATTACCACCCAGGTTAAACAGTAGAATATCTTAGAAAGAAAAAAAAAAGAAAGTCAATATCCCTTCACCGCCTCTCCAATCACAACTCCCCACACACTAAACTAAATCCTAATTTATTATAATCTTGTTTTTTTGTTTGTTTGATTGTTTGTTTTTAGAGACAGAGTCTCACTTTGTAGCCCTTGGTAGAGCGCTATGGCGTCACAGCTCACAGCAACCTCCAGCTCTTGGGCTTATGTGATTCTCTTGCCTCAGCCTCCCGAGTAGCTGGGACTACAGGCGCCCATCACAATGCCCGGCTACTTGTCTTTGTTTTGCTGTATAGTTTTACCTTGTAGACTTTCCTGACATGACAGTTAAGTTAGCTATTAAATTTAGTAAATATAATTTAAAATGTCATAAAGTTATAAATGGTTATTTGAAAGAGTTTTAAATGTGTTTTCCATGATACTTTTGTAAACAAAGTCTCTTCTCGATGACTACAAAGAACGCAAGAAACTCATCAGAAACATAAGAATTGTCTTGTGGGATGTGGTGGTTTACACCTGTAATCCTAGCACTCTGAGAGGCCAAGATGGGTGGATCGCTTGAGCTCACGATTTCAAGACCAGCCTGAGCAAGAGTGAGACCCCCGTCTCTAAAAAAACAAAACAAAACAAACAACAACAACAACAACAAAAAACAGCCGGGGAATTGTGGCCAGTGCCTGTAGTCCCAGCTACTTGGGAGGCTGAGGTAAGAGAATTGCTGGAACCCAAGAGTTTGCTGTGAGCTATGACGCCAGAGCACTCTGGGGTGGGGGAGCAAGAAAGTGAGATTCTATCTCAAAAAGAAAAAATTGCCTGTAATTAATCAAATTTAAAATGATGGGGGGGGGCGTTAGTGATCCTCTTGCCTCAGCCTTCTGAATAGCTGGGACTACAAATGCCCGCCACAATGCCCAGCTATTTTTATTTTTATTTTATTTTTTTGAGGCAGAGTCTTAATACAGGACAAGCGGCATCTCAGCCAGCTTGTGCAGCTGGGGGGCGCGGACAGGCTGCCTCCGCCTTGGCGGTGGTGGTGCGGTGGCAGCAAGCAGGAACCAGTGGGCTGGAGGGTGGGGAGGGGGTCCTCATTTCCTAGGCCTGGGAATGAAAGAGATTGTAGCCATTCGTTTGGAGACCCAGACACGACCCAGAAATGTCCCAGACACAATGTCCCATGCGACTATATATACCCCTAGACAAAGAGCCCAGAGATAGAAAGAGAGCTTTTCGCTCCCGACTTGGGCTTGGGTTTTCTCTCTCTTCCAGGAGCTCTGGTGTTCTGTATTCGTTGTTGTTGTTGTTGTTGTTGTTGTTGTTGTTTTGGCCGGGCTGGGTTTGAATTCCGCCTCCTCTGATATATGGGGCCGGTAACGCTCTGTATTCTTTTCTGTAAATAAATCCTGTCTTACGGGTGGTGCCTGTGGCTCAAAGAAGTAGGGCGTCAGCCCCATATGCCAGAGGTGGCGGCTTCAAACCCAGCCCCGGCCAAAAACTGCAAAAAAATCCTGTCTTACCACTGATCTGTAGTCCGCGGATTCATTCTTCGGATCACTGAGACTAAGAACCTACTGAAGAGTGAAATTCCAGTATCAGTCTCACTATGTCACCCTTGGTAGAGTGAGGTGGTGTTGTAGCTCATAGCAACCTCAGACTCTTGGGCTTAAGCGATTCTCTTGCCTCAGCCTCCCGAGTAGCTGGGACTACAAGTGCCTGCCACAACATCTGGCTATTTTTTACAGTTGTCAGTGTTGTTTAGCAGGTCCCAGCCAGGCTCGAACCAGCCACCTTTAGTATATGTGGCTGGAGCCCTACTCATGAGCTATAGGCACCGAGCCACGCCCAGGTATTTTTAGAAAAGAAGACTCATTCTAGCTCAGGCTGGTCTCAAACTCCTGAGCTCAGGCAATCCACCAACCTCAGCCTCCCAGATAGCTGGACTACAGACCTGTGCCACCTAATTTTTCTTTTCGTTTTCTTTGGTTTTGTTTTTCTTTCTTTCTTTTATTTCCTTCTTTCTTTTTCTTTTCTTTCTTTCTTTCTTTTTTTTTTTTTTTGTGGAGATGGGGGTCTTAAACTCCTGGCCTCCACCTATCCTCCCGCCCTGGCCTCACAAAGTGCTGGAATTATATATGTGAGCCACCACGCCTGGCCAACATCCACCTTCTTAATTAACCCCTGAATCTTACCATCTAGAGAAGGCTCAGGGGGGCGGGTATATTAAATGTAATATGCACTATTTTCTTTTTTTGTTGTTGTTTTTGGCTGGGGGTGGGTTTGAACCCACCATCCTCGGCATATAGGGCCAGCGCCCTACTCCTTGAGCCACAGGCGCTACCCACGATGCACTATTTTCTTTGCTTAATTACATTTTTGGAGAAAACATTTCTTGGCCACCTGGATTTAGATGCGGATCCCTGTTTGACGAGGCAGGTGAGGAGCGATCACTAGGCGATGGGAGGTGGAGGTGGAGTCGGGGGACATCGTGAGGCCTTCGCCTAGCAACTAGTGACGTCACCTATTTTTGATCATCCAATTGGCCACTCTCACGGTACGGCTCTCAATCCCATAGCTTGGAAAAGGATCTGAACCTAGGCTACTGCGGAAAAAGGCTTGCTGCAGGACCCAGGGAAACCCAGGCTCCCGAGCCTCTGGATACGGTAGCTATTACTAGTTTCTAGCATTCTTCACATTTTATAATTCAATATTTCTTTTTCTGTGTGTATGGGTGTGTGTAGTAATTTATATAACATAAAATCCGCCATTTTAACATTTCAGAGTACAAGTCAGTGGCAATTCGCACATTCACAGTGCTGTGCAACCACACCCTATCTAGTTCTAGAACATTTTAATTATCCCCAAAGAAAAGCCCGCATCCATTAAGAAGTCACCACCCCCCACTCCTCCCCACCTGCTACCCACTAATTTGCATTGCTTAGGGGGGCAGTTTTTAGCCTACCGTCTACAATTTTTTAGGGGGGGCGGCCAGGGTTGGGTCTGAACTTTCCACCTCCGGTATATGGGTCTGGCGCCCTACCCTTTTGAGCCACAGGCGCCGCCCTACCATCTACAATTTAAGAAATAATTTTGAAGCAAACTCCAGAGTCATTACCTCCTAGGTTAAAGAGTAGAACACCTTAGAAAGAAAAAAAAGAGAGAGAGAGAGAAATAGAACATCAATATCCCTTCATCTCCTTTCCAATCATAACCTCCCCACACACTAAACTAAATCTTAATTTATCTCTATAAATTTACTTATTCTGGAGATTTCATATGACTAGGACCATGTAACATGTGGCAAGAGGCTTCCTTGACTTAACATAAGGTTTTCAATGTTCATCCAGAATATATTAGAACTTCATTCCTTTTCAAAGCTGAATAATATTCCATTGTGTGGATAGACCACATTTACTTGTCCATTCATCTGCTGATGGACAGGTGAATTGTTTCCACACTTTGGCTGTTATAAATAATGCTGCTAAGTACTTTTTTTTTTTTTT
>NW_003852606.1:1842890-1843220 GCF_000181295.1 Otolemur garnettii | reverse complement strand
CACCAATAGTCCAGAAGGGCCCCAAATTTTCCACATCCTCACCAATTTGAATTTTACTAATAACTAATGATGTTGAGAATCTTATGTGCTTTTTGGCCATTAAGTCCTTTGCCTGTTCTCTTCTCTTGAAATTTCTTTTTTTTCTTTTTAAAATGAACAATTCAATAACATTTAGCACATTCACAATGTCATGCAACCACTGCCTCTTTTTTTTTTTTTTTTTTTAGACAGAGTCTCACTTTGTCACCCTCAGCAAAATGCCGGAGTGCCATAACTCACAGCAACCTCCAACTCTTGGGCTGAAGCGATTCACTTGCCTCAGCCTCCCAG
>NW_003852606.1:1842059-1842870 GCF_000181295.1 Otolemur garnettii | reverse complement strand
TAGCTGGGACTACAGGTGCCTGCCACAAAGCCCAGATATTTTTAGAGAGAGAGTCTCCTTCTAGCTCAGGATGGTCTCAAACTGGTGAGCTCAAGGCAATCTACCTGTCTCAGCCTCCCAGACTGCCAGGATTACAGGCATGAACCACCACACCCAGCCATCATAGCCTCTCCTTGGTTACAGAATGTTTGCACCACTCGAAAATAAATGCCCCCTCCAAAAAAAAAAGAAAAGAAAACCCATTGGGTGGCACCTGTGGCTCAGTGAGTAGGGTGCCGGCCCCATATACCAAGGGTGGTGAGTTCAAACCTGGCCCCGGCCAAACTGCAACAACAACAACAAAATAGCCGGCACTGTGGCGGGCACCTGTAGTCCTAGGTACTCAAGAGGCTGAGGCAAGAGAATCGCCTAAGCCCAATAGCTGGAGGTTGCTGTAAGCTGTAACAACACAGCGCTGTACCGAGGGCAACAAAGTGAGACTCTGTGGCTAAAAGTAAATAAATAAGTAAAACCCATCCCCGCTGGCAGTCATTCCTCACAAATCCACTAGCAACTGCAAATCCACTTTCTGTCTTGATTTGGACATTGTCTGTTCTGGACATTTCCTGTATGTGGAGTCACACAATAGTGTCCTTTTGTGACTAGCTTCTTTCCCTTAATGTCCTCAAAGTTCATTCACATTGCAGCACGGATCAGAACTTCATTTGTTTTTCTTTTTCTTTTTTTTAAGACAAAGTGTTACCATGTTGCCCTAGGTAGAGTGTAGAGTGCTGTGCCGTCACAGCTCACAGCAACCTCCAACTCTTGGGCT
>NW_003852606.1:1840987-1841945 GCF_000181295.1 Otolemur garnettii | reverse complement strand
AAGACAAAGTGTTACCATGTTGCCCTAGGTAGAGTGTAGAGTGCTGTGCCGTCACAGCTCACAGCAACCTCCAACTCTTGGGCTTAAGCAGTTCTCTTGCCCCAGCCTCCCAAATAGCTGGGACTACATGTGCCACCACAATGCCCAGCTATTTTTTGTTGCAGTTGTCATTATTGTTTTAGCTGGCCCAGGCTGGGTTCGAACTTGCCAGCCTCATTGTATGTGGCTGGTGCCATAACCACTATGCTATGGGCACCAAGCCAGAACTTCATTTCTTTTTGAGGCTGAATCATACTCCATCATATAGACAGTCCATAATGTGTTTGTCCATTCATCCCTTGATGCACGTTTGAGTTGTTTCCACCTTTTGGCTATTGTGATCCATGCATCTAGGAACATCTGTGAACACACCTGCTTTCAATTCTGGGTATATTCCTCAGAGTGGAATTGCTGAGCCATATGGCTACCGGTTACTTCCTTTTTATCCTCCCCCTCCCCCCCATAATTTATATTGTTTTGTTTTGTTTTTTTAAGACAGAGTCTCACTCTATCACCCAGGGGTTGAGTGCTGTAGCATCATAGCTCACAACAACCTCAAACTCTGGGGCTTGAGCAATCCTCTTGCCTCAGCCTCCCAAGTAGCTAGGACTACAGGTGCCTGCCACAACACCTGGCTATTTTGTTGTTGTTGTTGCAATTGTCATTGTTTAGCAGGCCAGGCCAGGCTCAAATCCGCCAGCCTCAGTGTATGTGGTGGTGCCCTACTCATTGAGCCACTGTCGCTAAGCCAAAGTTTCTGTTTTTAGTAGAGACGGGGTCTTCCTGTTGCTCAGGCTGGTCTTGAACTTCTGAGCTCAAGAAATCCATCTGCCTCAGCTGCCCAGAGTGCTAGGATTACAGGTGTGAGCCACTGCACACAATCAACCCCTGTAATTTCTTTCTTTTTTTTTTTTTTTTT
>NW_003852606.1:1837150-1839648 GCF_000181295.1 Otolemur garnettii | reverse complement strand
CTGGTCTCGAACCTCTGAGCTCAGGGCAATCCACCTGCCTTGGCCTTCCAGGGTGCTAGGATTACAGGCATGAGCCACCATGCCTGGCCTGTCTAGAGGTTTCAAGCCCCAGAGGCCACCAATGAACCAAGGAGAGGGCCAGGACCTCAAACAGAAAATGCTAAACCCTGGCAGTTACAAAAACAGGACTCAGTTTAATACTCAAGCCATAGTAAGGTCACAAGGGCACCCTGGAACTGGGTTCCAGATGGGCCTCCACAGGCCTGGCTGTTCTGTAACCAAAACCACATCCAGGTTCCTGTGGCTTAGAGTGGCCTGCTGGCAAGGCTTGGGAACAGTTCAGAAGCAAGGTCTGAATGTCTTCCAGGACTCTGGGGAAAATCTCCCCTCAGGACTTCATGGCGTCTAGGCAGACCACTTCCACAACATCTGCTTCTATCTCTCACCTACCTTTCTGGTACATGGGCCACATGTGGCTGTCAAAGAGACTGGGAGGATTGGGGGATTCTGTAGCTCTAGATATTTCTCAGCCACTTATAGTCTTCATATGGGACAGTCAGGAAGTACTAGCAGGTCTCCAAACATCTTTTTAATGACGTGAATATCAGCACTCAGGTAGCACCTGTAGCTCAGTCGGTAGGGCACCAGCCACATACACAGAGGTTGGCAGGTTCAAACCCGGCCCAGACCAGCTAAAACAATGACAACTGCCAAAAAAAAAAAAAAAAAAAGCTGGGTATTGTGGTGGGCGCCTAGTCCCTGCTACTGGGGAGGCTAAGGCAAGAGAATCGCTTGAACCCAAACGTTTGAGGAGGCTGTGAGCTGTGACGCCATGACACTCTCCCCAGGGTGACAGTTTGTGACTCTGACTCAAAAAAAAAAAAAAAAAGAATATCAGCACTTATTTATTTATTGAGACAGAGTCTCAAGCTGTCGCTGGTGTCACAGCTCACAGCAACCTCAAACTCTTTGGGCTTAAGCAATTCTCTTGCCTCAGCCTCCCAAGTAGCTAGGACTACAGGTGCCTGCCACAATGCCCAGCTATTTTTTGTTGCTGTTGTTGCTGTTATTGTTGCAGTTGTCATTGTTGTTTAGCTGGCCTGGGCCAGGTTCAAACCCACCAGCCTAGGTGTATGTGGCCAGTGCCCTACCCACTGAGCAACAGGTGCCACTTCTCACTGTTTATTTTTATTTATTTATTTATTTTTATTTTACTATTATTATTTTTTTTATTTTTTTATCACCCTCTATAGAGTACACTGGCATCACAGCTCACAGCAACCTCCAACTCCTGGGCTCAAGCGAGTCTCCTGACTCAGCCTCCCAAGTAGCTGGGACCACAGGCACCCACTACAATGCCCATCTATTTCTTGGTTGTAGCCGTCATTGTTGTTTGGCGGGCCCAGGCTGGATTCGAACCTGCCACCTTAGGTGTATATGGCTGGCGCCTTAGCCACTTGAGCCACAGGCGCTGAGCCACGCCCGGCTATTTTTTTGTTGCAGTTTGGCTGGGGCAAGGTTTGAACCCGCCACCCTCAGGACATGGTACCAGTGCCCTACTCACTGAGCCACAGGCACCGCCCCTGGGATTAGGGATTATAGGCAAGAGCCACCATGCATGGCCAAGGCTCACTATTTATTTTATTTTATTTTTGAGACACAGTCTCAAGCTGTTACCCTGGGTAGAGTGCCGTGGCATCATAGCTCACAGCAACCTCAAACTCTTGGGCTCAAGCAATTCTCTTGCCTCGGCCTCCCAAGTAGCTGGAACTACAGGTGCCCACACAACGCCTGGCTATTTTTTGGTTGCAGCCATCATTGTTGTTTGGCGGGCCCGGGCTGGATTCGAACCTGCCAGCTCTGGTGTATGTGGCTGGTGCCCTACCCACTGAGCTACAGGCACCAAGCCAAGTCTCACAATTTAAATGGTCTCATCTCCTTATTCTGCGTTTTGGAAGGAACTAGGGCTACATTTTCCACCTTGACTGAGTTAAGTTAAAACTTTGTCTTATAAATAAACAATGTCTGTACTAACACTGCAAATTCAAATAAGACCTAGTTTCCTTCAAGGAGCAGAACATCTGGGTACACATTGCCACTGCTCCTGAGGGCCTGTTCCTGGCTGCCACATGAGGAGGAGGCAGACAAAAGGCAAATGCGACCCTCCAGAACTGTACTTCCTTCTGAGCTGCCCCAGCTGTGTCCCTTCTGCTATTTGCTGCTCTCCAGACAGGCCAATAACCTGCTCCTGCCTGCTAAGGCTTCCCCAATCTCACTCCTAACAAAACCTTGTTGGGGCATATCCTCCAGCACCAGATGTTGCCCAGGCTGGGGTGCAATGGCATAATTGCAGATGACTGTAACCACAAAATTCCGAAATCACACCATTCTCCTGCCTTAATCCCACCCACTACACACACACCCTCAGTAGCTGGGACTACATGTGCATGTCACCGTGCTCAGCTAGTTTTTTCTTTTTTTTTTTTTTTTTTTTTTTT
>NW_003852606.1:1832827-1836039 GCF_000181295.1 Otolemur garnettii | reverse complement strand
GGATTCGAACCTGCCACCTTAGGTGTACGTGGCTGGCGCCTTAGCCGGTTGAGCTATAGGCGCCGAGCCAGGTCAGTGTTTCTTAAACATCACTTAAAGGGGGCCTTCCTGAATCCTTATCCCTGGAGATGTTTGGAAATTTTTATAACAACATTTTATAAAGACATACAGACGTCTTTAGCCTCTCACACAGTGAGATCGCTGATATCATACTGTGCTGTGTAAAGTGCCTCTTTCACGCTTTCCTCTTTTCGCCTTTGAGACGTTATGCCCAAACACTGACCACTAGATGGAGCCACAGGCACATCGCAGAGGTGCACCAACCAGAACTGGCTATGTGCTGTGGTTTGGGTTATCACCATAGTTCAAATTTATTTACCTGTACTATTTTTTTATTTATTTTATTTTATTTTAATTTTTGGAGATAGAGTCTTCCTCTATTGTCCTGGTTAGAGTGCAGTGGCATCATATCTCACAGCAACCTCAAACTCCTGGGCTGAAGCAATCCTGCCTCAGCCTCCCAAGTAGCTGGGACCAAAGGTGCCTGCCACAATGCCTGGATAATTTTTCTTCAAATATAGTCTCATTCTAAGGCTAGGGGCTCAACACTGAATTTTAGATTTAATTCAGCCCTTAACAATGTGTTATATTTCCATATATGGAAACTGATAAAACAAATGGCAAGGCTGGGAGTGGTAGCTCACACCTGTAGTCCTAACACTCTAGGAGACCAAGGTGAGTGGCCTGAGCTCACGAGTTAAAGACAAACCCAAGCAAGAGCAAGACTCCGTCTCTAAAAAAATAGCTGGGCATTGTGGTAGAAACCTGTAGTCCCAGCTACTTGGAAGGTTGAGGCAGGAGGATCACTTGAGCACAAGAGTTTGATGTCGCTGTGAGCTATGATGCCATTGACCTTTACCAAGGGCAACAAAATGAGACTCTGTCTCAAAAACATGAACAACAACAAAAAAGGCAAGTGTAATATTAACCGGGGAATGTACATGGAGAGTATAAAAGTATTTTTTGAACTTTTCCTGCAACCTTTCTATATGTATAAAATGATTTTTAGAAGAGCAATATTGGCTGGGCGAAGTGCCTCACACCTATAATCCTAGCACTCTGGGAGGCCAAGGCAGGAGGATTCCTTGAGCTCACGAGTTGGAGACCAGCCTGAGTAAGAGCAAGACCATGTCTCTACCAAAGACTGAAAAAATTAGCCAGGTGTAGTGGCAGATGCCTGTACTACTCAGGAGGCTAAGGCAGGAGAATCACTTGAGCCAGGAGTCTGAGGTTCCAGTGAGCTATGATCACACTACCCCACTTTAGCCCAGTTGACAAAGCAAGACTCTGTCTAAAACAAACAATGATAACGAAAAAAAAGAAATAACAACAACCAAAAAACCCCAATTATGCCTATGACGACTTCAGCTCAGGAGTTTCACCTTACAGCGAGCCTGGGCAACAGAGTAAGACTCTGTCTCTATAAAAAATAATTTTAAAAAGTGTCTGGCGGGTGGTGTCTATAGCTCAGTGGGTAGGGCGCCAGCCCCATATACGGAGGGTGGCAGGTTTGAACCTGGCCTCAGCCAAAAAAAAAAAGCTGGGCGTTGTGGCAGGCACCTATAGTCCCAGCTACTTGGGAGGCTGAGGCAAGAGAATCGCCTAAGCCTAAGACCTGGAGATTGCTGTGAGCCATGATGTCATAGCACTCTACCCAGGGCAACAAAGTCAGACTCTATCTCTAAAAAATAAAAAGTGTCTGGCCTAGATATTCATTTGCAGCCCAATCTCCAGCCAACAACTGGCTACTTTTGGAGTCAGGGATTCTTCCTGGGCAGAATCAGCTCTAGCCAGAAAGAAATACAATGGAGCAAAGACATTTTTGGCTGCAAGGCACCAAACAAACTAAAAATAACAAAGGTCTCATCTTAGCGCGCTGCCACTTGCAAGGTGAGGGCAGCAGCAATCTCCATGGGCACAAAATGGCTGCAGCAGCTCTCAGCATCTAAGCATCGCTCCTCTTCCAGGTAATCAAATGCCAAAGGAAGGAGAGATGGAGAGGTAGCCCTTTTAGATTCTTTTCTCAAGGAAAGTTTCCCACAGCCTTCAGCAAATTTCCCCTTGGGTCCCCTTGGCCCATAACTTTCCCTTGAGCAATCATCGACAAAAAAGGAAGGATATTGGATATGGCAATGGGTTGCTGCTCTACAAAATTGGAATTTCAGCCCCAAGGAATTTCAGACTCCATCCAGCAAAGTGGGTCACAAAAATGGAAGTGACACCCCCAAGTTCACACTGCAAGCAGGTGGCAGAAGCAGGTTTGAGTCCAGATCTGTAATTGGATATGCCTTGTCCGAATGTCTGGCTCTTTCTGTGTATATGGGATGGGGGGAGGGCAAGAATAGGACATCTAGACCACACAGACATAGTCCCACACAGAGGCAAAACAGGGACTTTCTGGTTTTGGAGACAGAGTCTCAATCTGTTGCCCCAGGTTAGAGTGCCCTGGAGGCATAGCTCACAGCAATCTCAAACTCTTGGGCTTAAGCCATCCTCCTGCCTCAGCCTTCCCAGTAGCTGGGACTGCAGTCACCCACAATGCCTGGCTAGTTTTTCTATTTTTGGTAGAGACAAGGTCTCCCTTTTGCTCAGACTGGTATTGAACTCCTGAGCTCAAGCAATCCACCTGCCTTGGCTTCCCAGAGTGCTAGAATTACAGGCATGAGCTACTGCACCCGCCAACAGGAACCATTTTATAAATTTCTTGATGTTCAGCCCCTCCAACAGTCCAGAGGATGGTGTCACACTGCACACCTCCAGGACCCACCATCTGCAGCAGTGGCTGAGGCCTTGGGGAGCCCTGCCAGGGCTGTGAGCACAAGGACAGGGGAACCTCTGGATATAGAAAGACCCCTCTGTGACCAGGAAGGGATCAGATTGGAGACTGGGGCAGAGGTGCAGGGAGAAGACAAGACCTGAAACTAGGGCGGAGGGGACAAAGAGGAGACAAATAAAACAGTTAGGGGACAGAAGGAACAAGGATTGGGGTCTGATGGGGTTTGAGAGAAAAAGACAAAATGCTGAGTCGGCTCTGCACCTGTAGCTCAAGTGGCTAAGGCGCCAGCCACATACACCAGAGCTGGCGGGTTCGAATCCAGTCTGGGCCTGCCAAACAACAACTACAACCAAAAAATAGCTGGGCGTTGGGGTGG
>NW_003852606.1:1829685-1832697 GCF_000181295.1 Otolemur garnettii | reverse complement strand
TCTGTCTCAAAAAAAAAAAAAAAAGAAAGAAAGAAAAAGAAAAAATGCTGAGGAGTCTGGCCAAGATGGGAAAGTAGAGAGGGGCGAGTTAGTGAGATGGGAGTGAGAGTTGCTAAACTTAGTTTGCAAGAAAACTCTTCCAGGTTGGAGAAACCCCCTGAGGGCTTGGATTACTGGATCTTCGAAAATAAAATGGGCTGAAAACCAGAATTACTGGTTTAAGACCCCAGGGTCCCAGAGTTGCAGCACTGGAGAACAGGGGTAATGTCTTGTTCTTTGGCATTTTATTTCAAAATTGCAGCAAAGAGAAACAGAAAGAAACCGAAACGGCAGCACCTGGGGTCCAGACTTAGAACGGAGAGATGCGGAGTCGTAGCCAAATGGCATCCTTAGTCCCACCACGTGGACAAATAGGGGCCCTGATCCCCAAGGCCCAAGACGCGGGGCTGGTGGCCAAGATCCCTGGGTCCCACTTATGGCTTTGGGAGTGTAGCGACCACGAAGGGGCGCGAGAGACCCAGGCGTCCGGTCCCCTGGTCTTTTACTTCTTATTGCACTTTAGGTGAGTCTTTGGTAGGGAGGCGAAAGCCGGAGTGACTAGATGCTACAGGTCGGCGGGTCTTAAGGGTGGTTGGGCTCGGCCCGCACGGTCACACCGGGAGCATCCACTCGTGAGAGCTCGTTCCGTACTGGAGGAGGAGCAAGGCGGCTCGTGACGGGGAGGCCACACTGCATCTCCCAGCAGGCCCCGGGGCGCCCCGGCCTGAGCGCCTACGGAGTTGAGCCCCACGGCCTCATGGGAAATGTGGTCCACTTCTTGGAGGCCCGCCCACAATCCCCAGGAGTTGGAATCAAGACAGAGGTGGCCCAGAGGCTTAGGGGAGTTAGTGTGAGGCTTGAAGAAGTTGGGGGAAGTGTAGGTCTAGGTCTGGAGCCCTGGGAGAGGAGCTCAGAGGCTCTCTGGAAGATCCCTTGGCTCAGAAGAATGGGAATGCTCTTGGGAGGAAATGGGCTTGAGCCAGGAAGGAGGCCAAGGGCCAGGACTCACAGGAGGAAGATTTCTCAGGCCTAAGGGATCAAGGGCAGCCTTATGTAGCCAGAGGACTGGCGAGGGTCCCAGAAGTTCATGGAAAGCTAACTTCGACAGGGCTACTATCCCTGGGATTACTGCGGCGTAGATGGCTCTCAGGCCACAGGCACATGGGACATGAACTTCTCTGGGAAACAAGCGACCAGCCCATTTTGCCGCTCCCAGCACCTCACCTGGATCGCCTTCAGCTCCTTCTGGAAGCGGAGGATAAGCTCAGGCCCATTTTCCATAGTGGGAATGTGCAGTTTCTGGGGAGGAAGGTGCAGTGAGGCCCGGGCCCCTTCCCCATCTTCTCTCAATGCCCCTGGCAGCTGGGCCTCACCTGGCCTTGGTACAGGATTTGGTGCACAGGGCAGACTTGACATGCGGTGCCCGAGCCAAAGACTTCCCTCACCCTGCCCTCTTCCAGCGCCTGCATCAACTCCTTCATAGTGATCGAGCGTTCTGCTACCCGGAACTCACCCTGCCAGGCACGTGGAAGAGATACACGTGTCCCAGAGGGCTGCCTTGCTGTAAACCCCTGCTTCTCCCTCCCTACAGATGAGGAAGAGGCCCACGGGGAGCCAGTGAGCCCCACCCAGCATAACCTGATTCCCTGGGCTCCTTTCACAGGTGCCCCATCACCAGAAGCCACCACACTCTCACCCAGGTCTGAGCCAGGTCCAGCAGACTCTGTCTGACTACTCCAGGCAGGATGACACCATCCAGCGGGGGTGTCACCAGCTCCAGCACTAGGTCAGGTTAGAGGATAGGGGTTACTTGTGCCTCCTTCCTCTTTGGAGCCACAACCTCCAGAATCCCTGAGGCCAGCAACCTGCCAGGAATTATGGTACCACCCACTTCCACCAGGGTTTGGGTTAGGTCATGGGTGGGCTCACCCCCATCCTTGTGGGTCCAGTAGATGAAGATGTTCATGGTGCCCACCTCGGTGAGCTGATGATCAGGCCCATACAGCCACAAGACCTGTTCACAGCCCTTCTTTTTTGCCTCCTCTTGTACGAACACAGTGGGCCCATAATTCCTAGTGGATGACAGCCTGATTGGACAGGGCAGGGAACCCTGTTCTTTCCCAACAGGGCCCTAGAAAAGTCTTTTCACACCAAGGCTGCCCTTCCCCCTCCCTAGCTCACAGCTCACCTGTGCTTGTCTGATGCCCCTAGCATAGAATCTCTGGCCATTAGTTTGGGGTCAAGACTCTGGGCAGTTGCCCCCCTTTCCCTGCCTCTTCCCCTTCTCCAGATCACAAGAGCCCACTGTTTCCTCTGTCAGGATCATCTTCCTTTTTTTTTTTTTTTTTTTTTTGAGACAGTCTTACTATGTCACCCTCAGTAGAGTGCTGTAGCATCACAGCTCACAGCAACCTCCAACTCTTGGGCTTAAGTGATTGTCTTGTCTTGCCTCAGCCTCCTTCCTAAGTATCTGGGACTACAGGTGCCTGCCACAATGCCCAGATATTTTTGTTGTTGTTGTTGTTATTGCAGTTGTCATTGCTGTTTAGCTGGCCCAGGCCAGCGACCTACCCAGTGAGCTATGGGTGCCACCATGTCATATCTGACATCACCTCTTCTCAGAGGTTTTTCCTCTGAGGCTGGGTGCTGGGTCCTCCCTCAAATCCTTTTCCTTTTCCCTTTCCTTTCCTTTGACAGGCTCATTTATCGCCCTCAGTGGAGTGCCATGGCATCACACAACTCACAGCAACCTCCAGTTCCTGAGCTTAGACGATTCTCTTGCCTCAGCCTCCTGAGTAGCCAGAACTACAGGCGCCCGCCAGAACACCCAGCTATTTTTTTGTTGCAGTTTGTCCAGGGCCGGGTTTGAACCCACTACCCTAAGTAATTGGGGCCAGCGCCCTACCCACTGATTCACAGGTGCTACCCTCTTTCTTTCTTTTTTGTTTTGTTTTGTATTATTGAGACAGAGTC
>NW_003852606.1:1825722-1828299 GCF_000181295.1 Otolemur garnettii | reverse complement strand
GGAGTTGGAGGTTGCTGTGAGCTGTAATGCCACGGCACTCTATCCAGGGGGACAGCTTGAGGCTGTGTCTCAAAAAAAAAAAAAAAAGAAAAAAGAAAAAGAAAGAAAGAAATTGTTTACTGTCTTTTATACCCAGGAAACCAGCTTCTTCTTACATATCAGACTCAGCTGAAGTGTTACCTCCATGAAACCTTTCATGATGCCCTGAGCTAACTTCACCAGAGAACATGCAGACCTGGATATTGGCGCTCCCAACATCCCCGGAGGAGAGACCAATGAGCTAAGTACAAATTTCATCTTTGGAGGCTTCTAAGGACCAATCCAGGTTTCCTCACTGACCTCCATTCAATCCCTTCCCATCTCTGAACCCATTTGTACATCTGGAAAATAACCCTACCCCTCCTTTATATGGTCACAGGAATGCAGCACTTAGTCTTGAACAGGGTACTCCAATGATGTCATACCCCATGCGCCCATGGGAGACATGCCAGGTGGACAAGTGGCATCCAGAGATGAACTCAAAAGCATAGGCAGAAGACCCTATGTCTCTGATGCCCAGTGTACCAGATTTCGGGGGTGGTGGTACTACTTACCCCCCTAGCTTGTAGTTGCCTACTCCACCCACCCAGGCCCGGATGAACGCTGGGTCAGCCAGGAGGGAGACAGGGGTCACAGAGTCTCCAGGGAAGTAGGAGCCAACGGGGCAGAGGATGACGTAGAGGAGGGCTTGCGTGGAGCGGCTGACACCCAGCGAAGGCTGTGATGGGTAGAGGGGCAGCATCAGGAGTCCAGGCCCCCAGTCGTCCCCTTCAGAATCGACCCCCAAGCCCATCCCAGGAGCCAGGCTCACCTCGTTGCCAATGAGCACAGGCCTCACATAGAGGCTGGTGCCTGTGCTGTCAGGAACCCAGTCCTTGTCCACTTCGATGAGCCGTCGGATGCACTCAAGCAGCTCGCCCTTGTCAAAACTCTGGCGGTGCTCCAGGTGAGTCAGGGGCCCATCACCCATACCCCCCAACCCCCATGCCCTCTTCCCCAGGGCAACTCGCTCTCACCGGCAGGCAGAGGCGCAGAGCTGAGCGCAGCATCCGGTCCATGTTGAGCCAGGGACGGAAGAGACGCACCCGTTGGTCCCCGCCTTTGAACGCCTTCAAGCCCTCAAAGAGCTGTGGGGACAGGTGAACAAGAGTCTCAGGGCTCAGAGACCTCCCCAGACTATTATGGAGAGACAGCAAGAGACAGACACAGAGAGATGGAGACAGAGACTGAGAGTACCAGGGAGAGATGGGCACCCTAAGTCTCAGAGACGGGGAGACATATAGACAAAGACAGGAAGAGACTGAGAGCAAGTGGAACACGGACTCAGAGAGACTCAGAGAGAGAGAGCCCTGCTTAAACTTTTTCCTTTTTTTTTTTTTGAGACACAGTCTCCCTTTGCCATCCTCAGTAGAGTCTGGTGGTGTCAGAGCCCACAGCAACCTCCAACTCCTGGGCTGAAGCGATTCTCTTGCCTCAGCCTCCTAAGTAGCTGGGACTAGATGCCCACCACAATACCTGGCTATTTTTTAGGGACAGGGTCTTGCACTTACTCAGACTGGTCTGGAACCTGTGAGCTCAGGCAATCCAGCCACCTCGGCCTCCCAGAGTGCTGGGATTACAGGTATGAGACACTGCTCTGGCAACCTTTCCATTTTACTGTCAATATTTTTCAGGATGATAATTCATGGCCTTTTTTTTTTCTGATACAAAGTCTCACTCTGTCACCCTGGGTAGAGTGCCATGGTATTATTGTAGGTCACAACAACCACAAACTCTTGGGCTCAAAAGAGCCTCCTGCCTTAGTCTCCCATGTAACTGGGACTATAGGTGCCCACCACAAAGCCTGGCTAGCTTTTCTATTTTTTGTGGAGGTCTCCCTCTTGCTCAGGCTGGATTCCAACTACTGAGCTCAAGCAATCCATCTACAACCACAAAATAGCTGGGCGTGTGGCAGGTGCCTGTAGTCCCAGCTACTTGGGAGGCTGAGGCAAGAGAATTGCCTAAGCCCAAGAGCTAGAGGTTGCTATGAACTGTGATGCCACAGCACTCAACCAAGGGTGACAAAATGAGACTCTGTCTCTAAAAAATAAAATAAAAAGATTATCTTCTGTTTTCTTCTATAACTTTTATGATTATATATATATATATATGAGGCTCTGTCTCAAAATATATACATGTATATATATACATATATATATATATATATACACACACACATATTTTTTTTTTCATTTGAACTTTTAAGCTACTTGGAATTTTTTTCTGGTATGAAGTGTGAAGTAGGGATCCAATTTAATTTTTTTCCTAGATGGATATTTGTCTATCTACTCCATTGTTCAGTCTTATACCAGTGTCATTCTTTTTTTTTTTTCAGAGGCAGAATCTCACTTTGTCGCCCTGGGTAGAGTGCCGTGGTGTCACAGCTCACAGCAACCTCCAGATCTTGGATTTAAGCGATTCTCTTGCCTCAGCCTCCTGAGTAGCTGGGACTATAGGCGCCTGCCACAATGCCCAGCTATTTTTTTGTTGCAGTTTGGC
>NW_003852606.1:1816509-1824353 GCF_000181295.1 Otolemur garnettii | reverse complement strand
AAATGTTGTTTTTTAAGGTTCTATGGGAAAATTCAAACATAAAAGTAGAATAGACACCTGACTCCCCCAGCACCCTGCTTTATCAGTTAAAAAATTCCATGAAGGCAGGCGTAATGGCTCACTCCTATAATCTTAGCACTCTGGGAGGCTGAGGCAGGTGGATTGCTTGAGGTCAGGAATTTGACACCATCCTGAGCAAGAGTCAGATCCGATCTCTACTAAAAATAGAAAAACTATCCAGGCATTATGGCAGGCACCTATAGTACTAGATACTCGGAGGAGGCTAAAGCAAGAGGATTGCTTGAGCCCAAGAGTTTGAAGTTGCTGTCAGCTATTATGCCATGGCACTCTACCCAGGGTGACAGAGTAAGAATCTGTCTCAAGAGCAGTGCCTGTGGCTCAGTGAGTAGGGTGCCTGCCCCATATACCAAGGGTGGTGGGTTTGAACCCAGCCCCAGCCAAACTGCAACAAAAAAATAGCCAGTGTTGTGGCACACACCTGTAATCTCAGCTTAGCTACTTAGGAGGCTGAGGCAAGAGACTTGCCTAAGCCAGTGGTTCTTAACCTGTGGGCCGTGACCCACAGGAACTGTATTAAAGGGCCACGGCCTTAGGAAGTTTGAGAACCATTGGAAGCCCAAGAGCTGGAGGTTGCTGTGAGCTGTGATGCCACAGCAGTCTACAGAGGGCAACAAAGTGAGACTCTATCTCTAAAAAAAAAAAAAAAAAAAAGAATCTGTCTCAAAAAAAAAAAAAGAGAGAGAGAGAAAAGAAAAGAAAAAAAGAAACATAAATATCTCTTAAGCTTGTGAGGACATGGCCAACTCCATTCATTGGTAGTAAGAAAATTACTTTGAGGTACATTTAAAACCATTTAAGAGACTGGGAAAGATCTAAAACTTTGACAAGAGTTGTCTCAAGTATGAGGGAACAGGCTCTGCTGGTGGGTGTGGAAACTGACAGGATTCTATGGAGGTCAATGTGGCAATACCTACCAAAATTACAACCTTACATATCCTTTGACCCAGCAGTGCCGGAAATTGGGCAGAGAGATACACTTGTACCTAAAGAAAGTATGAGTGAGCTAGATTCTTTAGTGCAGAATTGCTCATAGTCGCATACAACTAGGAACAACCTAAGTGTCCAACAACAGGGAGATTGCCTCGTGAGGGGTATTGGTAGGGTAACAATAAGATGCAAAACTAAAGATGGAAAAGCTCTTTTAGAGCTGCTACAGAAGAATATACCAAAAGATGGGAAAAGCTCTTTTAGGGCTGCTTACAGAAGTATATACAAAATACTTTGAAGGAAGAGAGCATGAGGAAAGTCAGTGGAGCGTACGGTACCCTTTGTGAAGAAAGAATGAGGTGAAAGGATCATACATATCAGTGCTGATATCCAGAAAGCAGAGCACTGGAAGAACATAGGAACCGGTGACAGGGCTGCTTCTGGGGCTGCAAGCAGGTGGCGGAGTCTGAGGAGGGATAGTTCCTTTTGTACATATAGAATTTTGAACTGTGTAAATATATGTCCAATTTATTGTTTTATTTATTTTTTGAGACAGAGTCTCACTTTGTCACCCCCAGTAGAGAGCCACGGCATCACAGCTCACAGCAACCTCCAACTCTTGGGCTCAAGTGATTCTCTTGCCTCAGCTTCCCAAGTAGCTAGGGCTACAGGCACCACACCTGACTATTTTTATTTATTTATTTTTTTCTGAGACAAAGTCTCAAGCTGTTGCCCAGGGTACCATGTCATCATAGCTCACAGCAACCTTGAATTCTTGGACTCAAGTGATTTTCCTGCCTCAGCCTCCCCAGTAGCTGGGACTATAGGTGCCTGCCACAACACTCGGCCATTTTTTGGTTGCAGTTGTCATTGTTGTCTGCTGGGCCCGGGCTGGATTCAAACCTGACAGCTCTGGTGTATGTGGCTGGCGCCCTAGCCACTTGAGCTACAGGCACTGAGCTGAATGCTCGGCTAATTTTAGAGATGGGGTCTCACTCTTGCTCAGGCCAGTCTTGAATTCAGGAGTTCAAGCAATCCACCTGCCTCAGCCTCCCAGAGTGCTAGGATTACAGGCATGAGCCACTGAACACAGCCCTATGTCCAATTTATTTAAAAGGTGTTTTAAATTTAAAAACACACCAAATAAAATTTTAACAACTAAGTTGTTTCTAGTTGTGTGCTGAACAATTTTGCACACAAGAATCTAGTGGATAGGCTGGGTGCAGTGGCTCACACCCTAATCCTAGTACTCTGGGAAGCTGAGGCAGGTGGATCACTTGATCTCATGAGTTTAATACCAGCCTGAGCAAGAGCTAACCCTGTCTCTACTGAAAATAGAAAAAGTAGCTGGGTGTTGTGGCAGGCACCTTGTAGTCCCAGCTTCCCAAGAGGCTTGCTTGAGTCCAGGAGTTAGAGCAGGGGTCCTCAAACTTTTTAAACAGAGGGCCAGATCACTGTCCCTCAGACCGTTGGAGGGCCAGACTTCTGGCCCCAGGACGAGTGGGCTGCTAAGCAGGACAGGCAGCGGTGGCAAAAATATCTGGTGGGCCAGATAAATCTCCTAGGCGGGCTGCATGTGGCCCGTGAGCCATTGTTTGAGGACGCCTGAGTTAGAAATTGCTGTGAGCTATGACAGCAGGGCATTCTACCCTGGGCAACAGAATGAGAAACAGTCTCAAGGACAGCGCCCATAGTTCAGTAGGTAGGTAGCCTGTGAAATACACCAAGGCTGGCGGGTTTGAACCTTGCCCGGGACTGCCGAACAAGAAAGACAACTACAACAACAACAAAATAGCTGTGCCTTGTGGTGGGCGCCTATAGTCTCAGCTATTTGGGGGGCAGGCTAAGCCAGAAGGATTGCTTGAGCCCAGGAGTTTGAGGTTGCTATGAGCTATGAAGATGCCATGGCACTCTAGTGTGGGCAAGGGAGTGAGGCTCTGTCTCAAAATTAAAATTGTAATACTCAAATCATATTTGACTTTTGCAATTACAAGAGGTGATCAGGGCAGCACCCATAACTCAGTGGGTAGGGCGCCAGCCACATAAACTGAGGCTGGTGGGTTCGAACCCGGCCCAGGACAGCTAAACAATGATGACAACAATAATAAAATTAGCTGGCTTGATGCCTGTGGCTCAAGCGGCTAAGGCGCCAGCCACATACACCTGAGCTGGCGAGTTCAAATCCAGCCCAAGCCCCAAACAACAATGATGGCTGCAACCAAAAAATAGCCAGGTGTGTGGCAGGCGCCTGTAATCCCAGCTACTTGGGAGGCAGAGACAGGAGAATGGCTTGAACCCAGAAGTTGGAGGTTGCTGTGAGCTGTGATGCCACAGTACTCTACCCAGGGTGACAGCTTGAGGCTCTGTCTCAAAAAAAAAAAAAAAATAGCTGGGCATTGTGGCAGGTACCTATAGTCCCAGCTACTTGGGAGGCTGAGGCAACAGAATCGCTTAAGCCCAAGAGTTGGAGGTTGCTGTGAGCTGTGATGCCACGGCACTCTACCCAGAGCGACAGCTTGAGGCTCTGTCTCAAACAAACAAAAAAACAAACAAAAAATACCCAAACTGCAAACCGGCCTGACCTATAAAACACTCATCCAAATCTTGTCTCAACTACAGTCTCCTCAGGCAGACTTTTGCCTTCAGCCAGACTTTTGCCTTCAGCCATAGCTTTAAGTCATAAGCCAATTGCCTCATGGATCTCTCTCCTAGGGATGTCACAGGCCTCTCATGTTCACCAGGTACTATAAACCTGCTCCATCTCACCCACAAACAGTCTAACTGGTCACCTAGCTAGACTTCTGGGTCTCATCCTCGGCCTCTCCCTTGTCTTCCCTCACCTATTCAGCCAGTCTCTTGTGTCCCTGAATCGCTTTGCCCTGTCTGCTCCTGTCCATCCCCACCCTGGCCCTCCCCTACTCAGAGCCTTGCATTGCTCCCAGTGCCCTTGTACAAGACCCCAGCCCCTTCAGATCCTCTGTGGCACTGACTACATCTTCAGTCTCCTCCACCATGATCCTACCACACAGTTCCTCCCAAAAGTGCCAGGAACTTTTCCCACTGGGAACTATGTGTAAGCTGTCCCCTTTCTCTAACATCCTAAGCTCCCCTCTTTCCTAGGAGAGGCCCCGGCTTTCTTTCAAGTTTTAAAAAAACTTGAGGGGCCTCTCTGTTCTTTATCAGAGCACAAATGACACTAAGTTACAAGCAAAGTGAAGGAACTAGATTTGCCCATCTCAGAGGCCCAGCATCACCCAGCATGAGGCCTGGGGCATAGGAAGCCTCAGAAAAGAGATGATGAATATACAGAAAGACACATGCAAAAAGCAAACACAGGGAGGTACACCTGGCTAGAGACACAGCAAGGAGGAAGAGATGAGGACAAGAATAGAGGACATAGATTGGCCACCATGCCACCTGCAGGGAATAGTGGAGGCTGGAAGAGGCTGGGTGCAGTGTGAGGTTCTGGAAGGGCTGGATTCGGGGCTGGCCCCAGCCCTTCTTCTGGCTCCATTCCACCATCAGCATGTGGTCGGTGAATATCTTCCCAAACACCAGGGGCTCCCTGGCATCCGGCTTCTTAATAGGCTTCTGCGTCATTTCCAGTTGCAGGTCAGCAGCCTGAGAAAAGACAAGGAACCTGGCCATCCAGTAATTTGGCCACAGCCTCCCAAACTGTGATATGCAGTTCTCTTTCCTTTTAGCTGTGAGCAAGCTATGAGGCCTCCCACTGCTACCCACCTTCAGCTCTGGGCTGTGGACCTTTTGGAGATATCCAATCTGCAGGCCCCCCTCCTCCCTCAGATGCAAACATATAGTCCCCTCCTTTCACCTTGAAATTGAAGGCATATCTCCTGGGAGCACACAGACGCCAAGGGAAAGGGAGAAGTTTCCGGGCCCATATCTGGGGTGAGGAGAGAAGCAAGAAAGGTGATGAGGGCAGCAGTGAGAAAGAGTAGGGTCCCTGGCACCCGGTCTCCTACCTCTTGCACTTAGGTCCCTCTGGCCTACTCTACCTCAATCCCAGTGCATTCTAGACCAGGCATGTAGCCCTGGCCAAGTCCCTCTCCTGTCTGATCACCCTATACTGGAGGGAATTCCTGAAGCAGGCCATGAGCTCCTCCTACAACATGAGGGCTGAGGGCTGTCCTTGGAAAGAGCTGGGTCAGTAGGTCCCCACCCCCCACCTCCCACTCCGTGCTGGGCAAAGTCAAATACAAGCACCTCCTACCTGATCAGGAACTTTGGCCCCAGCCCTGAGATAAGCTCAGATGAGAAGACGACAGGGAAGGTGCACAGATAAGTGAAGACCTCCCAGGACCCAACCCCTGAAAAGCCTTAGAAAGGTAAGGGACACACAGGACATTTTCCCAAGGACTCAACATCTAGGCCCCCGGGCATTCCTCGCACAGACCCAGGGTTCCAGGAACACCCAGCCCCTCCTCCCTTGGACCCAGGGTTCCGGGAGCCTCCCCACCCAGCCTCCTCCCCACTCAAGACAGGGATCCAGGCCAGAGACCCAGTGCAGTGGTCCCCAACCTTTTTGGTATCAAAAACTGGTTTCTTTCTTTCTTTCTTTTTTTTTTTTTTGAGACAGAGTCTCACTATGTCACCCTTATGGTAGAGTACTGTGGTGTCACAGCTCACAGCAACCTCCAAATCTTGGGCTTAAGCGATTCTCTTACCTCAGCCTCCCAAGTAGTTGGGACTACAGGCGCCTGCCACAATGCCCAGCTATTTTTTGTTGCAGTTGTCATTGTTGTTTTAGGGTATATGTGGCTGGTGCTGTAACCATTGTGCTACAGGCACTGAGTCTTTTTTTTTTTTTTTTTTGAGACAGCCTTTCTATATGTCACCCTTGGTAGAGTGCTATGGTGTCACAGCTCACAGCAACCTCAAACTCTTGGGCTTAAGAGATTCTCTTGGCTCAGGCTCCCTCCCAAGTAGCTAGGACTACAGGCACCCACCACAATGCCTGGCTATTTTTTTGTTGCCGTTGTCATTGTTGTTTAGCAGACGTGGGCCGGGTTTGAACCCACCTGCCTAACCACTGAGCTACAGGCACCAAGCCCAAAGACCAGTTTCATAGCAGACAATTTTTCCACAGATGTGAATGGGGTGCATGAGATTCTCATAAGGAGTACACAACTAGGTCCCTCACATGCATGGTTTACAGTAGGGTTCAAGCTCCTATGAGAATCTAATGCCACCACTGATGTGATATGAGGGAGAGAGAGCTCAGGTGGTGATGGGAGCAAAGAGGAGCAGCTATAAAAGCAAATAAGGCTTTGCTTGCTCGCCCACCATTCACCTGCTATTGGCCAGATTCCTAACATACCACAGACCATACTGGTCGGTGGCCCAGAAGTAGGGGACTGCAGGACTCAGAAGTCCAGGCCCCCTACCACTCCTCCCTCAGGCCCAGGAGTCTAGGGCTTCTTCTTCTTTTTTTTTTTTAAACAGAGTCTCACTTTGTTGCCCTTGGTAGAGTCCTGCAAGGTCATAGTTCACAGCAACCTCAAACTCTTAGGCTCAAATGATCCTCTTGCCTCAGCCTCCAAAGTAGGTGGGACTATAGGCGCCTGCCACAACACCTGGCTATTTTTAGAGACAAGGCCTCACTCTTGCTCAGGCTGGTCTGGAACTCCTGAGTCCGACACTCCATCTGCCCGGGCCTCCTAGAGTGCAGGGATTCCAGGCATGAGCCACGGCGCCTGGCCTAGTGCTTATTCTTTTGTGCCCATACCTTGGGCACCACTTTGGCAGTGACTCCAACTCCCTTTAGGTACCAGGGGCTGAGAAGCAGCCACATGGAGAACTTAGGGGCCACCCAGTCATCACTGGACAGGTCTCAGATGCACATTTCTCTCCTGGCTGTCCCTGAGAGGAGGAGGGGAGAGACCTCCCCTCCTTAGGCCTTAGGGGGGTTCCTCCTTAGTGATCTTTGACCTCACAATGCCTCTGTCCCCAGCCCTGCAGGGAAACAGCTGGATGAGCTGGCACCAATAAGTGAGAATGGATATGAATGACACCAGTCATGGGTCAGCAGGTGAGTCTTGGGGAAACCCACAGCTGGCTCCAGTGTGGTCAGACTGTGTGGGGTTCTAGGGCTTCCGGGTTGATCAGAGTGTGGGTCCCTGAAGAGCCTCTAGGTGGCGACATGTAGCCCATATAGCTCTACCTCCACGCTTCTGCCAGGGAGGGGACTGGACACACACAGTATGGAGAGAGGATGGACACAGAGTAGGGACAGCCAGCCTGTGGGCAGGAGAGCAGCCCTTAGAGGGACCCAAGATGAAGACAAATAAAAGATAAGAGAGGGAAGAGGCACTCTGGTAGGCCGAAGCGGGTGGATTGCTTAAGCTTAGGCGTTCCAGACCAGCGTGAGCAAAAGCAAGACCCCGTCTCTACTAAAAATAGAAAAACTGAGGCAAGAGGATCGCTTGAGCCCAAGAGTTGGAGGTTGTGTGAGCTATGATGCCACAGCACTCTATCCAGGGCAACAGCTTGAGACTCTGTCTCAAAAAACAAAAAAAAAAGAGGGAAGAGGAAAAGAAACACAGAAATGGGGAACGTACACAGGAAAGAATAGAAACTGAGGCCAAGAAATGCCAAAATAGATGTGATCATAAAAAGAACAACTGAGACAAGAAACAGAGATGCACTCAAGCAAAGAATAATCCCTGGAGAAATCAAGAAAAAAATACTGAACACAGGATAAGGAGAAGCTATGAGACAGAGAAGGAGGAAAAAGGAGGTAGATAAAGACCAGACTTCAGGCTCAGCGCCTGTGGCTGAAGTGGCTAAGGCGCCAGCCACATACACCTAAGGTGGCA
>NW_003852606.1:1809377-1815509 GCF_000181295.1 Otolemur garnettii | reverse complement strand
AAAAAAAAAAAAAAACAAAACCCAGTACTGTCCTCCACACTCCAAGATTATCCCCACATCACAGCCCAGGAGAGACCCCATCATAGGATAATGCTATCCTTGTCTCAGCCAAGGACTGTCCCTATCACAGCTCAAGCTGTTTGATTAAATCCCAGAACTGTCCTGTCACAGCCCCAAACTGAGCCAAAGCCCAAAATGTCTTTGTTGGGGCCTGATCTCATCACATCTAGAACTGCCCACTCATAGCCCAGAATTCTTCCATCACAGACCAGAGCTGTTCTATGACAGCCAAAGACTCTCCCCATCACAACCCAGATTGTTTCTGTCAATTCCCAGGACCATTCCCACCAGACCCAAGTGCTGGCCCAACACAGTTTATAAATGCCCCCCTCTAAAACCCAGCACCTTCCCCTACTATAGCCCAGGATAGTCCCTGTCAAATCCCAGGGCTGTCCCTTTCAGAACCCAGAAGTATCCCCATGTCACTGCCTATGCCTGTCCCTGCAATACTGCTGCCATGGCCCAGCACTGTCCCCATATCAAAGTGCTGGACTAATATCCATCATAGCTCAGGACTCAGCCCTAGAGTATCTCCATTACAGGATAAAACTGTCTTCATCAGAGCCAAGGACTGTCCAGTTATGAGGTCAGAGCTATCCTATTACACCAGAACTGTGCCATACCAGGATTCTCTACATCACAGCCCCAACTGTACCTGTCACGGCTCAAGACTGTCTCACCACAGACCAAGAATGTCACCATCAAAACCCAGATTGCCCCTGTCAAATCCCAGGTCTATCCCTGTCAGTCACTAAGACCCAAAGTAAAAATCTGCCCTGGTATTCATCAGCTAAGTTAAGAGACCCAGATAAAGTCAGGCACAGTTAACAGGAAACACTTCTCCCCAAGGTTATGCTGCAGCTGTCATGGGTTGTAATTACACCTTTCTTGGACTGTTTCCTTCTTCATCAAGATACACTGTTTTCTAAATTACAGATTTTTGAAAACTCTGCTGTTTGATATCATATCAGTAAGAATGGATCATCTCTTGCCTGGAGGAACTATGTCATTTTGACAAAAAGAACTTGCCTCAATTTCCAATCCAGGTGCACACTTCAAATAAGTAGTTTTGGAGACACATCACTCCCACCTAGCCTTTATCTACCTTTAGTTTCAAGAAAATAGAACCTTGGATGCAATTCCCAGTGGAGATTTGAGTTTTAACTCTGAGCCTTCATCCTAACCCCATCCCTAGAGGTCCTAGGCCCCTTATCCCAGAGCTCCCCCAGACTGTTCTCTCCCTAATCCTCCCAGGGCAACATCGTCTAATTCACTACCCACCCCAGGCCCCATCCTCTCCCATTACAGACTCCCTCTGCATGTTTCCCATTTTGTACTTCCCCGCCAATTACGTGCCCCCACCCTATCAGCGTCCACCTACTTCCCCTCTTAACGCCTAGGGCTCCTTTCCAAGGGGTCCCATCCTCCTCTGCCCCCACAAGCGGAACCCCAGGGCCGGAAGATAAGCGCCGAGCCGGACAGGCTGCGCGCGAGTGGGCTTCCCGGAAGTGCATCTCCCCCTAGGTCCCCCGGTCCCCCGGAGAGGGGCTGCGAACCAACCTGCGTTAGTGAGGCTGCGGCCATGATCCGTGTGGCGGGTAACAGTGCCCGCCCGGGGCGCGGCCGGGGAGAAGGACGTTCCGGCCCCGCCCCGCTCACACCCCCTCACGGGGGAGGGCCGCCTGCCTGGCACCCCAGGCCCGCAAGGCCTCCCCAGCTATATGGCTCCCATGGGGAGCCGGTCTCAGCTGCGAGCGCTCGCGCTAGAAGGGACGGGACTTTAAACGGTCCCCTCCAAGCTCTGTTCTTGCCACACTGATACCCGGCAGGAGCGTGCATACAGCGGTTTTCAAAAATGTGTTTTCACATAGACTGTCGCCGAACTCTGGCAAGAATAAGCAGCACGAGGTAAGAGACGAGAAAGGCAAGGAGCAGAAAGCTCGGTTTATCACGATCCCTTTGCGAAAAGGAAGAGCACAGTCAATGTCAGTGGCGCACACATCATGTAAACGCACTGAAAAATGATGTGCCTCTGAACAAGGTGGCAGGTAGGGCTGAGGGCCAGCTTAGCTTTGCAGTCTGCATACTTTCCTTTGTGAATATAGTTTTTATCATCAACAAAAAGATGTATATGGAGTCGTTTAAACTCTCTAAGAGATTAAAAAAAAATGCACACGATTCCCCATGGCTACTTCCAGTCCCTTACATCTGACAAGCCCCCAGATTTTCCATCCTCAGTTCATCGCTGAGCCTCGGAGAGCGCCCCCCCATAACAGGGTTTCCTGGTTACTCCCCTCCAGAGAGGCAGTTAGCCAATGACAGTTCTCAGGATCCCTCTGGCCTCTACAATTCAGTATCCCCTATATTGTGCTACTCGGTCACTATGTGCATCCTGGTTCCTGCGATACCAGACTCCGGTCCCTCGATCACTGTGGTTCCATAATTTTATTCTGGGACACTCCCAAATCCTGCACCCAAATTGTCAGTGTGCCCCACCCCACCCCTAACAGCCACAGGCACGGGCAGCCATATCACGAACCCTCCCCCTCAGGGTGTTGTCCCTGTTTTCTTCTCGCCTCCGCACTCCTCCTCCCCCCCGCACTCCTCCTCCCCCACCACCAGCTCCAGGCTGTAGGGGCGGCACCGCCCCTACCGCCCCCGCCCCCGCCGTGGCCAATCAGCGGTTGCCGCACACGCCCCCGCCGCGGCCAATCCGCTGCAGCTCTGCAGCTCCACCCTCACCTGGGGGCGTAAACGCGGGCTGGGCCCTGCGCACCATCTAGGGAATATCGAGTCTACTCCTGCTCGGCCAGGGACCCCATATGTCCTCCTCCCCTCACTCAGGAGTCTCAGCCTCAGCCACTCTTTCTGACCCAGATGTCTCGACCTCCCACTACCTCCTCCTTCCGGACTTTCAGAGCCACCCACCTTTCTGCTCCACAGGCAGGGTCAAAACTCCTTTTCCCCCTAAGGGCCAAGAATAAAGAGGAGGCCCTTTGGAGTCTCTGCCATTATCTTCTAATTAGCGCTTAATTTACTCTCTCCTGTGGGCCTTTTAATTAGCGCTCAGGTGAAGCCAAACTGCTCTACCTTTCCGTGGAGCTCCCGGCGACAGACTGGCGACAAGACAAGACAAGCGACAGGCATTAGCAACATCAGGCACCTGCGGGCCATGTGGAAGCTGCTGTAATGCCTTACGGTAGAAGCAACATGGGGGGGGGGCAGAAGGACTCCTACAACGGGCAGGAAATAAATATAACTGATGTCCTCTTCCTGCTAGCTGGAAATTTCTTTTATAGGAAACTACAGGGTGATCTGGAACCTTTCTAAAGTGGGCTTCAAGTCTAAGGGGCGGGGGCTGCACCTGGGAGGCAGATGGTATACGTTGGAATTTGGGGGGAAAGAGTCCTACGCAGGGAGGGGCAAGTGGAAATGTGGGTAGTCAGGAAGGAGTAGCAGGGGCATCCATGGGTGTGATGTGACCAGCCTTGCATCCATAACCTAGTTCTGCACCCCCTGTCACAAGCAGCTCGATGCCTGTGCAGAAGGTGGCTCCAGAGGCCAGAAACACTGCTGCAGCCCCCACCTCAGCAGGCTGGCCCATGCGGCCCAGGGGCTGGGGAGAGAAGGGGGAGAATAGAGGTCAAGAGGAGCTGGCTTGATGAACACACATCACCAGGCCACCTCCTTCCCCTTGGCACTGGCCCCCACTCCTACCTGGGCCAAGGTGCCCTCTCGGATTGTAGCCCTCGGATCAGGTGTTAAGGCTGCCAGCTCTTCCCATAGTGGGGTCCAGATGTTTCCTGGAGAGATACTGGGGGATGGGAGAGCGGATCAGAGAAGTCTGTCTCAAATACTGCCTCTTGGGCTCACTCCTAGTCTTTCCAGATCCCCCAGGAGGCTCTTTTGGCCTACTTGGAACTGCTCACCAGTTGACTCGGACACCATACTGACTCTCATCTAAGGCCAAGGCTTTCGTCATGGCTGTTACTGCCCCCTGCAGAAAACAAGGCCAGGGACACAATTCAGTCCACCAGAGATGGGGTCCCTCCTGTCCTCTCCCCCCGGCAGGAAGCATCGAGTCACAGCATCTAAATGGATAAGCAATACCCTCCTTAGATGTACCAGGCCCTGCTTGTTTCCTGGGAGAAACTTGGGGCATGACAACTTGTCACAGGTTATGGCTTGGGCTGAATAAGGGAGTTGGATGTAGGATTCTCCTAGGCAAGGTCTTGCTGGGTTCTGCTTTTTTTTTTTTTTCTTTGAGACAGAGCCTCAAGCTATCCCCCTGGGTAGAGTGCTATGGCAACACAGCTCACAGCAACCTCCAACTCCTGGGCTCAAGAGAGTCTCCTGCCTCAGCCTCCCAAGTAGCTGGGACCACAACTCCTGGCTATTTTTTGGTTGCAGCCGTCATTGTTGTTCGAACCCGCCACCTTAGGTATATGTGGCTGGCACCTTAGCCACTTGAGCCACAGGCACCGAGCCTGAGTTCTGCTCTTAAAGTGTCTAGCCTCAAAGGCAAAGCCCAGGGGAGTGAGGAAGGGAGGGGAGAAAGGGGCAGGGGCTGATGTACCTTGGTGGCCACATAAGGAACTGCTTGGGACTGGCCAATTGCCCCTACCAGGCTGGAAATGTTGATGATGTTCCCTTGACTCTTCCGCAGGTGGGGAAGGGCAAGCTAGGGAGACAGGAAGTGGAATAAGCCACCCTAGCCCACAAAAAAACTCTAGCTGCCCACATCCTAATGTCTGGGACAATGGCCATCTTCCTGGCATGTTCCTTGTTGATCTCAGTGGTCCATAGGGACAGCATCTCGTACCTTCTCTGGTTTGCCCTAGGGTTGCTTGGTGTCAGGACTTGAAGCTTTTTCTTTCTTTCTTTCTTTCTTTTTTAGAGACAGAGTCTCACTTTGTCATCCTGGGTAGAATGCTGTAGCATCACAGCTCACAGTAACCTCCAGCCTTGGGCTTAGGCGATTCTCTTGCCTCAGCCTCCTGAGTAGCTGGGACTACAGGTGCCTGGATATTTTTTGTTGCAATTTGGCCAGGGCTTAGTTCAAACGTGCCACCTTCGGTATATGGGGCTGGTGCCCTACTCACTGAGCAACAGGCGCCGCCCTTGAAGCTTTTTCTTGTCTGAAGGGGTTTCTCTTTGTGTCTCTTTTACTGGGTTTCTAACTATCTTTGTCTCTATTTCTCTCTGGGTCTTTATTTTTACTTACCTATTTTTTCTGAGACAGAGTCTGACTTTGTCACCCCGTAGTGTTGTCGCATCATAGCTTACAGCAACCTCAGACTCCTGGGCTCAAGCGATTCTCTTGTCTCAGCCTCCCAAGTATCTGGGACTACAGGTGCTACAACGCCTGGCAATTTTTAGAGATGGGGTCTTGCTCTTGCTCAGGCTGGTCTCGGACCTGTGAGCTCAGGTGACTGACCCACCTCGGCCTCACACAGTGCTGGGATTACATGTATGAGCCACCACGCCCAGCCTTCTCTGGGTCTTTATATGTTACTCAAACTGTCTATATCAAGACAGGAAAATGGAAGATAGGCTCGGTGCCTGCCTGTGGCATGGTGGTTAAGGTGCCAGCCACATACACCAAGGCTGGTGGGTTCGAACCAGGCCCACGCCAGCTAAACAATGACAACTGCAATAAAATATAGCTGGGTGTTGTGGCGGGCACTGTAGTCCCAGCTACTTGGGAAGCTAAGGCAAGAAAATCACTTAAGCCCAAGAGTTGGAAGTTGCTATGAGCTGGAACGCCACAGCACTCTACCCAGGGTGACATAGTAAGACTCTGTCTCAAAAAAAAAGAAAATGGGAGATAGATCCAGAAGGCTGCATATTTTGCAAAAAAATGGGAATAGGTTCTGCACCTGTGGCTCGGGTGGCTAAGGCGCCAGCCACATACGCCCAAGGTGGTGGGGTCAAATCCAGCCCGGGCTGCCAAACAACAATGATGGCTGCAACCAAAAAATAGCCAGGCATTGTGGCGGGCACCTATGGTCCCAGCTATTTGGGAGGCAAAGGCAGGAGACTCGCTTGAGCCCAGGAATTGGAGGTTGTTGT
>NW_003852606.1:1804633-1808283 GCF_000181295.1 Otolemur garnettii | reverse complement strand
TCACAGCTCACAGCAACCTCAAACTCTTGGGCCCAAGTGATTCTCTTGCCTCAGCCTCCTGAGTAGCTGGGACTACAGGCACCCGCCACAATGCCCAGCTACTTTTTGGTTGCGTTTTGGCCGGAGCCAAGTTTGAACCCACCACCCTTGGTATATGGGACCAGCGCCCTACCCATTGAGCCACAGGTGCTGCCCTTTTTATTTTTTGGGGACAGATTTCTATCCCATCACTCTGGGTAGAGTGCTGTGGTGACATCATAGCTCATAGCAAGCTCAAACTCTTGTGCTCGAGAGACCCTCCTGCCTCAGCCTCTTGAGTAGCTGAAACTACAGGCACCTGCCATAACACACTGCTAGTTTTCTGGTTTTTTAGTAGAGATAGGGGAGTCTTGCTTTTGCTCAAGCTGGTCTCGAACTCCTGAGCTCAGGGGATCCTTCTGCCTCCACCTCCCGGAGTGCTGGCATTAAAGGCAAGAGCTACCATGCCCAGCTTCAAAAATATCTTGAATGAGTGTATTGAAGACCTGGTATGTGTCCAGCCCTGTTCTCAGCTTTTCACATGGATTAACTCATTTAATCCTAACAACCCTATAAAGAGGTATAACCGATAGCCTCATTTTACAAGTGGGGAGACTTGAGGAACAGAGGGGTTGATGATACCCACAGAGGGTCATGTGACACCTTACAGAGCCAGGCAGTCTGAGGCCAAATCCACAAATAAATAAGAATTTCTGATAATTCTAAGATAATTAGAGCATGAGAAATGTACGTGGGGGGTGGGCAGATGTCCTCTGGTTGTATGCTCAGGGAACAGTCCTCACCCTCTCCCCAACTCCCATCAGCTTCCCTCCATCTCTGCAGCTTCTCTCAGTCTCTGTACCCACCCTACTGCCAGTGGGAGCCTCTCACAGAGACCTGGTTCCTGCCACCCTCACTCAGTGGCGGGCACATAGCTGGAGCTGAGTAAATATTTGTCCCACACATCCGAGCCCTTGCACACGGTACACATTCCTGGGCCAGTGTCCTTCCCCATTGCCCCAAGGTCGCTGATCACCTGTACTGGCCACATAAGGACCGGTCATATCAAGGACCCTCAGGAAGGGTGGGTACTAGTCTGACTTCCCTCCCCCACCTTCCTTCCCTCATTTCAGATGCAATTTGTGCAGCCAGCTCTCCCAATGTCCTCCAGCCTCACTGGGGCCTGAGCCTATGTTCCCTAAATATCAGGGTCCCTGCTTCTTACTCTCCAGGCTCTGCCAAGGGAACTCCCAAATTTGCTGGTTTCTCACCAGCATTCTCTAAATCTATCTAGGAGCCCCACTCTCTGGAATTCCTGAGGCCCCAGACATCTCCATTTCATGTTTCCATACAGAGCTTACCTCCTGACCCCCTAAAGCCTAGCCCCGCTCCCCCCTCCCAGCCTCTGACTTGGTACTGGCTCCCACCTGGGGAGCTCAAGTCAGGGACCTGGGAGTTTTCCAGAAACTTGGCCTCCCTCAGTTCCTGAACCACTCCAGCAACAAGCCCTGGCAGCTGTACCTCCTAAGATCTGAATCTATATAATTCTTCCTGCCTCATTCAGTTATTCAACAAACATTTACTGAGCACCTACTGTGTGCCAGGTGCTGTGGTAAATGCTTGGGATCCCTAAGAAAACAAGACAGAGAGATTCCAGCTCTCATGGAGCCGGGGTTCTGGCATCAGAGCCAGCTATACACAAACAGATTAGGCATGGGTTTGGAGTGTTGGAGTGGCTGCAGTTCTATTTATTTTATTTTATTTATTTATTTTGAGACACAATCCCAAACTGTCACCCTGGGTAGAGTACCTTGGCATCACAGCTCACAGCAACCTCAAACTCTTGGGCTTAAGCAATTCTCTTGCCTCAGCTCCCAAGTAGCTATGACTACAGGTGCCCGCCACGATGCTGGCTATTTGTTTTTTGTTGTTGTTGTTGTAGTTGTCATTGTTGTTTAGCTGGCCCGGGCTGGGTTTGAACCCACCTGCTTCGGTGCCTGTGGCCGGTGCCCTACCTACTGAGCTATGGGTGCTGCCTGTGGCTGCAGTTTTAAACAGCGTCTTCAGAGAGGGCTTGCTTGGGAAGGCTTAACAAAGACCTGAAGTAAGGGTGTGTGCTGTGGAGAAATCTGGGAAAAGAACTTGCCAGGCAGAGGGAACAGAGTGCAAAGGCCCTAAGGAACAGTGAGCCTGCTGTGTTTGGCAGCAAGGAGGCCAGTGTGGTGGGAGGTGAGGTCAGAGAAGAACTTCTCCTTCAAACAATTGCAATCATCTTCTAATAATATTTTTCCTGCCCTCACATTTGGCCTTCTGATTTGTCCCTCACACAGGGAATGTTAATATTAGTGAGATCAAATCACTTCCTTGATCAGATATCTTTCATGGCTCTCTACTGCTTTTAAGATAAAGACTAGATGCCTCAGCCAGGTGCGGTGGTTCATGTCTGTAATCTCAGCACTCTGGGAGGCCCAGGTGGGTGATCACTTGAGTTCAGGAGTTCCAGACCAGCCTGTGCAAGAGCAAGAGCCTGGCTCTACTAAAAATAGAAAAATTAGCCAGGTGTCATGGTGGGCACCTGTAGTCCTAACTACTTGGGAGGCTGAGGCAAGAGAATCTCTTGAACACAGGAGTTTGAGATTGCTGTAAGCTATGATGCTAAGTACTCTACTGAAGGTGGCAGAATAAGACTGTTTCAAAAAAAAAAAGAAAGAAAAAGAAAAAAAAGACCAGATCACTCAGCAGGACTCTCAAGACCCTGCCTGATCTATTCCCTACTCCAGCCTTTCCCTGCCCCACCCCCTTCTCTCACTCCACCCAGCCCCTTAGCAGCACCAGGCCTTTGCACCCCCTCCCCCATCACTTCCTCCACCCCTCCCCTGGTGAATGCAGCTCCTCTTTCACTTCTTCCAGGAAACCTAGCCCACATCCCAGAACCTGCAGCCTCGAAGGGCGGTCACACTGTCCCAGAGCAACACCCATCTCCTTCCTAATGCAAAACACTCTAGGAACTCAATAGTCTACATAGTAACACCTAGAGCCCCAGGACTGGGAGCTCCACAAGGGCAGAGACCATGTGGGCCTGAGTCCCCTCTGTAGCCCCAGCACCTAGAACTTGAGTTAGCATTGAATGAATAAATAGAAAGGTCTCTAAGAACCAATCCAGCTCTGAGAGTCTACCACCTGCACTCCTCATCCTCCTCAATTCTCTCTGGACCCTACTGCCCACAAGATATCATTTCCTAGATTATATAAATAGCCCCAATCCCTTCCTTGTTTTCTCTAGTCTGGGGAGTCATAGGTTCTCTCACAATCCACCAGGAAGCCAAAAAGCCAGAGATTCTGATTCAAGGGTCCCGGCCACATGCTTCAGGGCTAGTGGGTTAGAACCTAGCCCGGACCTACTAAAAAAAAAAAAAAAGCTTTTTCCTCTTAAATATGGTGTTTGTTCTCTCCATTGGTCCTTGCCTTCCCGCAACAATTTAAATAAGAATTAGATGGTATTAAGAAATTTCAGGGCTCAGTACCTGTGGCTCAAGCGGCTAAGGCGCCAGCCACATACACCTAAGGTGGTGGGTTCGAATCCCTAGCCCGGGCCCGCCAAACAACAATGCAATGATGGCTGCAACCAAAAA
>NW_003852606.1:1801930-1804374 GCF_000181295.1 Otolemur garnettii | reverse complement strand
GACAGCTAAAACAACAATAACATCTGCAAAAAAAAAATAAAAATAGCCAGGCATTGTGGCAGTTGCCTGTAATCCCAGCTACTTGGGAGGCTAAGGCAAGAGAAGCACTTAAGCCCGAGAGTCTGAGGTTGCTATGAGCTATGACGCCATGGTACTCTACCCAGGGCAACAGCTTGAGACTCCGTCTCAAAAAAATAAAAAAAAAAAAAGAAAGAAATTTCTGTTTGCTGGGTGGCTGGGTGAGGTTGCTCATACCTGTAATTCTAACACTCTGGGATGCTGAGGGGGGAGGATTGCTTGAGCTCAAGAGTTCAAGACCAGTCTGAGCAAGATTGAGACCCCATCTGCACTAAAAATAGAAAAACCAGCAGGCATCATTTCAGGTGCTTATACTCCCAGCTACTCGGGAGGCTGAGGCAGGATCACTTAAGCCCAGGATTTTGAGGTTGTTGTGAGCTATGACACTATAGTACTCTAACCACGGTGACAGAGTGAGACTGTCTCAAAAAAAAATCAAGAAAGAAATAAAAACAGCCAGGCATTGTGTCGGGCACCTGTAGTCCCGGCTACTCAGGAGTCTGAGGCAAGAGAATCACCTAAGGTCATTGTCTTCCTGCAACAATTTAAATAGAACTTAGGAATTAGATGGTATTAAGAAGGAGTTGGGAGGTTGCTGTGAGCTATGACACCACAGCACTCTACTGAGGGTGATAAAGTCTCTGTCTCTAAAAAAAAAAAAGGAAAGAAAAAAAAGTAAAAATGGATTTCATTTTATGCTAAACATGTTTAAAAAAGAAAAATAGAGAAGTATAAGAAATGTTTACATAACCATCATTTGTACTAGTAATTATTCACATTTTGTATGTCATATATACATATATGCAATAAATAAATTTCCTTTTGTCAAAATATTATTATGATAGCATGACAGTTCATCTCCAAAAACTTAAGTAGGCATATCACAAAAACTAAGACTTTTAAAATCATAAAATAAATCATTCTATCTCCTAGGCCTCACACATCCATGACAATGCCCCTCCTGGTGGGAGGTGCCTCTTGGGATGTGTCCCACACCCTGTGCTCCAGGCCTCACCTGGGACAATGCTACTGGGAGGAGCTGACTTATGGTCAGGCTGAGAATCCTAATGATCTGAATGATAGATTAGCCAAAACCATAGTATAGATGTTAATCTGATCTTGAGGACTACATAAGAGACTGTGATTGCGTAAGAGAATGTCCTCGTCAAAAAATATGCTCCAAGTACACAGCCCTTACACTTTATAAGCTGTAGAGCAGGCGTCCTCAAACTATGGCCCACAGGCCACATGCAGCCCTCCTAGGACATTTATCCGCCCTGCCAAGTGTTTTGCCGCCACTGCCTGTCCTGCTTAGCAGCTGACTCATCCCCGGGCCTGAGTCCGGCCCTCCAATGGTCTGAGGGACAGTGACCTGGCCCCCTGTTTGGAGATTGCTGCTGTGAGCTGTGACACCACAGTACTCTACCGAGGGCAACAAAATAAGACTCTGTCTCTAAAAAAAAAATAGCTGGGCATTGCGGCAGGCGCCTGTAGTCCCAGCTACTTGGGAGGCTGAGGCAAGAGAATCACTTAAGCTCAGGAGTTTGAGGTTGCTGTGAGTTATGATGCCATGGCATTCTACCAAGGGTGACAAAGTGAGACTCTGTCTCAAAAAAAAAAAAGAAACAAAAAAAGATATATCATGCCTACAAATTACTTTCAAATAATTCAGTGGCAAAGACAGAAAGAAGGCTGGCGGTTGTGGTGGCTCACCCCTGTAATTCTAGTAATCTGGGAGGCTGAGGAAGGAGGATCACTTGAGCTCAGGAGTTCAAGACCAGCCTGAGCAAAAGCAACCCCCTGTCTCTACTAAAAATTAAAAAACCAGAGGGCATTGTGTCAGGTGCCTGTAGTCCCAGCTACTTGGCAGGCTGAAGCAAGAGGATCACTTGAGCCCAAGAGTTTGAGGTTGCTGCTGTGAGCTATGATGAAACCAAGGAACTCAACCCACGGCAACATAGTGAGACTGTTTCAAAAAAAAAAAATAAAAAGGCAGCACCAGTGGCTTAGCCCCATATGCGGGAGGTGGCGAGTTCAAACCTAGCCAAAAACTGCAGAAAAAAAAAAAAAGAAAGAAAGAAGGAAAGCCGATGTGGCAATGTGTTAACAATGGAGAATGTGAGTATACAGGACTTCTCTGTATTATTCTGGCAATATTTTGTAAATCTTAAATCATGTCAAAATAAAATCTCAAAAATCTCAAAAATAAAAAACAAACGTTCCATTCAAGCCTTCTGGTGGTGGTATGTTGGTATGTATGAATTTTTTGTTTGTTTGTTTTGGTTTGGTTTTGAGATGGGGTTTCACTCTGTTGCCCAGGGAGTAGGAGCCACTACATCCAGCAATGAAATTCTTTTTTTTTTTTT
>NW_003852606.1:1795951-1800522 GCF_000181295.1 Otolemur garnettii | reverse complement strand
TGAAGTCACAGCACTCTACCCAGGGGGATAGCTTGAGGCTCTGTCTCAAAAAAAAAAAAAAAAGCCCAAGAGTTTGAGCTTGCTGTGAGCTGTGACACCATAGCACTCTACCAAGGGCGACAAAGTGAGACTCTGTCTCAAAAAACAAACAAAAAAACAAGTTTAAGGAGGGGAGGGAGGGTAATTGGTGGGACCATACCTATGGTGCATTTAACAAGAGTACATGTTAAATCTACTAAGTGTAGAATATAAATGCCTTAACACAATAACTAAGAAAATGCGAAATGCAGTGAAGTCTATGTTAACCAGTTTAGTATAAGTATTTCAAATTGTATATAAAACCAGCACATTGGGTGGCGCTTGTGGCTCAAAGGGGTAGGGTGCCAGCCCCATATGCTGGAGGTGGCGGGTTCAAACCCAGCCCCGGCCAAAAAAAAAGAAAAAAAAGAAAACCGGCTCAGTGCCTGTGGCTCATGCGGCTAAGGCGCCAGCCACACACACCTGAGCTGGCAGGTTCGAATCCAGCCCAGCCCGCCAAAAAAAAAGAAAACCAGCACATTGTACCCCATAATTGCATTGATGTACACAGCTAAGATTTACTAAAAAAAAAAAGTTTAAGAAAGTGTTTATAATTGCAGGAGCTGGAAATAGGAAAGGGGCTTCTCACAAAATGTTCTTTTTTTTTGAGGCAGAGTCTCACTATGTCACCTTTGGTAGAGTGCCATGGTGTCACAGCTCACAGCAACCTCAAACTCTTGGGCTTAAGCAATTCTCCTGCCTCAGCCTCCCAAGGAGCTGCCCACCACAACACCCAGCTGTTTTTTTTTTTTTGACAGAGCCTCAAGCTGTCCCCCTGGGTAAAGTGCTGTGGCATCACAGCTCACAGCAATGTCCAACTCCTGGGCTTAAACGACTCTCCTGCCTCAGCCTCCCAAGTAGCCGGGACCACAGGCGCCCACCACAATGCCTGGCCATTTTTTTTGTTGTTGTTGCAGCCATCATTGTTGTTTGGCAGGCCCAGGCTGGATTTGAACCTGCCACCTTAGGTGTATGTGGCTGGTGCCTTAGTCACTTGAGCCACAGGTGCCGAGCCAGCTATTTTTTTTTGTTATAGTTGTCATTGTTCAGCAGGCCCGGGCCAGGCTCGAACCCGCCAGCTTTGGTGTATATGGCCAGCGCCCTACTCACTGAGCTATGGGCGCCGAGCCACAAGATGTTCTTAAGATGTAACCCATGGTGCCTGCCCCAGGGCCTTTGAATGCCCTTCTTGGTGAGTACACATCCTGTGCCTTACTTCACTTTCTTCCCACTCAAGAGTTCAGCTCAGGTGTCAACTTTCCCCTTCTCTTTTCCCCAGGACCCATTTGCCCAACACATACCCCAGGGATCTCAAACTGGGAGGCGAAGCTTGGCCACAAGCAACCAAATGTGGCAAAGTTCATGATAAGTAATAATAACTGCAGAGGGTGAACTCTGTCAGACGCGCTCTGAGGGCTTTGTGGGTATTTAATTTAATTTCATTCAGTCCTCAGAACTCTTCAAATTAGATACCATTCTTATTCTATTTTCCAAATGTGAAAATGGAGGCGCAGAGAGGTTGAGTGACTTGCACAATGTTGCAGGCAGGAACTGGCAGAAGACTTAGGCAAGCAAGCCCTAGATCCAGACCCCTTAACTCCCACGTGAGGCTTCTATACTGGTCACTGGCAGGTCACAGGGTGGACCAGCTCAATGAGGAGTGGTGGGGACTGGGGTACAGTAGAGAGCTGGGCTGCATTTAGCAGTCTTCTTGCCCCATGGGTCCTATATACCAACTCTGTCAACTTTTCAAGAGAAACTAATAATTTGCAATAATCTGGTTGTTTATGCAAAATTAATTTCCTTCCTTCCTTCCTTTTCCTTTTGAGACAGGGTCTCCCCCGTCACCCTGGCTGGAGTGCAGTAGCCTCATTATAGCTCACTGCAACCTTTAATTCCTGGGCGTAAGCAATCCTCCTGCCTCAGCCTCCCAATTAGCTGGGACTTATAGGCTAGACCCAGCAGACCCAGCTAATTTCCCTATTATTTGTTAGAGGCAGAGGTCTCACCATGTTGCTCCGGTAATCTCCAACTCCTGGCCTTGAGCAATCCTCTCACCTCAGCCTCTGGATTACCTGGGACTATAGGTGCATGCCACTATGCCTGCTAACTTTCCTATTTTTGGTAGAGACAGGGTCTCATAAATCCTTCTGCCTTAGCCTCCCAAATTGCTGGGATTATAGGCATGAGTCACTGCACCTAGCCACCAAATTTCTTTCTTTCTTTTTTTTTTTTTTGAGACAGAGCCTCAAGCTGTACCCCTGGGTAGAGTGCTGTGGCATCACAGCTTACAGCAACCCCCAACTCCTGGGCTCAAACCAGTCTCCTGCCTCAGCTTCCCAAATAGCTGGGACCACAGGCGCCTGCCACAACACCCGGCTATTTTTTGGTTGCAGCCATCATAGCTGTTTTGGCAAGCCCAGGCTAGATTCGAACCCACCACCTTAGGTGTATGTGGCTAGCGGCGCCTTAGCCACTTGAGCCACAGGCACCGAGCCAAATTTCTTTTTAAATGTTGGCAACTAATAAAACAGGCTGGGGTATAGGTGTGTCTTATGTGTGGGGTGTTTAAGTGTTGGGTCAATCGTAGATGACCTACAGAAGTTGAGGACAGAGGCCAGGGTTCACCAGTTGGGCAAGGGATTGCCCAAGTGCCCAGGGCCATTTCACCAGGATCTGGGATCTCTGGAAGGAACCTCAAAGTGAGCAGTCAGACCTCTCCTCCGCTTCCTACACCTGCTTCCCTGACCTCCTCCAGCTTCAGGCTTGTCAGCCTCAAACTGAAGTGCCCAAAACTCTGAGGACCTCTGTAGACTGTCTTCAGCCCAGACCAGGGAATCTCACAGCCTGTCCACCACCCGAGGATGTCTGGTGGCATCTCACACTCGACAGTCCACTCCCCAGCCCAGACCCTCTTCTTCTCAGACTTCCTGCTGCAGACAATGGGAGCTTTGCCCTTCTAGGTGCTGGGGCTAGGAGAACAAATAAACCTAAACCCTCCACTCCTTTCTTTCTCGAGTCCACCTGCACTTCTGCTCTATAAGGAAATCCCAACAACTCTGGCTTCTGAATGGATCCAAAATCTGGCCAATTCTCATCAAGTCCAAGCCACTGACCCTAATATGATCCGCCAAGACCTCCCCTGACAAATATCCACTTCTCACTAGGCTCCCGCCACAGCCCTCGCTCCTCAGTCTGTTCCCCAGGAGGCCGCCAGTTCCCACCCACAGTAGCTCTGGTCTCTGCTCAGAACCCATTGGGGTCAAAGCAAAGTCCCCCCCTGCCCCGCCCACAAGGTCCAGCACAACCTGGGCCCCTACTGCCTTCTCTCTGCTCACCTCTTCAGCCCGCTCCCCTGTACTCATTCGGCTGCAGCCATGCTGGCCTTCTCGCTATTCCTCCTGCTCACCAAGCACCATTCCACCCCAGGGCCTTTGCACTGGCCATTCTTCTGCTGTCCATGACTCTTCCCCACACACCCCTTTGAGGTCTTGATTCAAATTATGCTTGTAATCCCAGCATTCTGGGAGGCTGAGGCTGATGGATTGCTTGAGCTCACTGAGTTCGAGACCAATCTGAGCAAAGCAAGACCCTATCTCTACTAAAAATAGAAAATCTGAGGCCAGAGGATCTCTTGAGCCCAAGAGTTCGAGGTTGCTGTTAGCTATGATGTCACAGCACTCTACCCAGGGAGACAGCTTGAGACTCACTTTATTGCCCTCAGTAGAGTGCTATGGCTGTCACAGCAACCTCCAACTCCTGGGCTTAGGCGATTCTCTTGCCTCAGCCTCCCGAGTAGCTGGGACTACAGGTGCCTGCCAAAATGCCTGGCTTTTTTTTTTGCAGTTTTTTGGCCAGGGCTAGGTTTGAACCTGCCACCTCTAGCATATGGGGCCAGGGCCCTACTCCTCTGAGCTGCAGGCGCTGCCCTATTTTCTTTTTTTATTGCAGTTTGGCCCGGGCAGGGTTTGAATCCTTAGTATATGAGGCCAGGGCCCTACCCTCTGAGCCACAGGTGCTACCCCCAAAAAGTTTTCTTAAATAGCAACATACAGTCGGGTGCGGTGGCTCATGCCTGTAATCCCAGCACTTGGGAGGCCAAGAAGGGTGGATTGCCTGAGCTCACAGATTTGAGACCAGCCTGAGCCAAAATGAGACCCCAGCTCTGAAAAGTAGCTGGGCATTGTGGTGGGTGCTTGTAGTCCCAACTACTTGGGAGGCTGAGGCAAGACAATCACTTGAAACCAAGAGTTTAAGGTTGCTGTGAGCGAAGACGCCATGGAGTGCTACCAAGAGTGACCAATCAAGTGTCTCAAAACATATATATATCAAAGTACACCATCACTCTTTACTCCCTTACTCTCCTTCACTGTGTGCGTGGCATTTATCACTCCCTGATACCATATTTTACACGTACACATCCTTCCTCGCTGCCCATCTCTCTGATGGATTGCCAGATCCCCAGCAGCAGTGTTTTCTTTTTTTTTTTTTTT
>NW_003852606.1:1788612-1794400 GCF_000181295.1 Otolemur garnettii | reverse complement strand
ACATCCGGCTATTTTTTTGTTGTAGTTTCACCAGGATATGGTTCAAACCCTCTACCCTTGGTAGATGGGGCCGGCACCCTACTCACTGAGCCACCACCAAAAGGACTTTTTTTCTTGTTTCTTCCCTTTTGATCACTGAGGAGGTGACATTTGAACTGAGATGACAATTAGGACATAGTTACTCTGGGAGGTGGGTCAATTTCCTGATCTCATATGTTTGAAGAACAGTCTGACCAAGAGCAAGACCCTGTCTCCACTAAAAATAGAAAATAGAAAACCCAGCTGGGTGTTATAGCCATGCCAGTAGTCCCAGCTACTCAGAAGGCTGAGACCAGAAGATTGCCTGAGCCCAAAAGTTTAAGGTTGCTATGAGCCATGACACCATAGCACTCTACCCAGGGAGACTAAATGAGACTCTGTCTCTCTCTCTCTTTTTTTTAAGAGAGACAGAGTCTCACTTTGTCGCCCTCAGTAGAGTGCTGTGGCATCACAGCTCACAGCAACCTCCAGCTCTTGGGCTTAGGCGATTCTCTTGCCTCAGCCTCCCAAGTAGGTGGGACTACAGGTGCCCACCACAGCGCCCGGCTATTTTTTTGTTGCAGTTTGGCCAAGGCCAGGTTTGAATCTGCCACCCTCGGTATATGGGGCCAGCACCTTACCCACTGAGCCACAGGCGCCACCTGAGACTCTGTCTCCAACCTCCTTCCCCAAACCAAAAACCTAAACAAAACAAACAAACAAACCAAATCCAATTGTTGGGGACCTGCTTGAGCCTGGCAGCTAAGTGCCCAGCCCTCACCTTAGTCAAGGTATATGTCCCCAGCAGGTTCAGCTCCAGCAGCTGTCGGAAGTCCTGGGTCGAGGTCTCCTCAGGCCACTGCGGAGGTGGGTCTGATGTGGGGATGAGGAGAGAGGAGGAATGAGGGAGTGGCCAGGACAGAACAGGGAGGGGAAATAGTGATGGGGAGGGGGCTAGTGGTACTGGCTGGCAAGAGTGGGGGTGGGTAGGGGTGGGAGGTTGCATGGTGTTTAATGAGAAAGCCCAGCTCTGATGCTCAGCCCTGCCACTTCCTGGCTTTGTGACATTGGGCAAGTCACTTTTCCTTTCTGTGCCTCACTTTCCTCATCTTCGGTCATAAGGACAATACCTTGTCCTTGGAGGTATACATTTCACAAGTCAATATTTGTACCAGACAGTACCATAAGTATGTTCATTAAATAAATACAAAATATCATTACAAAATTTCACAAAGTGGTGGCCAACACATACAGAGTATTTTGTAAATATTTTATAAAATTTTGTATTGAATAGTTTGTGAATAAAGGTACATTTAGCTACAATTTCCCTACATATGGCAATTTCATGGGCATCTTTGGGGACACTCCGTGGAATGAATGGGGTAGAGGAACAGAAAAATCAACATTCGGAAGACAAGGAGAGGTAAAGATAGGGACTAAGAACAAAGGGGGAGATGGTGGCAAGAAACAACTGGATGCACCAAAGGCATTAGCAGACTAGTGGATGGAAGGACAGAAAGATGGAAAACAAAACCAGGAAAATAAAGTTCAGAATATATTCCTCCCTGAATATCGGGGACTTACTGCCTCACTTCCTTCAGGGATCTGTACAACATCTTTAAAGAAGCCGCCCAGATCTTCTGTCCAGAGCAGCCCCATCCTTTCCTATGCCTTCAGTTGGCTAGCTACTTTTAGAGACAGGGTCTCGCTCTTGCTCAGGCGGTCTTGAGCTCCTGAGCTCAGGCAATCCAGCCACCTTGGCCTCCCTGAGTGCTAGGATTACAGGTATGAGCCACCGCACCCGGCCTTGAAAACAATTTCTACTAATAGATTCTCTGTTCTTTATTTCACAAACAAGACAACAAGGTCCAGAGTGTTAATTGGCTTTCTTGAGTACCTCCTCTCCCCACTAACAAATGGGAGCTGGGATTTAAACTAGGCCAGGTAGCCCCAGAAGAGCTGGACCTTGATGCACCTCCCTGCCACAGTCATGCCATAGCCATGCCATAGGGCATCTCTGTCTGAGAGCTAGGACAAGAAGCCCCGGGAACATGTGCTGCTGGTGACTCAAATTTCTGCCACTCTGCTAATGCCCATGAATAACCAGGAAAGCACCACCAGTACCAGTTCTGGGGTTACTCATACGTTTTTAGCAAATAGGCCAATTTGCAAAATGGAGTCCACAAATAAAGACGATGGAAGGGATTTGTCTTTTCTTGTCTATTTCCTTACTTCTGAACATGAATCCCATTCCAGAAAGGTAGAGGCCAGGAATATTTTCTCTATTTTGTTCACTGCTAAGCCCTCACTCCCTACAAAGGAATGTGGGACATATTATAGCAGGTGCTAAGACGCATCTGTTGAGTGGACAGAGGATGCAGAGAGAAAGGCTACACTAGCATCTATCTACTGTTTCTTTAAATCCTGACAACAATATAAGGAGGAAAGTGCAGCCCAGACAGGGGAGCTCCGCTAACACCAGAGGCTACTTTCTGCTATGGCCTTGCAGTGTGACCTCAGTCCAATCAACTCACTCTCTGAGCCTCAGTTTACCAACATGAGGCATTCTTATGTTGCATTCTTATATATGCCTTATTAAGGCATTCTTTTTTGTTGTTGGTTTTTTTTGTTTTGTTTTGTTTTGTTTTAAGACAGGAGCCTCAAGCTGTCCCCCTGGGTAGAGTGCCGTGGCATCTCAGCTCACAGCAACCTCTAACTCCTGGGCTCAAGCAAGTCTTCTGCCTCTACCTCCCAAGTAGCTGGGACCACAGGCGCCCGCCACAACACCTGGCTATTTTTTGGTTGCAGCTGTCATTGTTGTTTGGCGGGCCCGGGCTGGATTCGAACTCGCCACCTTGGGTGTACATGGCTGGCGCCTTAGCCACTTGAGCCATAGGCGCTGAGCCTTTTGTTTTGTTTTTTGAGACAGAGTCTCACCATGTCTTCCTAGGTAGAGTGCATGGCATCACAGCTCACAGCAACCTCCAGCTCCTGGGCTTAGGTGATTATCCTGCCTCAGCCTTCTGAGTAGCTGGGACTACAGGCACCTGCCACAATGCCAGGCTATTATTTTGTTGTGGTTTGGCCAGTGCCAAGTTCGAACCTACCACTCCCGGTATATGGAGCTGGCACCCTACCTACTGAGCCACAGGCGCTGCTCAACCTGGCTATTTTTTGATTGTTGTTTGGCAGGCCCAGGCTGGATTCGAAACTGCCAGCTTTGGTGTATGTGGCTGGCACCCTAGCCACTGAGCACAGGCACCGAGCCTATATATATAGAGAGAGAGAGAGATTTTTTTTTGCAGTTTTTGGCCAAGGCCAGGTTTGAACCTGCCACCTCTAGTATATGGGACCGATGCCCTACTCCTTTGAGCCATAGGCGCCACCCAGCACCAAGCCAATATTAAGGCATTCTTAATGACCACAAAAGGTGGTCAGTAAGCTGATGGCAATTTCCCTGAGAAGCCATCATACCAAGTCCTACAATCAGGCCCAGTGAGTCCATCATTGGCAAAGAGAAGGGCCATCAGCCTTGCTTCATAAATACACATACTAAGCCTGCCATACAGAGGTCGTGTCCCCTAGATGGTGATCACCATTCCCATTTGAGAGACATAGGAGGCATGGACAGGTGAAGACACAGGCCTGGGACACATAGAAAGGATGAAACAGTGCCAGGATTTACGCCCAGGCCTGGTGGCTTCCATAGGTATATTGTCCTATGGAAGAGAAATGTGGCAGAATAGGGGATTCAGGGGTGGAGAAGGGAAATTGGGGTACAGGAGAAACAGGTGGGGCCAGGAGGTAGGTTGACACCAATGGGGAGTGGCCCTGAGGCCTCACAACTCACGGTAGCCCGCATTGTTGACCACACAGTCTAGTCGGCCAAAGTGGCATATGGTCTCAGAAATCAGGGTCTGAGGAGGAAGGAAAGGTGGGAATGAGCAGTGGTGCAGTGCCAACCCTTGCAGGAGCCAGGGCTCCCAAAAGCAAGGCAGGGAGTGTGCAAGGCACTCAGAGCTGAAGGGACAGGAGCTGGAAGAAGCAGGGGGACACCCCAGGAGGATCAGGCACAACAGGAGAGGAGTAGACAAGAAGGCAGAGGTGCCAGAGAGCAGAGAGCTGGTGAGTGCCACACTGCAGTTGTAATTCCAGGGAGTGGGGTGAGCAGGGATCCATAGACAGGGGCAGAAACCCATGGGGCAGGTAACAGATATTGACTAAATAGAAGGGACAGAAACCCAGGAACAGAGAGATAAAATGTCACAGGAGGAACCCTTTGAGGGATTTATTCATTTCCATCCACCTGACAGGTGTGATAAGAGCCTTGAACATGTAGGTGATAAAGGAGAACAAACCCAGGAGACATGACCTGGTCATCAGAATCAAGGAAAGCCGTGTGTGTGTGTGTGTGTGTGTGTGTGTGTGTGTGTGTGTAGCTGGATGACACTGGGCTGAAACCTTTATGGCAGGTATAGCTTAACCAGGAGAAGAAGGAAGGTAAAGGGAACAGTATGTGCGAATACCCAGAGGAGAATGGCAGGGAGGAAGAGAAGGGTAATTACTGGAGATGGGGAGTAGAGGCAGAAAATTCTCTCACCCTCACATCTTCTTCCTGGGTCACATCACAGAGGATAAAGACAGTTCCAGGAAGCTCCTGCTCCAGGGCCCGGCCCCCAGACTCTGCCAGGAAAAAAGAGCTGGGGCCTGGATTGCTGGATCTGGGGGAGGATGGGCTGGGGGCCTGGACCCCTGAGTCTGAAGGTCGAAGCTGGAGTAAGGACTGAAGGACCCTTACTCACCATCTTTGTCGCAGATTACCACTTGGGCGCCGCTGTCCACTGAGAACAGGGAGAGAACAGGTTACCACGCCACCTAGACCTCGGTGAAGGCCTCTGCTGCCCCCTTGTGGCCACCTGGAGTGGGGCTTCTCCCCCTCGTGACCATCAAGTCTCATGATGGATCCCCTGGGACAAAGGGCAGAAGCCTTGACACAAATTCTCTTTGGCTACTCCAGGTAGCCAAACCACCTGTTTTGCAGTTTCAGTAAGAAACCTAGAGAAAGGGAGTAAACTCCTCCTGGAGACCTTGCCAGGCCTTAGGCTATTACTGCATATCCTCCCTCCCTCACCTTAGCATTGCAAAAATTGGATTTTAGAGATAAAAATCCAGCCTCCTGTACCTGAGTCCGCACCCATTAGCTCCTACCCCCAACCTTCCTCTCTTAAACTCCAAAATTCTGAGCAGCCAGACCCCTACTCACCGAAGGCACGCACAATCCCAGCTCCAATGCCGCGTCCACCCCCGGTCACAATCACCACCTTCCCCGAATAGCGCATTCCCGTAGCCATTTAGAGTCCCTGTCACTCACTCTGGGCCCCTTTCCACCTCCAAAGTCAGGTGAGGCCGTAGGATCAAACCATAAATAAGGGCTGGATCCTGGAAGCCCGGCCCTGGGGGGCGTTGCCAGAAAAGCCAGGGACCTGAAGTTTGCCCAGAGCTCTTTCTCCCTCAGATCCAGGGATCCAGGCCCCCACCCCCTCCTCTCTCAGACACAGGGGTCAGGCCCCCAACCCGTCCTCCCTTAGACCCAACTGTCCAGGTCCAACCCCTTTGCCCTCAGACCCAGAATCCTGGCCTCAAGCCACCTCCTCTTCAAGACATACAAATTGGGCTCGGCGCCTATAGCTCAACCGGCTAAGACGCCAGCCACGTACATCTAAGGTGGCGGGTTCGAATCCCCAGCCTGGACCCGCCAAACAACAATGAC
>NW_003852606.1:1779226-1788381 GCF_000181295.1 Otolemur garnettii | reverse complement strand
CAAGCGGCTAAGGCACCAGCCACATACACCTGAGCTGGCGGGTTCGAATCCAGCCCCGGCCGCCAAACAACAATGACGGCTGCAACCAAAAAAAAAATAGCCTGGCGTTGTGGTGGGAGCCTGTAGTCCCAGCTACTTGGGAGGCGGAGGCAGGAGACTCGCTTGAGCCCAGGAGTTGGAAGTTGCTGTGAGCTATGATGGCATAGCACTCTACTCAGGGGTGACAGCTAGAGTCTCTGTCTCAAAAAATAAAAAAAAAAAAAGACATACAAACTGCAGGTCCATGGTCCACAACCCCAGCTCTGACCCTCAGAGACCGCAGTGTGACAACCCCAAATAAAGAGAAAGAAAACTATTAACTAAAGACTTAAAAGTTTTAATCCAAATTTGGACAGTATTGGGAAAACCAGTCTTTGAACCTAGAAACCAGTCCCCTCCCAGCACGTAATGGACAGACCACGCCCCCAGAGGCCCTTAAGGTTTCTCCAGGCCACGCTCTCTCGCTCCGATTGGCTCTCGAGCTTGGGCGGGTTAGAAGCTGGACTGTAGCAGAGTGACTCGCAGAGGCCACGCCCCCTCATCTGGGGTCAGGACTCCAGAGATGGTCCCGGAATCCCACGCGGACTCCCAGGGGGCGTGGCCTCCGCCTTGTCCACTACCTCCACGTGAGAACCCTGAAGTACTGGAATTAGCCACCCGAGGAGACCTTGGAGGGGTCTCCTGGGTTGTAAGAGCCTTCGGAAGCGGCGGCGCAGGAGGGACAGGGTCTCTCTGAGAGTCAAGATTTCCACCTAGTGAGAATAAGTTAAGAATGAGAATGATAAAGCTTCGGCACTCAGGACTCCAGACTCCCAAGCCTTTAATCTCTCGGATCCGGGAGTGTAGTCCCCCAATTTTCTCCTTCCTTAGACCCCGAAGTCTGGACCCCTGAGTCCATTCCTTGCTGAGAGTCAGTCCGCCCCTTCACCCTCCTCCTCTGAGCCTCCTCCCTAGTATCCAGGACCACGGTCCCCTCTTTGCTGGGATCCGGAGTTCCCAAAACTTCCTAGTAGCCCACAAACACCTGCTCTCCAAAAGCTAGGAGATCCCCAGCCCCTCACCTGTCGTCATCATTCTGTGCCACTGCGACGCCTCAGTGGCCAGGGCTTGGGAGAGGCTGAGGACCCGCTCCCGGTGGCCTCCAGATGTCGGCAAGTAAGGGATGGTGTTCCTCGGACTAGCAAAAAGGGAAGATAGGGGAAAGAAATGTACAGCAGTGCCGCGCACGTCCTTCCCAGCGCGTGTCCTTAAAGGACTTTAAACACTGCGCGCCCGCGCACGCCCGGCGCCCTCCCTGCGCCCTATACAGGATTTGGAGTTCAGTCGCGCATCAATTTTACCCAATTTTCTAATGGAAGAGCAGCGTTTGCTGTCGACCAAGCAAAATTATGGGAACTAAAGTTCCCACTGGGGATCTAGGGCTTTTTAGAGGGGGCAGGGGACAGACTCTCACTCTGTCACCCTGAGTACAGTGCCTTGGAGGAGTCATAGCTCAGGGCACCCTTATACTCAGGCTAAAGTGATCCTCTTGCCTCAGCCTCCTGAATAGCTGGGACTACAGGCGTCTGCCACATGCTGGGCTAGTTTTTCTATTTTTAGTAGAGACAAGGAGTCGCTATTGCTCAATCTAGTCTGGAACTCCTGAGCTCAAAGGATCCTCCAGCCTTGGTCTCCCAGAGTGCTAGGATTACATGGTGTGAGCCGCCATGTCTGACCAAATCTAGGGCTTTCCGATTTTGTTTCAGCTGTTCTGAGAACTCAACCATCTCTAGAAGTTTTGTGACTTGTAGTTCAGGACTCGGGAGCCTTTCATAATAACAATCCTCCCCCCTTTTGCGAATCAATTTTCCTGCTCCCTCAACTTGCCCTCCAGTTCCTTACCTACTCCAGGACCCAGAGCTTCTGAGCCACTTCTGGGCTCCCGAGTGCCCTAGGACAGGCTGGAAAGGAATTGGGACATTAGGACTCCTCATCTGAGGGTGAAGAGGAGGAGAATGAAGTTGCCCAGAGACACTGACAGAGTTTCACTTTACCTGTGCTTTTATGTATTTATTTGAGACAGAGTCTCACTTTGTTGCCCTTGGTAGAGTGGTTGTGACATCCTAGCTGACAGCAACCTCAAACTCTTGGGCTCAAGAGATTTTCTTGCCTCAGCCTCCCAAGTAGCTGAGACTACAGGCACTGGCCACAGTGCCTGGCTATTTTTAGAGACCAGGTGTTGCTGTGGCTTAAGCCGGTCTTGAACCTATGAGCTCAGGCAATTCACCCACCTCGGCCTCCCAGAGTGCTAGAAATATAGGCATGAGCCCCTGCACCAAACCTTTTACCTGGAAAACAACTCCAGCTAAAAAAAATCCCTCATCCCCCTGTCCTCCCCAAACACCCATGACTTCTCTAATTATTTCCTATAAAAATCTAAGGTGAAACCATCCTGAGATATCTGAGACAGTCTGAGGTGCAGATCTGGGATGCTCTCTACATTTTAAGAAATGAATAAAATCAATTTCCTTACTTGCTCTTTTTTTTTTCCTCTCTCTGGTCTGTGACAACACATAGCAACTAAGAAAGAAAACTGAGCTTCCAATCCAGATCTGTGATCCCTGGGTCTGTCCTTCTCTCTCCCTCCCTCCTGTCCACCTGCTGCTAAAGAGTCCAGAAAGCTGACTTTAGTGCAAGTCCAAGTTGAGATGTATCTGGAAACCCAGTTTGGGGTAAGGACATAGGGAGTGTCCTCATTTTACAGACAGGGAAACAGAGAACCCACTATCACCCCCCCACCCCACCCCAAACTATCCCCTTACCCTCTGCTCCATTTCAGGTTGGTGTCTGGCTGGGGACAGGGTTCTCCCCAGGGTGAGGAGCCGGGGGGAGGCAGGGCGGGGGAGAGGCCGTCCACATTCCTGGTTTCTGCGCATCCGCTCCAACTGCTCCTGAGCACTCATCCGGGGCCGGGCCATGGGGGCCTAGGGAAGAGAGAGGCACCCCAAGACCTTAACTTTGGGTCTCTTTGTCTCTTTTTGCTAAACTTCTGGACTTGCAGTCTTGCTTGTTCCAGCAAATTCACCACAGTATCTTTCCATGCCCACAGCTGATGCTGTCACTGCCATGCTCATCGTGTCCCATGGCCCGCACACACACTGAGGACAAAGGCCTCTGAAGCCCTGTGTGGCTTGACCCCTCCCTCTCCAACCTCACTCCATCAGCTGGAGGGACACACTCATGCTTTCCTGGATGTATCAAGCTTCTTCACACTATAACTATTCAGGACTCTGGGTTGCTGGTGACAAAAAAACCAACCCTGACCTAGCTTTGACAACAACACAAGGAGGAATGGGACTCACTGCCTGACCAGACTGTTAAAAGAAGAGGATCAGTTTGGGTCAGCGTAGGACCCTTACTTCATGAGCTCTCTCCAGCCTTCACTGTTTCTCTGTCCAAAACCAGAGAGAAGACACACATGAGGAGAATATCATGTGATGATGAGAGTTCTGTTGCCACAAGCCTAGCTGCTACCAGAGCTGGAGAGAGTATGGCCCTGCTGACACTTTGACTGCTGACTTCTAACCTCCAGGACTTAAAATGTGAATGGCGGCTCGGCGCCTGTAGCTCAAGTGGCTAAGGCGCCAGCCACATACACCTAAGGTGGCGGGTTCAAATCCAGCCCGGACCTGCCAAACAACAATGACAGCTGCAACCAAAAAGAAAAAAGTGGCCGGGCGTTGTGGTGGGCGCCTGTGGTCCCAGCTACTTGGGAGGCTGAGGCAGGAGACTCGCTTGAGCCCAGGAGTTGGAGGTTGCTGTGAGCTGTGAAGCCACGGCACTCTACCCAGGGGGATAGCTTGAGACTCTGTCTTAAAAAAGAAAAAAATGTGAGTGGCCAGAGATTAGGCAGTACCTATGGCTCAGTGAGTAGGGTGCCGGCCCCATATACCATATACCAAGAGTGGTGGGTTCAAACCCAGCCCTGGTCAAACTGTAACAAAAAAAACAACCAGGCGTTGTGGTGGGCGCCTGTAGTCCCAGCTACTCCGGAGGCTGAGGCAAGACAATAGCCTAAGCCCAAGAGCTGGAGGTTGCTGTGAGCTGCAACGCCACAGCACTCTACCAAGGGTGACAAAGTGAGACTCTATCTCTAAAAAAAAAGAAAAAGTGAGCAGGCAAAAATGAATCAACAAAGAAATTGGTTTTTGTTTTTTTTTTTGAGACAGCGTTTCACTCTGTTGCCAAGGTAGAGTGCCATGGCCTCAGCCTAGCTCAGTGCAACCTCAAACTCCTGGGCTCAAGCGATCCTCTTGCCTCAGCCTCTCAAGTAGCTGGGACTACAGGTACCCACCTGTAGTTTTTCTGGCTAATTTTTATATTTTTAGTAGAGACAGAGGTCTTGCTTGGCTCAGGCTGGTCTCAAACTCCTGATCTCAAGCTATCTTCCCACCTCAGCCTCCCAGAGTGCTAGGATTACAGGTGTGAGCTACCCGCCCAGCCTCCAAATAAGCAAATATTTTTAGCCATTTAGACTTTGCCTGCTTTGTACACATGGTGAAACTGTGCCCAACATCTGCAAGCTGGAATTAAGATAAACCCTAGTCCTCTGCTGCTCTTTGGAGCTCTCTGAACCAAAGATCCCCTCCCATGCTGCTGGATGGCCCACCCCTCTCCAAGACTTCTGTCTCCTAGGAGTTCCTTGGCCCTCCTCCCCTCCTGCCCAGTACCCCTCACACAGTAACCTTTGGAAGGGGGGGTGTCTCACACCCATAGGCAAACCTGTCAGTGTCCCTCATATAGCTCCTGTGTGCTAGTGCCACCTCATGGTCTTATCTTTCCCCTTGAGAGGCCCTGAAATCCCTGAAACTCACTACTAGACCTCTGCCTCTGTACACTGGCAGCTCTCATAGCCATGTGGACTGAGGAAGGAATTTGAAAGATCAGTGATACCTGGGAAGCCCCAGTAATCTGTGTCCACACCACTGAAAACAAAAGTTTCTCTCTTTCCAAGAAGAAATTGACTGGTGGGTTTTGTATTCATGAAAAGAAGCAAGCACTAGAAATGGTGTTAAGTGGCTCACTCCTGTAATCCTAGCACTCTGGGAAGCCGAGGTGGGTGGATTACTCGAGCTCATGAGTTTGAGACCAGGCTGAGCAAAAGCAAGATTCTGTCTCTACTAAAAAGTAGAAAAACTGAAGCAAGAGGATTGCTTGAGCCTGAGTTGGAGGTTGCTGTGTGTGAGCTGTGACACCATGGCTCTGTCTCAAAAAGAAAAGAAAAAGAAATGGTGGATTTGGGTTTTTTTGTTTGTTTGTTTTTTTGTTTTTTCTGAGACAGAGCCTCAAGCAGTCACCCTGGGTAGAGTGCTGTGGTATCACAGCTTACAGCAACCTTCAACTCCTGGGCTCAAGCGAGTCTCCTGCCTCCACCTCCCAAGTAGCTGGGACTATAGACACCTGCCACAACGCCCAGCTATTTTTTGGTTGCAACCATCATTGTTGTTTGGCAGGCCAGGGCTGGATTCAAACCCAGTCATAGCTCAGGTGTATGTGGCTGGCGCCTTAGCCACTTGAGCCACGAGTGCTGAGCCAAAAATTAGTGTTAAATACATTCATCAACAGGTAATTCCCAAGGGCTTCTCAAATCCAGCCAATGAGTGATGGCACATGCTTCTGAAAGCCAGCCCACAAGCAATAGCCACAGAATTTCCACAGCTTAAACAGCCCTATTCCCAGAAATTCACCCAACTTCTGAGCTCCACACTCTTGAGATTAGCTCTCCAGTTTGCTTAGGAAGATTGTCATACAGAAATAGTCTTTTTTTCTTTCTTTTGAGACAGAGCCTCAAGCTGTCCCCCTGGGTAAAGTGCCATGGCATCACAGCTCACAGCAACCTCCAACTCCTGGGCTTAAGCGAGTCTCCTGCCTCCACCTCCCAAGTAGCTGGGACCACAGGCGCCCGCCACAACACCTGGCTGTTTTTTTGTTTTTTTTTTTTGGTTGCAGCCATCATTGTTTGGTGGGCCTGGACTGGATTCAAACCTGCCATCTTAGGTGTATGTGGCTGGCGCCTTAGCCACTTGAGCCACAGGCGCCAAGCCTAGAAATAGTCTTAAGCAAGTAATACATTCAGCTGCTTCAGATACAAAATAGTGGCCTCTTCCCTTACCACCTCCATACCTTTGTATGCATAACCTACTCCTTCTGTCTGGAACATCATTTTCTGAAAACCTTTTTTCATTCATCCAGACTCAGCTCAACTAGCCTTTAAAACAGCTGGTCCCTTGGCTGGGTGCTTGTAATCTCAGCACTCTGGGAGGCTGAGGTGGAAGGATCCCTTGAGCTCAGGAGTTTGAGACCAGCCTGATCAAGAATGAGACCCCATCTCTACTAACTATAGAAAAATTAGCCATGTGCTGTGGTGAGTGCCTGTAGTCTCAACCACTCAAGAGGCTGGGCAGGAGGATTGCTGGAGCCCAGGAGTTTGAGGTTGTTGATGGCACTTTAGCCTGGGGCAACAGAAAACAAACAAATAAACAAACAAAAAATGTTTTTATATATGTATAATCTATTTTTATTCCACACTGCCTTGTTCATGTAGTAGCTCATTGCTATGTAAAGTTGACATTTAAATTGGTATGTTATTTATAGCCTTTATCCCATTCTGTATGAATTATTCATGTTTTGTTGGAGAAATCATAATGTATTTGATTAGATATGCTGCACCAGACCCTGCTGGAGGTTTTATAACATACACAGCATGCGCATTACCATACTGCTCTAGAATCTACAAAATTTTGCATTGTAAATTACATCTGGTCCCAAGGGTTTAAGATGAAGTTGGAAGACTGGTACAGTATATCCAGACGGCAACTCCACTTCTAATGTACTGCAAACAACTAAATGGTCTATCCCAGCTGGACCATCCTGGTCCTCACCTGGCTCCGCTGCCTCAGCCCTCACCCATCTCCCACAGTCTGTTCCCTATAAGGCCACCAGAGGGCGCCAGTTCCCCTCACAGCAGCTCACCTCCCCCTGCTCAGAACCTTCCATGGCTCCTGGTTCACTGAGCAAAGCCCTCACCCGTGGATCTCAAGGCCAAACGTGATCTGCTCCTATTCCCTCTCTGTCTTTGTCTCCATCCCTCTTCCTGTCACTAGCTCACTGAGCTCCAACCATACTGGGTTTCTAACTGCTCCTCCAGTGGCCCCAGGCCACACTTGCTTTTGAATCTTTGCAAAGGCTGTTCTGTATGCCTGTAAAACAGTCTCACAGTTCCATGACATCAAGATGCACTCCCTCACCTCCTTCAAGTACTTGATTCAAGTACTTCACTCTTCCATGCACCGTCCCCAGACCAAACTGTTTAGAATTGTACCCCTTTTGGGCAGTGCCTGTGGCTCAAGGAGTAGGGCGCCGGCTGCACATACTGGGGGTGGCAGGTTCGAGCCCGGCCTTGCCCCAAAACTCCAAAAATAAATAAATAATTGTACCCCTTTCCAAAAGTTTCCAAACCCCCAACCCTGCTGTTTTTATGCCTTTAGCACTTGGAGCAAATGATGTATGATAAATTAAGTTGATTGCTTATTAAGTTTCCTCCCACTAGAATATCAGGTTCATGAGAGAAGGATTTTCTTCCCATCTTGTTCACCATCAGGTCCTCAGTACGTAAATGGCACTGTGCAATAGAACATTCGACAACGATGGAAATGCTCTCCCTATGTTCTGTCCAACACGATAGCCACTGGCCACACGAGACTACTGAGCATGTGAGTGAATTTTTCTTTTTTGTTTTGAGACAGAGTCTCACTTTGTTGCCTTGGGTAACCGAGTGCTATGGCATCATAGCTCACAGCAACCTCAAACTCTTGCACTCAAGTGATCCTCTTGCCTCAGCATCCTAAGTAGCTGGGACTACATGCACCTGCCAGAACAATTGGCTACTTATTCTTTTCAGAGATGGGATCTCACTCTTGCTCAGACTGGTCTTGAACTCCTGAGCTCAAGTGATCCACCCAGCTTAGCCTCCCAGAGTGCTGAGATTATAGGCATGAGCCACAGCACCTGGCCTTGAATTTTTAATTTTATTTAATTTAAATGTAAATAGCCACATGTCTATTTGGGTTTGTACAACCTCACTGGACAGCAAAGATAATAGTTCATAAATATTTGTTGAATGAGTGATTTTATTAAGTGAATGAACAAATGAATGAAGTACTTACTATATCCAGGTACTATTTGCAGCCCTTTATAGGTATGCATCTAGTTTGAATCCTCATGTCCCCTCTAGGTGGTAGGTACTGCTATTATCCCCACTTTTACAGATGAAAAAGTGAAAGAACAGAAAGGTTTAATAACTGGTCCAAAGTTGCACAGCTTAGAAGTAACAGAGACAAAATTCAATCCCAGTGCTTTAACAAATAGCGCTCTCTGCTCTGGGGACAGGCTTAGAACTCTCCTCTCCTACTAGCTTCTCCAGAGGTGGGGAGTCCATGATGGTCAGATCAAAGGGTTATAAGATGGACCTATGGCTTACCTTGGTTCCCAGCTGTGGGGAAGGAAGATGGTGACCCTCAGGAGTGGAAGCCCGGGAGACCCTCGGAGACCCAAGACCTGGAAGGACAGAATGGGACTTGGTGAGGATGGGGAACTCAAAGAACATCCCATGTGCCCAGGATGCTCACCTGAGCGAGGGCTCGCCAGGTCTTTGTCACCTCCGAGGGGCCGCCCCCAGTCAGCTTCAGGGGACCGAAGGGAACTCAGTTCCAAGGACTCAGGCAGGCTCTGGAGGATCAGAAAAGGGGAGCAATTATCATCATTATCATTGTTACCCTTTTTCAATTCCCAGGCCTGCTTAACAAACAAGAAAGAAAGAAAGAATTTAGCAATTGAAACACAGTATGACTAGGATTAAAATTATAAACCAGGAGTGCCATAGCATCAGCCTAGCTCATAGAAACCTCAAACTCAGCTCGGCACATGTAGCTCAAGCAACTAAGGTGCCAGCCACATACACCAGAGGTGGTGGGTTCAAATCCAGCCCAGGCCTACCAAACAACTACAACCAAAAGATAGCTGGGCATTGTGGCAGGCACCTGTAGTCCCAGCTACTTGGGAGGCTGAGGCAAGAGAAT
>NW_003852606.1:1776907-1778254 GCF_000181295.1 Otolemur garnettii | reverse complement strand
GCCGAGCCCATTTATTTGTTTTTTAAGACAGAGTCTCACTTTCTTGCCCTGGTTTCATAGCTCACAGCAACTTCAAACTCTTGGGCTCAAGCCATCCTCTTCCCTCAGCCTCCCAAGTAGCTGGGACTACAGGTACCCACCACAATGCCGTGGTATTTTTTAGAGATGGGGTCTTGCACTTCCTTAGGCTGGTCTCAAATTCATGAGTCAAGTGATCCACCCATCTTGGCCTCTTCAAGTGTGGAATTACAGGCATGAGCCACTGCACCTGGCCCTCCCATTTATTTTATAGCTGTGTAACCATGGCAAGTTGCTTTACCTCTCTGAGCCATGTTTTACTTTTGATCCATAAATTGAGTCCTTACAGGTATGACACTAGAACAATGCCTGGCATGAAGCAAGGCATTATGAGTGGAAGGTTTAATGATTATCCATTTGGCACTATGCTAAGCACTTTACCTGCATTATCTCATTGAATCCCACAATAAACCTATCATTATTACTATTCCTATTTATTTTACATAGGGCAAAACTGAGGCTCAAAATGAGCTCAATACGATGTCACAAAGACATCACAGCTGGGATCTGAACCTGGGTCTTTGATTATATAGTATGAAGGTCAAAGCAAGCAGTGGCTCTAACCCACATACTATACTGGTTCCTACCTCCTCCTGAGGGCCTACTCTGTGTCAGAACTTTCTAGTTATCATCTCTCCTTCTGGGAGTTATAATTAATGGTGTCTGGCAAATGTTTAACAAATATCTCTCTAGAGGAAAAGTTTACCCCAGTTTGTAGTTTGCCAATGTCTATGATGTAAATATTCCTACCATGGCTGATTTCAGCTACCAGCATGACATCACTGAAAGTGGAGCCAGGAAGAGATACACACAAGAGACTCTTAGGAGCTGTTAGAATCTAGCCTATCACTGGATTATGATGGCAATATAATAGACAAGGAAGCAAGGGATTCGCTAGGTTAGGATACTTGCCTGAGATTGCTTAGCTGATCAAGAGAGAAGGAAAGAGGAAGGTGGGGATGCGTTGGGCCAGGGACAGATGGGACACGAAGCTGGGGGTTAGGAGACAGATGTGTGCATTTTACCTCCTTCTCTGAGGACTCCTCGCCTGGGAGCACAGGAGATGGGGAATCAGGCTCAGTGTGGGTGGGTGGTTTCTGGGGACCACCCAGACCTGCCAGTGTGTCTTCTACCATCCACAGCTGCTGCTGAGCAGATGCTCTGTCCTAAGGGAAGGAAAGGAATTTGTTACTCAAAGGTAGGAAAATGTCCTGTCTGAGCAAGAGTGAGACCCTATCTCTACTAAAAATAGAAAAAAAAAAAAAAAAA
>NW_003852606.1:1773013-1776488 GCF_000181295.1 Otolemur garnettii | reverse complement strand
CCCAGGAGTTTGAGGTTGCTATGAGCTATGATGCCACAGCACTCTATCCAGGACAACAGAGTGAGACTCTGTCTCAAAAAAAAAAAAAAAAAATGTAGGAAAGTACAAGGGAGACACAGAAAGGCTCTGAAATTAGCTGGGTTTATACTTATGGAGTCAGGATTTCTTTTTTTTCCATATGGCTATCCAACTGAATTGAACAGACTGTCTTTTCTGTACTGCCCTGCAGTGATACCTCTGTCATAACTAGGTCACCATATAAATACATGTGATGCAGGCTTGGCACCTGTGGCTCAAACATCTAAGGCACCAGCCACATACACTTGAGCTGGTGGGTTTGAATCCAGCCTGGGCCTGCCAAACAACAATGATGGCTGCAACCAAAAAATAGCTGGGTGTTGTGGTGGGTGCTTGTAGTCCCAGCTACTTGGGAGGCGGAGGCAGGAGAATCGCTTGAACCCATGAGTTTGAGGTTGCTGTGAGCTGTGATGCCACAGCACTCTACCCAGGGCAACAGCTTGAGGCTCTGTCTCAAAAAAAAAAAAAAATACATGTGATGCTGTTTCTGAATACTGTACTCTATAAAAGTCCTTTGGTCTATTTGTCTAACCTGATGGCATGACAGCAATACTATGTTGCCATCTTATTATATAGTGTTTGTTTGTTTGAGACAGGGTCTCACCAGGTTGGAATGCAGTGGACTGAAAACAGCTCACATAGCATTGAACTCCTGGGCTCAAGCAACCCTCCCACCTCAGCTTCCCAAGTAGCTGGGACTACAGGTGCACATCACCATGCCGAGTTTTTTTGTTTTTTTGGTTTTTTTATTAAATCCTAACTCTGTACAGTGATGCATTTGTGGGGTTCAGTGTACTGATTTGATATACAATGTGAAATGCTTACATTGAACTGATTAACACATCCATCAGAACTATAGTCTTTTCTTTTTTGTTTGTTTGTTTTTTAGATGGAGCCTCAAGCTATCCCCCTGGGTAGAGTGCCATGGCCATCACAGCTCACAGCAACCTCCAACTCCTGGGCTCAAGCAAGTCTCCTGCCTCAGCCTCCCAAGTAGCTGGGACTACAGGCGCCCGTCACAACGCCCGGCCATTTTTTGGTTGCAGCCGTCATTGTTGTTTGGCAGGTCCGGGCTGGATTCAAACCTGCCACCTTAGGTGTATGTGGCTGGCGCCTTAGCCACTTGAGCCACAGGCGCCGAGCCTGTTTGTTTGTTTTTTAGAGACAGTCTCACTTTATTGCCCTTGGTAGAGTGCTATGGCATCATAGCTCACAGCAACCTCCAACTCCTGGGCTTAGGTGATTCTCTTGCCTCAGCCTCCCAAGTAGCAGGGACTACAGGCACCCACCACAATGCCCAGCTATTTTTTTGTTACAGTTTGGCCAGGGCCAGGTTTGAACCCGCCACCCTCAGTATATGGGGCTGGCGCCCTACTCACGGAGCCACAGGCACCGCCCATAGTCCTTTCTTAATAGTTTTGAAATGTACCATTGCATCATTAGGTGAGGTCCCCCCAAATGCCCTCCCTCCTCCCACCTCCCTATCTTTCTCTCCTCTTCCCCTCTACTTTCTGGACTATAGTTATGTTTTACCATTTGTATAAATGTGTAGGTGATTATATATTGATTTCATAGTAGTATTGAGTATACTGGATAGTTTTTTTCCCATTCTTGAGATACTTTACTAAGAAAAATATGTTCCAGCTACATCCAGGTAAACATAAAAGATGTGAAGTCTCCATCTTTTATGGTTGCATAGTATTCCATGGTGTACACATACCATAATTTATTAATCCATTCACGGGTTGATGAGCACTTAGGCTGTTTCCATGACTTGGCAATTATGAATTGGGCTGCAATAAACATTCTGATGCAAATGTCTTTGTTGTAAAATGATTTTTTGATCATCTGGGTAGATACCTAGTAGAGGAATTGCAGGATGGAACAGTAGGTCTACTTTTAGTTCCTTAAGTGTTCTCCAAACTTCCTTCCAAAAAGGCTTAGCTTGCATTCCCACCAGCAGTGTAGAAGCGTTCTCTTTTCTCCACATCCACACCAACATCTGTAGTTTTGGGATTTTGTGATGTGGGCTAATCTTACTGGAGTTAGATGATATCTCAAAGTGATTTTAATTTGTCTTTCTCTGATAATTAAAGATGATGAGCATTTTTTCATGTGTCTGTAGGCCATATGCCTGTCTTCATCAGAGAAGTTTCTGTTCAAGTCTTTTGCCCACATAGAAATGGGGTTATTTGTTCTTTTCTTATTCATTAGATTGAGCTCTCTGTGGATTCTAATTTTCAGACCTATGTCGGAAGCACAAACTGCAAAAATCTTCTCTCATTCTGAAGGTTGTCTGTTTGCTTTACTTACTGTGCTGTTGGCTGTGCAAAAGCTTTTTAGTTTGGTCAGATCCCAGTAATGGATTTTTGGTGCTGCTTCGATTGCCCCGGAGGTCCTCCTCATAAAATATTCTCCTAGGCTGATTTGTTCAAGTGTTTTCCCTGCACTCTCTTCTAGTATTTTTATAGTTTCATGTCTTAAGTTTAAATCTTTTATCCAGTGAGAATCAGTTTTGTTTTGTTTTGTTTTTTTGAGACAGAGTCTCAAGCTGTCGTCCAGGTAGAGTGCCATGGTGTCACAGCTCACAGAAACCTCTAACTCTTGGGCTTAAGCAATTCTCTTGCCTCAGCCTCCCAAATAGCTGGGACTATAGGCACCCGCTACAACGCCTAGCTAGAGAATCAATTTTTGTTAATGGTGAAAGGTGGGGGTCCAGTTTCAGTCTTCTACAGGTTGCTAGCCAGTTAACCCAGCAGTATTTGTTAAATAGGGGGTCTTTCCCCCACTGAATGTTTTTAATAAGCTTATGAAAGATCAAATGACAATAAGTAGCTAGGTTCATCTCTTGGATCTCTATTCTGTTGTATAAATCTACCCCTCTGGGGTTTTTTTGTTTTTTTGTTTTTTTTTATTGAGACAAAGTCTCACTTTGTGGCTCTCGGTAGAGTGCCATGGTGTCATAGCTCATAGCAACGTCCAACTCTTGGGCTGAAACAATTCTCTTGCCTCAGCTTCCCAACTAGCTGGGACACAGGCGCCTGCCACAACACCTGGCTTTTTTTTGTAGAGGTGGGGTCTCACTCTACATCTGAGGGAGGTCTGGCTGAGGCCGTTCTTGAATCTCTGAGCTCAAGGGCAATCCACCTGTCTCAGCCTCCCAGAGTGCTAGGATTACAGGCGTGAGCCAGCGCACCTCTCTGTTTTTGTGCCAGTACCATACTATTTTGATCATTATAGATTTAGAGCATAGCCTGAAGTCTGGTAATGTGATATCTCCTGATTTTTTTTTTATTTCTGAATAATGTATTCATGCCCAGCTATTTTTTTTTTTTTTTGAGACAGAGTCTCAAGCTGTCCTCCTGGGTAGAGTGCCATGGCATCACAGCTCACAGCA
>NW_003852606.1:1769138-1770413 GCF_000181295.1 Otolemur garnettii | reverse complement strand
CTTGCTCAGGCTGGTCTCGAACTCCTGAGCTCAAGCAATCCTCCCACCTTGGCCTCCCAGAGTGCTGGAATTACAGGTGTGAGCCACCGCACCCAGCCTGGAGGATCAGTCTTTAACAGCAAAAGTTATGATCCAGCACACGAGAAATGAACTTGCAGGATAGAGACAGGGATGGGTGTGGAATTTTGCTGGCAGGAGCAGGGCTTCAAGGAGAGGAGGGATTTAGAGAAAAGAGTCGTTCTGAATCTGAAAGTTCTTAAAATGAAGAGCAGGGTCTTAACTATGTGATAAGGGGCTTAGAATGAAGGACAGAGGGGGAGGAGCTTGGGATGGAATAGGAAGGGCTCATTCTGTGGGCAGGGCTTAACTTCTGAGAGCTTTTCCAGGCAGAACTTGGAAGAAGGGGAGGATGGGGCTTGGGATCTCCAGCAGACGCATACCTGGGGAGACCCGAGGTGCAGCAGGTACTCGAGGGTCTCTCTTAAGGTGCCCAACTCCTGTTCTAGGCCTCGGTACGTGTCCCAAACCCGCTCTCGCTCCTCAGGTCGCAGAAAGAGGAAGACACAAGTTTAGTGCTCTCACCCGGGATCTTTCACCATCCCATCTTTTCTCAGCAAGGAGGAAGGCAGACATGATCCCTGGGACCCTGGGGGTATATAAACTACAATTTCCACAGGCCTCTTTTCTGGGACTACTGTGAACCCAAAGTCTACACAGAACCTGTAATTCCAGTGCTGCTGGGGGAGACAACAGCATTCCCTGGATCCCCTGCATTACTTCTGCACTCCCTTAAAGCAGCAAAGTCTACAAATCTAAAACTTTGGGGGACAGTCAAGACCACAACACCTACACACTCCCGGGCAGCAGAATCTTCTTGTCCACAGTGTTACTACTATGATTGCCATCAGTAATAGTAATGACAGCAGCTAACACACACTGGGCACTTCCCATGTGCTGAGCACTGTTTTCGGCACTCATTTAATACCTGTGGAGTAGTTTCTATTATTGTCTCCATGTTCCAGATGATACTGGTTATGGCTGATACTTAAATATTGCTTACCAAGTTCCAGGTACCTTAAGTGGTAAATATTCATTCGTTTACATATATTAATGTAATCCTCACAATGACCCTACCAAGTAAATATCATTATCTCAAGCTTACACAGGAGGCACCCAAGGCCCAGAGAGATCAATCAACTTTTCTAAGGCCACACAGCTACTACAAGGAGGATTCAAAGTCAGAAGGCCTGTTACCAAAATCGCCCTCTGAAACTT
>NW_003852606.1:1767757-1768775 GCF_000181295.1 Otolemur garnettii | reverse complement strand
TTTCTTCATGATTAAAAATAAAACAAGGATTCTCACTCTTGCTGCTACACTTTAATGCAATATTAGAGATCATGGCCAATGCTGTAAGAGAAGAAAAGGGAAACAGGTGTGAGTAAAGGAAGGAGAAAGATAAAACCATCATTATTTATAGATGATATGTTCCTCTACCCTAAGGACCAACAGAAGCAATGAGTATTTAGAAGGCATAAGGGAATTCAGCAAGGATACCAGATATAATATAAATCTACAAAACTTAATGGCATTTCTCCATACCATCAATAATAGAAATACAGAAATATAGAAATATAGAAATATTATAGAAATTATAGAAATAGAATTTCTTTTCTTTTTTTTTTTTTTTGGAGCTCCAGCCTCCTTGGTTGCTTGGCCCAGCTGTTGCCGGGTCAACTCCAGGGCTGCTTCTAGCTGTTCCTGCACAAAGAAGGAAGGTGGTTACACTTTGGGAGGCACATGCAAGCCCCAGGAAGAGACAAAAGGTGTCCTCCCATATCCTTGACATCCAGTTGGCATCCTGCCTTCCACAGTCAGGCAGGGCTAAGGGCAGGCAAAGAAGCCAGGTGCCCCTTCCCTGCCCTGGAGTACCTTCTCTTCCTGCCTCCGGTCTATCTCCTCCTGCAGCCTTCTCAGGAGCCGGTCCTGCCCACACAACTTGGTCAACAGAGTCTAGAGAAATTAGAGTAATAGCTATTTATGGACCAGATCTAGCTCTTTTCCTGCCCTAGAGAATGATTCTAGAACATTTTATCTCTGTGAACTCATCAGGGATGGGATCAATGAGAACTTACATCTGTCTCCAAGTTTTGGTGGAAGGTTGACTCCCGGGGAGGACCTGGCTGAGGAGAAAAGACAATATGAACCTGTCTGTCCCCATCCCCTGTTATAACTCAGAGTTGAGCCAAGCCTTGTTTCTACTGATAGGCACCATTATGTTAGCTTTTTCTAAGCTTTGGCAAACCTCAGTAGACCAGTTGCTAGATTCTTGGCTTCAGAAACACTG
>NW_003852606.1:1765010-1766886 GCF_000181295.1 Otolemur garnettii | reverse complement strand
GGGACCACAGAAGCCCACCACAACGCCCGGCTATTTTTTGGTTGCAGCCGTCATTGTTGTTTTGGCGGGTCCAGGCTAGGGATTCGAACCCGCCACCTTAGGTGTACGTGGCTGGCGCCTTAGCCGGTTGAGCTATAGGCGCCGAGCCTAGAAATAGAATTTCTATAGAAATATATAGAAATATATTAACAAAATAAGAAACATTCAGGCCAGCGCCTGTGGCTCAGTGAGTAGGGTGCCAGTCCCATATACCAAGGGTGGCAGGTTCAAACCCAGCCCCAGCCAAACTGCAACAAAAAATAGCCAGATGTTGTGGCGGGTGCCTATAGTACCAGCTACTGGGGAGGCTGAGGCAAGAGAATCACCCAAGCCCAAGAGGTGGAGGTTGCTGTGAGCTGCAACGCCACGGCATCCTACTGAGGGGGACAAAATGAAACTCTGTCTCTAAAAAATAATAATAATAAAATAAGAAAACATTCAAATAGCTATACAAACAATCAGAAAGTTATCTATACAAAAGAATTCAAAACAGAAACTCAAAGAGAATTCATATATCTATGTTCATTACGCATTATTCACAATAGCCAAAAGGTGGAAACAAACTAAGCATCCTTTTTCTGTGTGTAGAGACAAGAGTTTCATTCTGTCACCTTTAGTAGAGTGCTCTGGCATCAAAGCTCACAGCAACCTCCAGCTCTTGGGCTTAGGTGATTCTCCTGCCTCAGCCTCCCAAGTAGCCGGGACTATAGGCACCCACAACACCTGCCTAGATTTTTTTTTTTTTTTGAGACAGAGTCTCACTTTGTCACCCTCAGTAGAGTGCTGTGTCTTCACAGGTCACAACAACCTCAAACTCTTAGGCTTAAGCAATTCTCTTGCCTCAGCCTCTCAAGTAGCTGAGATGAGACTACAGCTATTTGTTGTTATTGTTGTCATTGTTGTTTATCAGGCTTGGGTCAGGTTCCAACCCACCAGCCCCGGTATATGCGGCCAGCACCCTTGCTTCTGAACTACAGGTGCCAAGCCTGTCCATCCTTTAAAAAGAAGGAAATTCTTCTGGGAGGCCGAGGTGGGTGGATTGCTTGAGCTCAGGAGTTCAAGATCACCCTGAGCAAGAGCAAGCCCCTGTATCTAAGGCTGGGCGTGGTGGTTAACACCTGTAATCCTACCACTCTGGGAGGCCAAGTCCTAGCTGTAGGAGTTCAAGATCAGCCTGAGCAAGAGCAACACCCCATCTCCAAAAAAAAAAAAAAAAAAAGCTGAGTGTTGTGGTGGGTGCCTGTGTTCCTAGCTGCTCAGGAGGCTGAAGCAGGAGGATCACTTGAGCCCAAGAGTTTGAGGTTGCTGTGAGCAATCATGCCATGTCACTCGACTGAGGGCAACAAAGTGAGACTTTGGCTCAAAGACAAAAAAGACCTCATCTCTACTAAAAGTAGAAAAATTAACTGGGCATTGTAGTGGATATCTCAAGCCCAAGAGTTTGAGGTCACCATGAGCTGTGATGATACCATATCACTTTACCCCATGTGACAGAGTGAGACTGCTCTAAAAGAAAACAAAAAGCTTTCTAAAGGCCCCATAGCTAGGGGACTACACTGGACCTGGACCCTAAAAAGAGCTATCCTCAATTGCAGGGTGATCACTAACTGTTGGAAACAGGGTGTTAGTTAAGTTACAATGAAGTCATCCTGGTATCCTTATTTGAGGAGACAGACACCAAAAACACAAATAAAATGGCCATGTGATGACAAAGGCAGAGATTGTGGGGTGATATAGCTGCAAGTCAAGGAATGCCAGGGACTGCAGGCAACCACAAGAAGCTGGAGAGAGAGCTGGAAAGATGCTCTCATGAGTCTTTTTTTTTTTTTTTTTTTTT
>NW_003852606.1:1762871-1764975 GCF_000181295.1 Otolemur garnettii | reverse complement strand
CTATTTTTTGGTTGCAGCCGTCATTGTTGTTTGGCGGGTCCGGGCTGGGGATTCGAACCCGCCACCTTAGGTGTACGTGGCTGGCGCCTTAGCCGCTTGAGCTATAGGAGCCGAGCCCTCTCATGAGTCTTTATGCAGAGTAAGGCCCTACTGATACCTTGACTTCAGACCTCTGGTCTCCAGAACCAAGAATCAGTAACTGTTGCTTTAAGCCATCCAGTTTATGGTACTTTGTTAGAGCAGCCACAGGAAACTCAATATGCACACACTTAGGGGCCTTGAACTATTTAGTGTCCCCTAGGCACTCTAGGCCAGGAGATGACATTCCTCATACCAAAGAAAGCAAGGAAGGGGGCCCTGGTAGATTTGGGGTTTCCCAGAATACCTACCAATAAAACCATGGAGGCCCGTGTCCCAGGGGGCCGTGGGGGCAGCTGGAGATAAGTGGAGGAGCCAGAGGGTGTCTGGGAGGAACATTGAAATAGACAAGTGTAGAAATTGGCATAGGCTTAGTAACAAATATTAGAGTGGGCATGTCCCAAATTGAAGTGCTTTGAGGTTCAGAACCGGTTCCCCAACCTCCTCAACTACCTACTCTTATACAGCTGTGGGGATACCGAGGATGATTATAAATGCACTGGCCCGGCTAAACAGCCCCAGGGCTGAAGGAAGTTGCAACCTTCTCTCACTCTCACATTTGTGTTAACTATGGATACTGTGGGCTACAATCCCATGATCCTCAGAGTAATAGTAGGTGGCCAACTTGGGGACGAAAACTGGGGACACAAGGCAGACACAAACCACTCTACCACTCACGTTCCTGGCTTGGTAAATAGTCTGGACTACAGTTCCCATGATGTTTTTGGAGGAAAGGCCTGGGATCAGTGGGGGATGTAGTCTCCTCCCCCTTACCGCTCTGCTCACCTGTGTTCTGGGCTCCTGACTCCAGGGCTGAGGGCTTCTGGGGGGTCTTCCTCCCCCAGCCTCACAGGAAGGTCCTCGGCGGGGTGTGGGAGGTCGGGAGAGGGTCTGGCGTTGGGGGGCTGAATCCAGAGGAGGCCGGACATCAATACGACTAAGAGGGGTGTGAGGTCGGGCAGGCAGTGCTGTGTCTCCTGAGGAGGGAGGGAGTCGCCGGGCAGGAGCAGAACGGGGTCGGGGGAGGCTCAGAGGAGAGGGTGAGCGTGATAGAGGTGTGAACAGGCTGTGGGAAGAAGAGAATCGGAAAACTGAGTCAACTAGAGCCTCCTCCATCCACCTTGACACCCATCAAGTCAGCCCCCAGGACAGGTCTTACTTTCCCTCTGGAGTAGAATCCTCTACTGTTCAGATTCTGAATAATTTTCTCTTGGGGGTAACTCCTCCTTAGAACTTTTCCCCAACAGACCATAACACCACAGGGACCCCAGAAACCCACACACATTCAGGCAGATAGCGCCAGCAAACCCCCACCCCAGAGTCAGTCCCACTCACTCTGGGCTCCTGGCCCTCTGAACCCGGAGTCCAGACTGGAGCTCAGCTGTGGGGCTGGGAGTGTGAAGCCTGGATCTACCGCGAACTCTGGAGAGTCCAGCCAGCTCTGGTGATTCTGAGATGCGACCCTCTTCCCCTCTGTTCACCTCTGGAGGACCACCTGGACCACCAGGTCCCTCCCCAGGCTGGGGACATGTGGGTGACCTGGATTGCCCACTAGTGAGTGGGCACAAAAAAAATCACATCATTCCTTTGAAACTCATAATAACCTTATTCTCTTTTCCCAGGCAACGACACAGGCACTCACCCAAAAAAGGGAGGTTGTACACTATAAATCATTGTCCTCATTTTGCAGATGGGGAAACTGAGGCTCTGAGTGTGAAAGTGATCTTTATTTTTTTTGTTTGTTTTTCTACTCTTTTTAAAATTGTTTTTTATTAAATTATAACTTTGTACATTGATGCATTTATGGCGGAAAGTGATCTTTGTTAACTCACATGATCTGTCTAGTTTGCTGGACCTAATGCCTTGGGCTATAAGATTGTCTGAGCCAGGGAGTCCAGTCTCCAGCCTGAGAATTGGGGCAGGCCAGGACAGAACCTGAGACCAACTGACATTTTTTTTTTTTTTT
>NW_003852606.1:1755414-1762579 GCF_000181295.1 Otolemur garnettii | reverse complement strand
TTTTTTTTTTTTTTTTTTGAAACACAGCCTCAAGCTGTCACCCTGGGTAGAGTGCTGTGGCATCACAGCTCACAGCAACCTCCAACTCCTGGGCTTAAGCGATTCTCCTGCCTAAGCCTCTGAAGTAGCTGGGACCACAGGCACCCCCCACAACACCCGGCTATTTTTTTTTGGTTGCAGCCGTCATTGTTGTTTGGCAGGCCCAGGCTGGATTCAAAGCTGACACCCCCAGCTCAGGTGTATGTGGCTGGTGCCTTAGCCGCTTGAGCCACAGTCGCCGAGCCTGCAATTTGTATGTCTTGAAGAGGCTGGATTCAAACCCACCAGCTCAGGTGTATGTGGCGGCTGCCTTAAGCCACAGGCACCGAGCCCCAACTGACATTTTTTTAAGGCTCGGCGCCCATAGTATGATGGTTAGTGGTTCTGGCACCAGCTACATACACGCAAACCCAGCCTGGGCCTGCCAAACAACAATGACAACTACAACCAAAAAATAGCCAGGCATTGTGGTAGGTCCCTGTAATCTCAGCTATTTAGGAGGCTGAGCCAAGAGAATCACTTAATACCAGGAGTTTGAGGTTTCTGTGAGCTGTGATGCCCCGGCACTCTACCAAGGGCAACAAAGTACGACTCTGTCTCAAAAAAAACTGACATTGTCCTGTAATCCCAGTACTCTGAGAAGCCGAGGTGGGCAGATCGCCTGAGCTCACGAGTTCAAGACCAGCCTGAGCTAGAGCAAGACCCCCCACATCTCTAAAAGAAAATAGCCTGGCATTGTGGTGGGTGCCTGGAGTCCCAGCTACTCGGGAGGCTGAGGCAAGAGAATCACTTGTGCCCAAGAATTAGCGATTGCTGTGAGCTATGACGGGTGCCAAAGTGAGACTCTGTCTCAAAAAAAAAAAAAAAACAAAAACCTGACAATTTCTTTTATCGCTTAGGATGAAGCCTTCAAAGACAGCCAATCAGAGAGTGTAGAACATTGGATGTCTACCAGATTTCCTCATTAGAGGTCAGCTGGGGGACAGCTGCCCCACGAGGAGGTGGACAGAGCTTAAGTGAGAAAGACTTTCTGCTGATTAGAAGAGCCAAAGTTCTCTGCAGATGGAGTCTGGCAGACCAAGTCTGCTTAACTAGATAACTAGTGATTAGACATTCAAGGAGAGAAGTTTGGGATGACTAAACTGACTCAGGATGGGTACAGTGTTAGGGGCCTGGACCTTACTCACCAATCATCCCCCTCCGCGCGGGAGGCCCGGCCCAGAGCGCGGAGCCAGCCCCGCAGGTCCTCCAACGTGTCAGCAGCCAAAACATAGGTCCTCATACCTGGGTGCTCTGCCTGTGGGAAAAGAGGGATTATGACCTGGGCACCAGTCCCTCTAAAAAGAAAGGTGTCATTGACCCTGGTGAAGACCTTTTATCGCCAGTAATGAATACTTTAATCCTGGAACTTAAAAGGTTTCCTCCACAGATATCTATCCCCTCCCCCCAGTTCCCATCACCTAGTACCCATGGGGGATGGATGGACTCACGGTGAAGGTGAAGCGCCGTCCTCGGGGGGCTCCTGGCCCATCTGGCCTAATACTGTAGCTGGGGAGCAGGACGCTGCCCAGGACACTCTCCTCGCGGCTGTCTGCAAAGAGGGGGCTGAAGTCATGATCACATAGTGATCAGGAGGCCAAGAGGCCACAGGGGAGGGTATGTGGGAATGGGGGCCTCCTACCCCATGCCATCTGGGACACTGACCCTTGTAATAGAAGAGACAATGACCAGAGAGGACAAACCAGCGGCGTTTCCAGAGCCGAAGCCCAGAGCTGTCCTGTGGAAAGAGATGAGAGGAGGGGCCTGAGGGGACAGAAGAGGAGGAAGGAGATGAAAACAGTGACAGTGGGGATAGAGACCCAGAGAGAAGATGAGAACTGGAGAGAAAGAAACAGAAACACAGACTGAAGACAGAGACACCTGGCTGGGGGGACCGAGGAAGGAGAAGGATAGACCATGTTTGATGTAATGAACTCGAGAGCTGGAAGCCAGCGTGTAGTGGCTAAGCTAATGTGGATTCTGGACACAGCTGGACCTGAGTTCTACTCCTATCTATACCCCTCTCAAGCTATGTCCTTAAACAAGTCATTTCCCCACTAGGAACTTTGTGTTTTCTCATCTGTCAATTGGGGGTTGAGAAGCGTTAGAGAGGTTCAGATGAGATAATGTACCACATGTGGGCAAGGGCTTTATATCCAGAGACTTCATCCAATTACTGGGTTGTGAGACACAGAGAGGCCAGGAAGGTGGCACTGAGCCATACCCTGAATCCCATGTCTCCCCACCACCTCTGCCTGGACCTGGACCACTTCATCATCTCTAATCATGTGGAAGACAGAAAGCATGATATTTTATTTTATTTTTAGAGACAGAGTCTTACTTTGTTGCCCTCAGTAAAGTGTTGTGGCATCACAGCTCACAGCAACCTCCAGCTGTTGGGCTTAGGCAATTCTCTTGCCTCAACATCCGAGTAGCTGGGAATACAGGCGCCCACACAACACCCAGCTACTTTTTGTTGTTCAAACTCACCACCCTTGGTATATGGAGCCAGCACCCTACTCACTGAGCTGCAGGCGCTGCTCCAATCATGATCATTTAAAATTATGTTAGATTGGGTTTGCACCCGCAGCACAGTAGCTATGGTACCAGCCACATACACCAAAGGTGGCAGGTTCAAACACAGTCCAGGACAGCTAACCAACAATGACAACTGCAACAAAAAATAGCCAAGTGTTGGGGTGGGTGCCAATAGTCCCAGCTACGTACTTGGGAGGCTGGCGCAAGAGAATCGCTTAAGCCCAAGAGTTTGAGGTTGCTGTGAGCTATGACACCATGGCACTCTACTGAGGGCAACATAGTGAGACTCTGTCTCAACAACAACAACAAAAAACTGTTAGATTATGGAAGTCCCCTTCTCAAAACAGAGCTTACTATCACATTTATAATAAATCTCAAATTCCTTAGCCTAGTATACTGGTTTGCAGGGAGTCTCCAGCTTCAGCACACATAAGAATCATTAGGAAGATGTGTTAAAACCTCACCCCTAGAGTTCCTGATTTGGTTGATCATCTGTATTTCTAGCAAGTTCCCAGGTAATGCTGATTGCTGCTGGTCCAAAGACCACACTTTGAGAACCACTGCCCTGCCACTGCTTTGCCTCGCTCTAAACACCAAGCTCTACCTGCTGCAGGATCTTTTATTTTGCTTTTTTTTTTTTTTGGCTGGGGCTGGGTTTGAACCCGCCACCTCCAGCATATGGGGCTAGCACCCTACTCCTTTGAGCCACAGGCGCCATCCAGAACCTTTTATTTTGGATGTGCTGTGCCTCCAGATCCTAGCATGGGGAGGGGGGTACTCCTTGCCATTAAGTTCTCAGCTCAATTGTTAACTCAGAGAGGCCTTCTCTGACCAAGAGTCAAACCTAGCTCTCATCTCTCAGCTACTTACATCCCCATGTGCTATTTCTTCACAGAACTTCCTATGATCCTAAACGATCACATTCATTTATTTACTTATTAATTTCTCATCCATCTCTGTTCTACCCTATTCTTGAATGTAATATAAATACTTGTTTTGGTGTATGCCCTGTAGCCTGGAACATTGTAAGTGTTCAGGAAGTAGTAATTGAATAAAGGAATGAATGAAACAATGGCAGAATAAGCAGAAGAGGGGTGATAGCAAAAAGAAACATATCTAGGGACTCGGAAGAAGAGAAACGGTGGATAGCCAAACACACAGACTCCACCTGTTTATGAAGCCAGCCTCGGATGTGCACAGGGAGGTTGGGGTCCCTTCTGAGTGCATTGCCTCTCTTTCCAAAGGCATGGACCTTGTTTACTGCCCTGGTGGGCTTCTGAGGAAAAAAAGGGGACAGAAGTAAATGGGGGAGGAGGGTGCAGGGATGAGATTGGGAGGGAGTGAAGTCAAGGAGTTGGCTGAAATTAGAGATCAGAATTGGGGGTGTTCATCGTGCAGAGTTGAGAGATTCTATTTTTACATGGGCAGAGGAAAGTGTTCACAGGCTGTTGGGAAAGAGTTTAGGAATCATGGGCCACTCCCTCTTGGCTACCAGAACCAGAGGTGTAGTAGTGCCTTTGGGATCTAAGTCAAGAATATCAGCTGGGCAGTCCCCATCCTCTGAAGTAACTTCCATGCTGAGTCCCTGGTGAATCAAAGGATGCCCCAGTGCCATCGTAGTGTCATCTTTTAGCAACCAAGCCCAAGGAGAGGGGTCTTCAAATCCCTCCTTCCTGCCCAGATGAAGCTGCCTCTCCTGACACATACAGATATCCCAAGTATCCATAGCCACATTGTCACAGGACGCCCTTTCTCCCTTACTGACCAAGGCTGGGATTGAATCTCTGGGCTCTGAGCTCGGGAAACAAAATGTGTAGGGAAAGGCAGAACAAGGAAATGAGTGTCATCCTTAAACTCTTGGCTGGAGTGCTAATTTGGGACACATTATCTGGGAGCTCCATGGGGCCTTATTGTCTTTCCTTGTGGGGTTCATTAGTGAGTAGACTAGATGGCTAGAGATGGGGCAGGGAGTCTTAGCCCTGGTCAAGAGCAGCCACTGCTTCTGAGAACTCAAGGGGCCTCATGGCTGGGGAGTGGCCTTATCTTAGCAACCAGGGTCAGGGGAGGTTGTTACTCTGGCTTAGAATTAGGAAAATACAAGGGGTGGGGACCAAGCTGGGAGTGCCTCTGAATTCCTAGCTGCGGCTGGTGGGCAATTTGAGACCTTACAAGGTCTAGCAGATGCTATTGCTCAGGATCCTCCTTCTTGTGTTTTTTGTTTGAGACAAGATCTCATTCTATTGGCCAGGCTAGAGTGCAGTGGCATCATCATAGCTCACTGTAACCTCAAACTCCCGGGCTCAAGCGATCCTCCTGCCTCGGGCTCCTGAGTAGCTGGGACGAGAGGCATGCGCCACTACACTCGGGTAGGTTTTCTTTCTATTTTTAGTAAAGATGGGGGTCTCAATATTGCCCAGGTTGGTCTTGAACTTCCAGCCTCAAGTAATCCTCCCACCTCACCTTCCCCAAAGTGTTAGTATCACATTCATGAGCCACTGCACCCAACCAAGATCCCAAGTAGCTGGGACTACAGGCGCCCGCCACAACGCCTGGCCATTTTTTGGTTGCAGCCATCATTGTTGTTTGGCGGGCCCGGGCTGGGGATTCGAACTCGCCACCTTAGGTGTATGTGGCTGGCGCCTTAGCCGCTTGAGCCACAGGCGCCGAGCCAAGATCCTTATTCTTAACAACCAGAATCCCAGGGGTGGCCTGGAACCCAAGGCTAAGAAACAAGGGATGGGTGACCCAGAGACTGCCTTCTTCCCCATCCCCACCGGGAAGCCCGAACCTTGGTGCTCAGGCTGCTGAGTGAGGAGATGGTGGAGGCGCTGCTGGCCAGGCTGAGGCTGCTCCGAGGTCTGCCCTCCTCCATCGAGGGCTTGGGGGAGAAAGAAAAGGGCTGTGTTTCTGTAGCTGACCCAGCTTGGGACAAAGATGGGGTCAGAGGCTCGGTGGTCGGAGGAGGCTGAGGAGAAAGAGCCTGTTGTTTGGGGGCTGGAGGGTTGGGGAGGCCATGGCCCCAGGATCGCATACCAAGAGCGATGCCAAGAGAGGTAGGCGGCCCTGGCAGCTGCGGGAGGGGGCAGCTGTTTGTAGCACAAGCTAGAGAATAGGGGCTTCTTTATTCCTGGCTACTGTACTCTGCCCAGGAATTTGACCCTCTTTGTGTTTAGAGATACCCCCATTCCCTGGCTCCTTCCGGCTGCGCCAGGCTACCTGTCTCCTGCCTTCCCACATGAACCCCCAAATCATCCATGCCAACTCCCCAAGCCAAGCCCTGCAGCCTGAGGAATGTGCACCCAGGCTGCCCCTCCCAACCCAGTCAGGGAACTTACCCAGCTCTTAGGTCCCAAGCACAGTGGGCAAGGGCAAGAGGTTAGTCTCCTACCTCCTTTGTCCCTTAGGTGCTGTCTCTCATAGTTCTCTGTCTCTTCTCACCAGGTCATTGGCCCCTCTCTGTTTGTCTCTTTCTCTCTTGTCTCTTATGCTCACGCTGTCCCTATCTTTCTTTTAGACTTTCTTCCAGCCTCACATTCTATCTCCCTCTGTCCAATCTCTGTCTTTCAGTCTCTCCTTCACTCATGCTCTCCCTCCATCACCGTCTCTCCCAATCTTTGTTTATGTCCAGTTCTTTCTTTTTCTCTAGGACTCTCAGAGTCCTCTTTAAGTCTCTATCTCATTCTTTCCCTGTCTTGCCCTGTCTCTCTCCCTCACATTCAATCTCTTCCTCTTTCTCACTTTCTGGCCCTCCACGTCTGCCGTTTCCTTCCCTCTCTTTTGGATTCTCTTTCTCACTTTCTCTCTTCCTTCCTCTCCCAGTTTCTCTTTCCTTTATGCTGGGCTTTCCCTCCCTCTGCCAGCCGCCCACGCTGTTGTCTCCCCTCCCAATCCGGGCTGTCCCCGCCCCTTTTGGCCTCCCCACCACAGCCTGACCTCTGGCTTTGCTGCCCCCACAGTTAAGGGGAGGGGCTGGGCCCCCCTCACCCCAACTCCAGGATCCTCTAAGAGTTAAGGATAGGACTTTTCACTATTGGGAGAGAGTAGGAGCTAAGGCCTGGACTCCAGTGCCCCCGTGTGAGTTTGTTGTGGTCGGGGCTGGGGCCACTCAGGCCCTTAAGTGGAGGGGCGTGGGTCTTGCAAAAAAAATGAAGGCTCAGACTGCCAAAGCCCTGGAAGGATTGGGTTAGAGACCAAACTCTTGGGTGCCTAAGAATCAAGCAAGGAGTGAGGACTGCTGAGTTGTAAATAGTGGGAAGACTTGCAAGTGTGGCTTTGATTTAATGGGGCTGGAGATTTGTTTGTCCAGCTCTCCCAGAAAGAAAGGGTTGGTCCTAGATTCCTGGATTCTGGCAAGGGCAAGGTCAAGTGGCATGTTTCAAATCTCCACCTCAGGTTTGGCACCTATAGCTCAGTGGCTAGGGTGCCAGCCACACACTGTTTGAACCCGGCCCTGGCCTGCCAAACAATTATAACTATGACAAAAAATAGCTGGAGGGCGGCGCCTGTGGCTCAAAGGAGTAGGGCACCGGCCCCATATGCTGGAGGTGGC
>NW_003852606.1:1753655-1754394 GCF_000181295.1 Otolemur garnettii | reverse complement strand
GGGGGGGGGGGGGGGGTGGCCCGGGCCCAGGAGTTCGAGGTTGCTGTGAGCTGTGATGCCACAGCACTCTACCCAGGGGGACAGCTTGAGGCTCTGTCTCAAAAAAAAAAAGTAGCGAGCCAAACAAAGTGCCTGCCTTCGTGGTGCTTCTAATTTGCAGTGAATCGGTATTCTGCTGTGACCATCTTGGGCAGGTGGCTTCATTTCCAAACCTGTTTCCTCATCTGTGAAATGGGAATACTGATACCCTCCCACCCGGGGAGGAAATGGTCCGGATGCGAAGATGGGAGGACCAGGCTGAGTAGTCATCTGGGTAACTCAGAGCTTTAAGACATTTGCCCAGAGCAGAACGAGAGAACTGACTCTTGGGTTTAAGAGAGCGCGCGTTTGATAGACAACTCTGTAGGTTGGGCGCGTGACCACGCTCTGACTTGCCCGCATGACGTCACAAAGCCGGGAATCTCCGCGAGAAGTTCCGGTTTACTTTCGTTCCAGACCTCGCGTTGCTGCTTCAAACCCCGCCTCTCCTACTGACATCGGCGCGCCGCAGAATATAAAAGGCTAGCGGGGGCCATCTGCGTCAGTTGTTTCTGGTCTCGGATTACTTGTTGTTTACATGAGAGATACTGCACAGCCCCGCGCTCTTTTGTTGCCGTCGAGTTTGAGGCAGTCGGTGATACTTTGAGTCGTCCGGAGCCCTACGCCCGAGGGCGAGATGAACGCGCTGTCCTCTCGAGCC
>NW_003852606.1:1749500-1753401 GCF_000181295.1 Otolemur garnettii | reverse complement strand
GCGGGGAGCCAGTTTCCTGGTCAATATTATAAGGGGACCAGGAGTCCTGTGTCCTGAGAAACGGGAGCCTGGAAACCTGAACTGCTGGGTCTGGGGAGGGGTTGTTTGTCGCTGGGCCACGAGTCTGGAGGAGTGGGCTAGGGGCTGGGTTCAGGAAGAAGGGATTGGGAGCAGGCAGTCCTGAGCCTGAAGGAGGAAGGTTCTGGGAGCGTACATTTGGGTTCTGCAGCGAAGGTTATCATGGGGGAGGGGGTTCCAGAATTTTTTTTGTTTTTGGTTTTGTTTTGTTTTTTGAGACAGAGCCTCAGGCTGTCGCGCTGGGTAGAGTGCGTGGTATCACAGCTCACAGCAACCTCCAACTTCTGGGCTCAAGCGATTCTCCTGCCGCCTCCTCCTAAGTAGCAGGGACTACAGGCGCCCGCCACAACGCCCGTCTATTTTTTGGTTATAGTTATAGTTGTCATTGTTGTTTGGTGGGCCTGGGCTGGATTTGAACCCTCAACTCAGGTGTATGTGGCTGGCGCCTTAGCCACTTGAGCCACAGGCACTGAGTCCAGAAGGTTTGAGTCTTCAGGGCTGAAAGATGATGGAGGCCTGATCTGTTGTTAATCCTCAGGAGGATGAAAGAACTAGGGACTTTGTCCCCAAGGGAAACAAAAAGCTTTTTTCTTGGAACTTCTGGGTCTGAGGACAGGGACTCTGGATCTGAGGAAGGAGGGAATGGGGAGCCCAGACTGTTGGGTATTAGAGAGAAAGAAGGGAGCCAAGGGACTGAGATGGGAGTGGCTGGGATCATAAAGGAATTTAAGGCAGGGATTCTCACGTTGCTACATGCCTGTTTGTGTTACTAATTGTTACTATTTTGGTTGCGATGACTCATGGTCATGCCCACATACCATACTCTGAATGGCTCCTAAACTTTATTTCCTTTTTTTCCCCTCATCTTTTTTTAGCCCAGACAGATGGCCCCAGGCCAAGTGCCCCACCAAGCTGCCCCTTGGAGGGATAGCCACAACATCTTTCTCCTGTCCCCACTGATGGGCTTCCTTAGCCGGACCTGGAGCCGCCTGAGGGGTCCAGGACCTCCAGAGCCATGGCTGATGGAAGGAGTAATAGAAGTAGGTCAGACAGAAGCTGGCCTGGAGGGAGAAGCTAAGGCCCCCCCTGCAACCCACCATGCCCCCGGGGGTAAGCACTCTCAAGGGGAGGGCGAAGACAGGAGAACCTGTGAAGAGGTTGAAGAAGTAGCCAACCTGAAAACCAGCTACTCCCTTCTTGAAGCCTGGGGACTTTCAGATGATGACAGTGGAGAGGATAGTGAGGAGGAAGCAACCAGTGCCGCTAAAGAGCAGGGATGTGAATTTCCAGATGGCCAGCCTTCTACTCTGTCCCCCAACCTTCTGATAAGAACCCTGCAAGGTTCTGATAAGAACCCTGGGGAGGAGGAAACTGAAGAGGGAGTTACTGTAGATGAGGGAGTGACCAAATTCTCTTATCCCTCATCACACTGGGAGTGTTTTCCAGTGGTGGAGGGGAAAGAAGATGCAGAAGCTGTGAAAAATGAAGCTCCTAGAACATCCCTCTTGTGTCCAAGATCCAAGCTCAGCACTTGGGTGTACTGCCCAGGGGAGGAAGATCAAGCCACGGAAGAAGAAAGAAGAACAGAAAGTAAAAAAGCCAAGAAGACCTCCATATCCCCCTCACCTTCAAGCTCTAATCCTAAGGCCTTGGAATATTGTTCAGGAAAAGAGTGTGAGGGGAAGGATGAAAAGGCACTCAAAGAAGCAAGTGACCCAAACCTACACTCCTTGGTCCGAGCCCAGAGATCCCTGCTCAAGTCCTGGGAATATCACCCTAGAAAGTACACAGAAGAAGGTGAGGACAATGTGGGGGCAGCTGAGAAAGAGAGAGGAACTGAAAGTCCTTCTTCTGTCTCCCCACCAAGTGTCTCCTTAAAGGCCTGGGCATATCAGACTGGTGAGGACACAAAGGAAGAGGAAGATGAGGAAGAAGACAATGATCTAGGAGAAGCAGAGGCTTCCTCTTCCATTTCCCCTACAAGTGCCTTCTTGAAGACCTGGGTGTACCGGCCAGGAGAGGATACAGAGGAAGAAGATGACAGTGATTCTGAATCAGCTGAGGAAGAGGGAGAAGGTAAGGCTACTTGTGCAGCCAGTACAGGTGCCTTCTTGAAGTTCTGGGCACATCAGACTGGAGAAGACACAGAGGAAGAGGAGGAAGAAGACAATGATTTAGGAGAAGCTGAGGCTTCTTCTTCCATTTCCCCTATAAGTGCCTTTTTGAAGACCTGGGTGTATCGGCCAGGAGAGGACACAGAGGAAGATGAGAACAGTGATTCTGAATTAGTTGAGGAAGAGGGAGAAGCTGACATTCTTTCTTCCACAAGCAGTACAGGTGCCTTTTTGAAGGCCTGGGTCTATCGACCAGGAGAGGACACGGAGGATGAAGATGAGAGAAATGAGGATAAAGGATATGATTCCAAAGTAGTTGGGGAAGAAGGTGACTCAGACCCTTCCCTTCAGTCCCAGAGTGCCCTCCTCAGGGGCTGGGTATGTCGACCTGAAAAGGAGACAGAGGAACAGAAAGCTGCCAAAAAATGGGGAGAAGCTGAGCCCTGCCCCTTCCGAGTGGCCATTTATTTACCTGGAGAGAAGCCGCCCCCTCCCTGGGCTCCTCCTAAGCTGCCCCTCCGGTTGCAAAAGCGGCTTAAGTTCTCAGAAACCCCCACGTGGGATCCTGACCCTGAGACACCCCTAAGGGGCAGAAAGGTATGTGCAGAGGGCCCAGATTCTTAAGTCCTAGAGAGGAGGGGTCTGGGAACTAGAGCTCCTGGGTCCAGGGAAGAAGGGTTGGAGGTCAGGGTCCTTTATGGGTTGCAGAGGGTTGCATGTGAACTCTGTTGGGAGAGCCGTGTCTTCTGTCACACAATCCTTTGTAAGAGGCCTCTGTGGGAGGAGAGAGCAGCTGTGGCTCAGCCCCACGGGTACCTTCAATGAGTCAGGTAGAAAATCCTGTGACTGTTGACAGGCGGGTGACTAACCAGATAGCAAGCATTTTTGTGTAACTAATTTTTGCTTCCTTTGGGATTTCTGTGGTGGCATGCATCTTATGTCTGCATCCTTCTGACTTCAGACTGTGCCTGTCTGTCCCCAGGTGCGCTTCTCTGAGAAGGTTACTGTCCATCTCCTGGCTGTCTGGGCAGGGCCAGCCCAGGCTGCCCGCCGGGGCCCCTGGGAACAGTTTGCCCGGGATCGAAGTCGCTTCCAGCGCCGCATCACCCAGGCCCAGGAGGAGCTAGGCCCTTGCCTTACACCTGCTGCCCGGGCCAGAGCCTGGACACGCCTGGGGAACCCACTTCCTGCTCTGGACTCCATCCTTGCCCCTACCCAGACCTTGCCATCCTCCTCTGTCTCTTCTGAAGCCCCATTCGGGCCATACCCTTGAGCCATGCTGCGGCCACACCCTTTTCCTCCCTTTCTTGTGCTGCCACTGCTCCTAGCCTGGACCTCAGTGGCAGGCATAGCTAAGACCAACTGGTTTGCATATTATTTATTAACTATTTTTTTAAGTATCGATTTATACAAGAAATAAAGCTTTTTGATTTCTAGTGAGCAATGTCTCCATGTGTGTCAGAATTAACAGTATCCTACTTATGAGTCCTGGAGGAAGGTGGGGGGAGACAGTGTAAAGGCAAGTGACTCGACAGAGTGTAAACTACATTTCCCATCATCCATCTCTCATTGCCATCTCTTGTCCTGGGACTTTGAACTTAAGGGCTGACAGGTTTGTAGTTTTTCTTTGTCATTTGTCTAAATTTTATTAAACTTGGAACAATTATCTCCCCAAGGAGGCTGGAGCCTTCAGTCTTTAATCTTGAAAA
>NW_003852606.1:1744819-1746589 GCF_000181295.1 Otolemur garnettii | reverse complement strand
GAATTCATGACCTCAGGCAATCCCCCCACCTCAGCCTGCCCAAGTAATACAGGGATTTCTAAGAGGCTGTGTGGTGGTGTGGTAATCACAAAGTTCAGAAACCCTCTGAGGGCAGTGAAAACTACAATTCCCAATAAGCTTTGCGACAGCATGGAGTATACCCTGCCTAGAAAAACGCTCAAGTGACTGAAGGGAGACGTAGTTCTCGTCTGCTCACTCCTCCACCCCTTTACTCACGGTCTTCCGGATGCACGATCTGGAAGTTCTTCACTGAGGCCCGAGTTACTCGACCACTAAAATTGAGCACGTAGGCACTGCTCTCCTCACACCACAAAGGAGTTTTGTTTTGCAGTAGGACTAGCCCCTGAGTGGAGCCCCGTTGGAAACGACTCATTAGTGACTCCTGTTCCTAGGAGATGAAAGTGGGGGCGTGGTTAACATACCACCAACCACCCTTTCTTTTCTCTCTCTTTTTTTTTTGGAGACAGAGTCTCATTTTTTTGCCCTCAATAGAGAGATCTGACGTTGCAGCTCACAGCAACCTCAAACTCTTGGACTCAAGTGATCCTCTTGCCTCAGTTTTTCATTTTTAGTAGAGACAGGGTCTCACTCTTGCTCAGGCTGATCTCCAACTCCTGAGCTCAAGCAATCGGCCTGCCTCGGCCTTCCAGAGTGCTAGGATTACAGGTGTGAACCACTGCACCCAGCCACCAACCAGCTTTTTATCTTTGGGACATTGAATTTGTGAGTCTTTAGTCCTTACTTTTTTTTTTTTTTTTTTGCAGTTTTTGGCCGGGGCTGGGTATGAACTGCCACCTCCCGCATATGGGGCCAGCGCCCTACTGCTTTGAGCCACAGGTGACGCCCTAGTCCTTACTTCTTGTGTCACAGAATTCTGACAGAACCCTCCAAGCTTCATGCAAGACCTTAACTCACTGGTCCCCTTCTCCTCTGGGACCTAGGAGGACAGGCCCCAGCCCCTCCTCCTTCATTGACCCAGAGTTTTCTGACCTTGAGGACTCACGTTTAGTGGCTGGAAAATGATTCTCTGGTTTTGGCTGTCGACTGCTGGGATAATCACGGTCATTTTCCGAGGGCCTCGCAATCCAAAAACGTTGGTCTCCTGCGAATATTATATTCCAGTTGGCCTTGCTCCTTCTTCCCACTATCCTGCCCTCTCATCCCTAGGACACTCACATAACACACAACTCCGAGTTCCTGTCTGATCTGTGCAGTCTCCTGGAAGATATTCTTTCTAGAGGGATTCACCCCATTGTTAAAGATGGTGAACTTGGTGCCCAAGACATTGGATCTGCTCCAGGAGGGGAGTGGATAGAATAATGACAATTAAGTGTTACTCTTTGGCTATACATTAAGTGCTTTCCCAAGTCATCTCATTGACTGCTCTCATCAATTTTCATGGTAAGAACCATATTCCCTGCATCTATGGCCTGGAACACCCTCTTGCCCACCCCGCCATTTCTTTAGTGAGCTGTGTATGTTAACTACTTACATCAGCCTTTCAGGGACCCTCTTTTGTCTAGAACACAAGAACTAAACTATCCCAGGCCCCCTCTTCTCCCACAAGAACTTAGGAGTCTCAGCTCCATGCTTCTCAAGAAGTCAAATGTCTTCTAGCCTGTTGCTCAGACATGAGTGCCATGGCATAAGCCTAGTTCACAGCAACCTCAAAGTTCTGGGCTCAAGCAATCCTGGCCCAGCCTCCTGAGTAACTGGGACTACAGGTGTGCACCACAACACCCAGCTAAT
>NW_003852606.1:1740017-1744136 GCF_000181295.1 Otolemur garnettii | reverse complement strand
TAAATGCCAACCTCTGCTTCAAAGCTTTCAGGGCTTCTACTCTCAACCACCTGGGCATACAACCTGATGAACTATAAAACCCATCAGGCCCCATAGCAGATGGGACTTATGCTCTGAGGCTTGCTGGGAAATGTAGTCTACTTGTCTCTTTCTGCTCCCCATGCTCTTTCTGCTCCCCATGCTCCTTGCTACCGTTTCTCACCACACATCACCTGACTTTGCCCACAAAGTTGTACCCATCCCGAGATAGGTCTGTGGGGTCCACGGAGATGACGTAATTCGAGGTTTTGCTCCTTTTTCTCTTTCGCCCAGCCAGTAGGAAGTGCTGTGGATGGGAGGACAGCACATCAGAATGGATTTCTGGCATCTGGCTCCAGTTAGGAGTCTAAAGATAAGAAAATGCAATGTCCCATAACCAAAAAGCAAGTGAGGACACAACAAGCATCCCAAGGGTTGCTGGGAGATGTGGTTCAGACTGAAGGAAGCTATTAGCTGTTCTCAAGCAGAGCTTCCCGTCTTAACATCTCCCCTGCATTCCTTCTGCCAGTGGGGCGGGGCTGGGGTTTGGTCCACATGGGGGAAAGCCTGACTGTGATGAGCAGAGCCTGGCTTTGGAGAATGGGGAAGAGCTTCACTTGCAACATTACAGCAGGATTTTGGTAGATGTTTCTTTCTTTTCTTTTTTTTTTTTGGAGACAGAGTCTCACTCTGTTGTCCTGGGATTAAGTGCCGTGGCATCATGATAACTCATAGCAACCACAAACTCCCTTGAGCTCAAGCAATCCTCCTACCTCAGCTTCCCAAGTAGCTGGGAATACTGACACCCGCCAAAATGCTCAGCTGATTTTTTCTATTTTGAGTAGAGATAAGGTCTTGCTCTTGCTTGGGCTGGCCTCAAACTTGTGAGCTCAAGCAATCCACCCATCTCAGCCTCCCAGAGTGCTAGAATTACAAGCATGAGCCACCTCGCCTGGCCAAAACTTTGGTAGGTGTTTCATCTGAGAAAAGTCGACCTGGGCTCTGTGTAGGGAAAATGTCTCATTCTCAGGGAGAAAGTACCCTGAGGAGAGGAGGCCACACTGAGAGGAAAGTGGCTGGGCTATGGAATAGAAAATCCATGAAGGGAAGGGGCTTTGTTCCTGGAGGCAGGGATTACCCCAGGATTGGCTGGAGCCTGACAGCAAAGAAGGCTTAGTAAGGCTGACTTGGACCCACAAAGAAAGGACCAGCAACCCACCTCCAGGAGACGTAGTAGATGGTGTTTTGGACCCTGAGAGGATATGGCCTAACTTTGAGAAAGACAGGCCCAACTAGAGTGCACACGGCTTGGTTATAGAATGGGTAAGGTAGTGCTACTGGGCTCTGTAAGGAAAGGATTCTAGTTCTGGTAAGGGCAGGGCTTGACATTGCAGTTGACAGATACTAGTTCTATAAGTTTGTGGGGCAGGGAGCCCAAATGGATTGGACCGCACCTTCCGGCCATTGCCCGCCTCCATGTAGAGATAGTAGGAGGGGAACATGTTTTTTTCTAATCCATGCTTATCACGACTAATGCGGCACTGCAACGTGATGCCCCGGATCACTGGCTGCAACACATATGCCTCCATGTCCTCACTCCGCTGTAAGCATGGGAAGCTGGGTGCCAGGTAAGCCATGCTGTCCACATTGCTGCTGCCCATGTCACCAAAGCCCTCCAGAGCCGTGGACATTTCCTGGTTGGTTGCTGCAAGGGCATTCATCTCTGTAAACTCCAACTCCTCTTTCTTCTCTTCCAGGTCTTCCACCTAGCCCATGCACCAAATTCAAAGTTGAGGGACATTCACATAAAACCAGATTAAAAATTAAAGAAAAACAAAATTGAGGTTACAGCCCCAGCTTTACCAACAACTGAGTGGCCATGCAGTGAGTGCATGGTTACACCCTCCCCCATCCATATTTTCTGCTTATTGTTCAAACATCTCAGTTAGTCCAGCCAGATAAGCTATCATCTGGGGGTTTTTTGTTTTTGTTTTTGCGATTAAAATGGTTTTATTCCACCTAGAGTACAGATGGGGTGAGATTCCTAACTAGGGAGAAATCCACCCCATCATTTGTTGATTGGCAAGCTCTATTCACTTTCTTCTGTAGCCATACCCACTCCACCTACTCATTGGAGAATTCCTTTGAGACCGCTGCCCATTCATCCAAACAGTGTTGATTTAGTCTAGATAATATAAGACAGCCCAAATCTACTCAAGGTGAAACTGTCTACTTTCACTACCACCAATGTGAGTGCTAATTGGCTCTTCCCCATCAATGCTCTGCTCCCCCCAAGATCATGGGCTACAATTTTATTTTATTTATTAATTGAGACAAGAGTCTTACTCTGTTGCCTGGGCTAGAGTGCTGTGGCCTACCTCACAGCAACCTCAGCCTCCTGAGTTCAAGTGATCCTCTTGCCTCAGCCTCCTGAGTAGCTGGGACTACAGGTGCCCACCATGACACCCAGCTAATTTTACTATTTTTTGTAGAGATTGGTTCTTACTCTGCTTAAGCTGGTCTACAACTCCTGAGCTCAAGCAATCCTCCTCCCTCAGTCCTCCAAACAATGAGGACTACGGGCATGAGCTACCATGCCTAGTTATGAGCTACATTTTAATGGTTATGCCCACATCAATTCAAATCCCGATTTGATAAATTACACTCACACAGAGCCTCTGCTAGCCCAATCACAATAGGCTTGTAGGTGGTTCCGTCCATCAAAAAAAGGCAATCTCTGTCTGGGCTGCAGAATTTTAGTCCCACCCTCCCCTGAGGTCATAGGTTGGCCCTATTCTTCCTACATTCTGACTAGGTGTGCCTCCTTCCACCAGGTGGGAGTTTCCAGGTCCCAGGTCACCATCCATTCCAGGGTTTGGTTCCAGGTAGGGCACCTCACATTCATCTGCAACATCCTGGGATTTAGTCTCCTCCTCCACATTGGCCCCTAAGTGGTAGAAGAAGGCCGGAACAGAGCTCAAGACACCTGGGCCACAGGAGTTTGGGACAAAATTGACAAAGTTATCAGTGCTAACTAGGGAAAGCTAGAACTTAGTCCTAAATCGTTACTCAGTGCCCTCACCTGCCACATCCTCCTCCTCCCCAAATGCATGGGAGTCTACAAGGCGTGAGGAGTTTCTGACTTCCCTGGGCCTAGAAACAGGGAGGGGTTAGTTTCCCTTTTTCTTTGTCTCATAGATAGCAAAGGAGAGACTAAGGAACTAAGAAGGGGGAGGTGGAATTTGGGGGTGATTAAGAGTTCTGTCATTGAAATCATTAGCCAGGTCATGAGAATAAAAGAAAATGTTACCACAATGGAATATTATAAGAGAATAAAAAGGAATAAAGTACTAGCAACACTGGATGAACCTCAAAAAACTTGCTAAGTAGGGCAGTGCCTGTGGTTCAAGGAGTAGGGCACCGGCCCCATATACTGGGGGTAGCGGGTTGGAGCCTGACTCCGGCCCAAATTGCAAAAACAAAACAAAACAAAACAAAAACAACTTGCTAAGTGCCAGGCATGGTGGCTCACACCTGTAATCCTAGCACTCTGAGAGGCTGAGGCAGGTGGATTGCTTGAGCTCGCGAGTCTGAGATCACCCTGAGCAAAAATCTCTTCTCTATTAAAAAAAGAAAAAAACTGAGGCAAGAGGACTGCTTGAGTGTAAGAATTGGAGGTTGCTGTGAGCTATGACAATGCCACAGCACTCTACCCAGGGTAACAGCTTGAGATTCTGTTTCACAAAAAAAAAAACTTGCTAAGTGAAAGAAGCCAAACTCAAAAGACCAAATATTGTATGAGTCCATTCATACAATCTTTCAATCTAGAAAGACAGAACTTAGATTAATGATTTCCAGGGGTTTAGGGGCAGGGAGAATAGAAAGGAGGCAACAGCCAAATGATTCAGGATTTCTTTGGGGGGAGGCAAAAATGTTCTAAAATTGTGGTGATGGTCACACAATTCTATTAATACAGGCCTGATCAGCCATCCACTGACCAAAAATATATGAGAAAGAATCATTTAAAAAATAACAAGGGGCTTGGCGCCTGTGGCTCAAGTGGCTAAGGCGCCAGCCACATACACCTAAGGTGGCGGGTTC
>NW_003852606.1:1738199-1739344 GCF_000181295.1 Otolemur garnettii | reverse complement strand
AAATAAAGAGTAACAAGATAGGCTGGGCATCTATAGTTCAGTGATTAGGGCACCAGCCACATGCTCTGAGGCTGGTGGGTTCAAACCTGGGCAGGCCTGCTAAAAAAACAAAAACAAAAAAATAGCCAGGTGTTGTGGCAGGGTTCAAGTGATACCCTCTGCCTCAGCCTCCTCCTACCCGAGCCACTGGTACTATAGAATCAAGCCACTGCACCCAACAAGTGATAATTGAAAGTATATGGGAGTGTAGGTTATAAGCAAATGCTATGCTATTTTACATCAGGGGTTTGAGCACCCAAGGATTTTGGTATCTGCAAGGGTCCTGGAACCAAACCTAAAGAAACGATTGTACCCCAAGCCCCATGGCACTGTAAACTTTATTTATTTTTTTTGCAGTTTTTAGCCGGGGCCAGGTTTGAACCTGCCACCTCCAGTATATGGGGCCGTGCCCTACTCCTTTGAGCCACAGGTACTGCCCTGTAAACTTTAAATGAGTAAATTATATATGTGAATTATAATTAAATAAAGTTATTACCATTAAAAGGGGAGGGTTTGCAGCATGGACCAGCCGACCAGCTTTCACCCTGAATTTCCCCAAAATCACCAGGTCCTTGGTTGGCAGACCAACCCCTGCGTCGAGTTCTCCGAGGCTCTTTTTCAGGTGGAGGAGAAATGAAAACATCCTCTACCCAGACTTCCTCCAACTCTGAATCAGAACTGTCTGGGAGCCAGGATAAGGAGAGGGACTGGAGAACAGGAGTCCTAAACACTGGGGAAGGAAGGATGGAGGAGACTGTTGCAGATGGGGGCAGCTCAAGACCTGAAATCTCTCCTGTAAGGAAGGAGGAGTCCTGAGGCCTTTGGAAAACAAAGATTGAGGTCCCAAATTCCTGGGTTCTGGTGGGAGCAGTTCTGGGACGTAAGCACTCCAAGGACTCAAGATTACCTGCTTCTGTCGGCAACATCAGGCGGCCATGCTCACCGCAGCCATCTCCACCACAGCTCATGGTACCCAGGACACTGTGAGCACCACAACGCAGATGTGCCTTTGGCACATTCTCCTGGAGGAAAGGGTTCCCAAGGCCTGGGAGAAGGTGTGTGAATCCCATTAAAACAATCCACAAATTCTGGTCCTCCACGAAGGA
>NW_003852606.1:1733414-1737660 GCF_000181295.1 Otolemur garnettii | reverse complement strand
CTGGTGCCCTATTGATTTTTTTTTTTTTGGCCGGGGGTGGGTTTAACCCTGCCACTTCCGGCATATGGGACCCGCGCCCTACTCCTTTGGGCCACAGGCACCCCCCTTTGGTGGGGCGGAACAGAGTCTTAACCTGCTGCCCTGGGTAGTGCTGTGGCATCACAGCTCACAGCAACCTCAAACTCTTGGACTTAAGCGACTTAATGGGCAGCTATTTTTTATTTAGATGGCCCAGGCCGGGTTCGAACCCCCCACCTTCGGTGTATGTGACTGGCGCCATAACCACTGTGCTACGAGCACCGAGCCTTTATTTTATTATTTAAAAAAATTTTTTTGAGACAGAACCTCGGTTTCTCGCCCTCGGTAGAGTGCTCTGGCGTCATAGCTCGCAGCAACCTCAAACTCTTGGGCTCAAGTGTTTCTCTCGCCTCAGCCTCCCAAGTAGCTGGGCCTACAGGCGCCAGCCACAACGTCTGACTATTTTTAGAGACGGCGTCTTACTCTTGCTCAGGCTGGTCTCTAACCCAGGCAATACGCCAACTCGGCCTTCCTGAGCGCTAGGATTACAGGCGTGAGCCACCGCGCTCAACCCTGTTGAGGGATTTTAACAATCTCGAGCCACTCTCTTCTCCATTACTCAAGCCCCGCCCCGGCTCTCTGGCCCCAGGACCCCCTGCCTCCGCAACATCTGGGCGGACTCCAGCTCTCCCGGGTTCCACCTCTAAGCTCAGCCAATCTATCACAGATTTTCTCCCGCCCAGCCTCCCCAGCTGTACTGTGTCCAAACTCAGCGTTCTCATCAGCCCCGCCCCCAAGCCCGCACAGTTCCGGTCCTGGATCCCCACAGCCCCCATCCTCAAACTCTTCAAGGGTTGGACCAGGGTCAGCCCCAACTACTACCAAGTCTCCACCCCAGGACTTCACTACGCTCCAACCCTCTGACTCCACTAGGCCTCGTCCACAGGCTCCCACAGATCCCGCTCCAGACTCACGACCCCGAAGGGCCCTGGAAGCCTTTGCTGACCGCTGTCACCCAGAAGACATTTCTCCGGTCGCTGCAGTCGCCGGAGCCTCAGGGAAGCATCAGGATTGGCCTGAACCATGAGGGGTTCTTGGCGCTTCCGTCGTTGCTTCTTCTCAAACAGCCGCCTCTGTGGGAGCCCAAGTGGGGTGTAGGAACCAGGACCCAGAAGGGAAGACACGGGTGAGGTGGGGCCTGGAGCAAGACCCTGCATAGTTGGGAGTTCATGAACCGGTTCCTCCACTGGGTCCCCAATGTTTAGGCCCCCAGTCTGTCAGCTCCTCCTCCCTCAAATCCAAGAGTCTTTGCACCCAACTCCCTCCTTCCCCAGGACCTAAGAATCCTGCTCTCTACACCTCCTGTTCTTTAGAAATTCTGGAGTCTCATCACTAGAGTTTATTTGCTTCTTTAAATCCTGATGTGTTATTTTCTCATTTCCTGACTGAAGAACTTGAGGTCCAGAAAGTGCCAGGAGGGACTGGGAATCCCAGAGCAAGGCCTGGGGATGGGGCTTCTGGGGAGGTCTAGAAGATAGAAGGTGCAGAGGGGAGCAGGATTCCCAGGCATAGTACCTGCTGATCCAGTTTCTGCAGTCTCATGGCGGCAAGCTCATCCACCAAGATCCTGAGAGAAATGAAGGCATACGGTGACAGCCAGCAGCACACCTTGGTTGCCCAAGAACCGCTCCTTCCACCCTCCTTTCTCCTGCCCAACTTGGGTTCTGAGCTCATGAGAAGTGATATAAAGTGCAGAACCCGAGCCTGCCCCATCTATTGTGCAGCTCTTCCTCTCAGCACTGGACCATCCAGAAGCCAGGAATCAGAGATTACAGGCCCCTCCTGTCTCAGGACTTGGGAGTTTGGGGCCCCCAGAGCCTCCTTTTTCAATGTTAACTTCAGACCCCTCTCCTTAGGACATAGGAGCTCAGGTTCCCTATCCTTTCCACAAAGTTGATGATGCTGAACCTGCAAACAGGGTTATGAGACCAGAGCTGAGTGCCTGGGGGCATAATCAAGTTTAAGTACCCCCTTCCACCTCCACGCCCCACCCCCGTGCATCTGTTTCCCCACTCACTCGGTCTTCCATCTGTCATTCTCCTGAGACATTCTGGAGAAGCAAAAATCAGGAGTCAGGGTCCAGAACCAACATCCCAATGGACTCTGCCAGCCAACACCTGACCCTAAGCTTTAAATTTTCTCCTGGACCCAGGTTAACCTACATCCCAACATCTACTCCTATTGGGGCTCAGTAGCCTGTTTCTAGTTTTCCTCATTACCGGGCCCAGAAGTCCAGTTCTCCATCTCCCAAATACCTAACTCTCTCCTGCACCCAGGCATCTCGAACTCAAAACTGTGGCCCCAAATAATCAACCCCAGCGCCCACCTGCTTGAGATCCTGGAGACTCCTCTTTCTCTCGTGCCTTGTGCCCTGGAGAGGCTGCTCACATTGACGCCTCTAGGCCTTGCCTCTCTGGCCAATCTCTAAACATAGTTCACCCCTTCTTTGGAAACTGGGGACCTAATCTCTGGGTCTAGCAAATAGAAAAGGGAAAAAAAGAGGGCTTGGAGGGAGGGGGATTCCCAATGGGACCTGCCCTAGTCCCCTCCCTCCTGGCCCCCACGCTCCACTTCCAACAAAGCAATGACTTCTGGCCGGCTGCAGCCAGGCAACCCTGCTCCGGGGATTCTGAATTGGAGTGACACGGGGGTGTTCCTTAAAGGGACCCAAGAGAGGCCGCCTCGCTGTCTCTCTCTACACATCTCTCTTATAAGAAACTTATGAGGTGGGTTTTGTGAATTGTTACCCAGCTGTAACTTGCAGGCACTTCAGGAGAAAACAAATGGAAAAACTACAACTCCCACGGGACGAAGAAGCCACGCTGCCTGCGGAAGTTGACGCACCTTCCCTCGGAGAACTGCAACTCCTTGAAAGTCTCCGCCCACTTTTTGACTAAAAGACAGGAAATGCCGCGTCGAGAGGCTGGGCTTTCTAGAAAAAGCCAGCGACTTCAGTAAGGGGCGGGGCCGTTAAACGCTGACGAAAGGACCTAGAGTCAGCGTGGACCAATCAAAACCCTGGGGCGGGCCCGCTGTGGGAAAGTGGGCGTGACCTAAGGGGGAAATCACCAGAAACGCACCGGAGGTCTTTGCGGGAATAAACGCCCTCTGCGGGGAAGGAGAGGTGAGGAGCCCGGGTTCCATGCTGTTGGGTCCTGGAAAGGATGGGGGCCAAGGGGCTGAAAGACTGGGTTCAGGAAGAGGATGAGCTGGGATGCCAGCGCTTCTAGGTCCTGGAAAAAGGAGATACGGGGGCCTGGACTTTCAGGTCTGAGGGAGGTGGGGGACGAGGTCCTGGATTGCTGAGTCTGAGGGAATAGGGTGTTAGAAGCCAGGATTCCTGGCTCCGACTCCTGTGTTGGAGGAAGAGAAGGCTGGATTCTGGGATCTTTAGTCCCTGGTAACGAAATGCTTTGTGCTTTGGTTCTTGGAAGTGGGGTCGACGCTGGGGGTCCAGACTTCTGAGTCCAGGGGAGAAAGAGGTTTGGGATAGACTTAACCTTTATTCACCTCTCTGCCCCTCACAGAACACGCCGCCATGCCTCCCTCTGGACCCCGTGGAGCCCTCCTTCTGTCACCGCTCCTGCTGCTGCTGCTGCTGCCTCTGCTGCGCTCTGTGCTGGCCGTTCCCCTAGAGCGGGGGGCGCCCAACAGGGAAGAGAGCCCAGCGACCGAAAGCCCCGTGAGTGGCCTACAATTCCTGCGGACCCCTGTGACCCTTGGGAGGATACTCCAGTGACTTCCTGGCCCTAAAGTTGTGGCTTGTCATTTTCCTGCCTTTCATTGCAGTACTGGGGGTTTGACTTGGTGAAAAACTGGGGATCCGTGACTTTGAGGTGTGGAAAATCTGTATCACTCCCCACCTGTAGTCTCTCTGTCATTTTCAGAGTCTCAGGCTGTCGCCTTGGGTAGAGTGGTCTCACAGCTCACAGCAACCTCAAACTCTTGGGCTTAAGCAATTCTCTTGCCTCAGCCTCCCAAGTAGCTGGAACTACAGGCACGCTCCACAACACCCAGCTAGTTGTGATTTTTTTGCTGTTGTTGTTGCAGTTGTCATTGTTATGTAGTTGGCCTGGGCCGGGTTCTGGCCTAGCAGCCTGGATGTATGTGGCTGGCACCATAACCACTGTGCTATGGGTACTCAGCCCGCTCTGTCTTTTTTTTTTTT
>NW_003852606.1:1725680-1733146 GCF_000181295.1 Otolemur garnettii | reverse complement strand
CCCTGCTCTGTCATTTTAAGAAAGCCATCCTCTCCGCCCCCTCCCAAGAAGGAGTCTGAAAAAAAAAAAAACTACCTTTCCCAGTAGCAACATTACCCATTGATGTTAGTTAACTGAGGGTTTTTTACTTCGTGGAGGGTGTAGGAACTGTTTATTAATTCTAAAATGTTTACGAAACTCTACGAAACTTTTGGTCTTAGAGGATTTGGAACTTAAGACAGCCTCAAGGTTGTCTGCCCTGATTTCTGCCCATAGCTCCTAGTAGGGATGGGCTGGTGATTACCTTCTGGGACAAATCATTCCAGGCTCCTGGTCCCCACCCAACAAGTTAGGCCTCTACTCTGTGAAATTGTTGCAGAGATGGGCACCACTGAGTCCCCTTTCTTTTCATTCATTCCATACTTTTGAGCATTACTTATGAACCAGGCACAGTGCTAGTTGCTGAGACATAGCCATATGCAAGTTCCATGCCCTTGTGAACTAGCCCAGTTGCTGGGTGCTTGGCTGGGAGATGAAGATAAAGGGCAGAGCTCTAGACAGTGAACACCAGAGGTGATAGTCAGTGTGGGCAAAGGCTGTGGTTGGAGACAGTAGAGTGTTTTGAGGGAATTCACAGACACCAGTGTGGCTGGCGCAGAGAGAATGAGGGACAGATGGGCAAAAGATCATGTGAGATCTTGCAGACCTTGATGGAGAATGCATTCTTTTCTTTTTTTCCTTTTTCTTTCTTCTTCTTTTTTTTTTTTTTTGAAACAGAGTCTCACTTGGTCGTACCTGGTACAGTACAGTGACATCACAGCTTACAACAATCTCAAACTCCTAGGCTCAAGCAATTCTCTTGCCACAGTCTCCCAAGTAGCTGGGACTACAGGCACCTGCCACAATGCCCAGCTATTTTTAGAGATGAGGTCTCACTCTGGCTTAGGCTGGTCTCGAACTTGTGAGCTCGGGCAATCCACCTGCCTCAGCCTCATTGAGTGCTAGGATTATACACATAAGCTATTGTACCCGGCCTGAGAATACAGTCTTTATTCTAAGGCTAATAAGAACCACAGATTATAAATATCAATAACAACAATCATAACATTCACAGCCCCTGCTAAGTACCAGGTATGACACTGTGTCAAATATTCTAAAATGTTAATTCACTTAATTTTCACAACAGCCCTATGCAGTGAGGACTCATTCAGTTAAATCTGAATATTAAATAACAAATAATTATTAGTATAAGCATACCGCGTGCCACATATATTAAAAGTTATTTGTTGGGAGGCCAAGGCATGTGTATTGCCGAAACTCGAGAGTTTGAGACCAGCCTGAGCCAGAGCCAGAGCAAGACTTCATCTCTAAAAGTAGCTGGGTGTTGTGGTGGGCGCCTTTAGTCACAGCTACTAGGGAGACTGAGGCAAGAAAATCACTTAAGCTGGGTGGTGCCTGTGGCTCAGTGAGTAGGACAGCGGCCCCATAAACTGAGGGTGGTAGGTTCAAACCTGGCCCTGGCCAAACTGCAACAAAAAATAGCCAGGCATTGTGGCAGGCTCCTATAGTCCCAGCTACTGGGGAGGCTAAGCCCACGAGCTGGAGGTTGCTGTGAGCTGTGACGCCATGGCACTGTACCGAGGGTGACAAAGTGAGACTCTGTCTCTCTAAAAAAAAAGAATCACTTAAGTCCAAGAGTTCAGGGTTGCTGTGAGCTATGATGCACTCTACCAAGGGGGACAAAGTGAGACTCTAATCCCCATCTGTGGAAATACTACCTTAGGTGGCAAAACAAATTTTGCAGATGTGATTAAAGATCTTGAGATGGGGAGGTGACCCTGGGTTATCCAAGTGATCCCAGTATAATCACAAAGGTCTTTATTAGAGGGAAGCAGAATGATCAGTCAGAGCAGGAGATGTGACAAAAGAAACAAAGGTCAAAGTGAAGCAGGGCCACGGCTGAGGAATGCAGCTTGCATCTAGAAGCTGAAAAGATCAGGAAATAGTTTCTCCCTGGAGCCTCTAGAAAGAGCACAGCCCTGCAGACCCATTTGGGACTTCCTTTTTTTTTTTTCTCTGAGACACACTTTCAACTCTGTTACCCCTGGCTAGAGTGCCAAGGTGTCACAGCTCACAACAACCTCAAACTCTTGGGCTCAAGAGATCTCCCTGCCTCAGCCTCCTGGGTAGCTGGACTACAAGTGCCCGCCACCACACTCGGCTGGTTTTTCTGTTTTTATTTTATGTATTTATTTATTTATTTATTTTGAGACAGAGCCTCAAGCTGTTGCCCTGGGTAGAGTGCCATGGCATCACAGCTCGCAGCAACCTCCAACTCCTGGCTCAAGCGATTCTTCTGCCTCGCTTGGGGCAGGGACAACAGGCGCCCGCCACAACACCCAGCTATTTTTTGGTTGCAGCTGTCATTGTTGTTTGGTGGGCCCAGGCTGGATTCGAACCCACCAGCTCAGGTGTATGTGGCTGGTGCCTTAGCCAGTTGAGACATAGGCGCCGGGCCGGTTTTTCTGTTTTTAGTAGAGAGGGGTCTCAGTCTTGCTCAGGCTGGTTTCTAACTCCTGAACTCAAGCAACCCACCCACCTGGCCTTCTAGAGTGCTAGATTACAGGCATGTGCCACCGCATCTGGTCCCCATTTTGGATTTCTGACCTCTAGATATTAAGTTTGTTTGTTTTTTTAGAGATAGAGTCTTACTTTGTTGTCCTCAGTAGAGTGCTGTGGCATCACAGCTCATAGCAACCTCCAACTCCTGGGCTTAGGCAATTTTCTTGCCTCAGCCTCCCAAGTAGCTGGGACTATAGGCACCCACCACAACACCCAGCTATTTTTTGTTGCAGTTTGGCCAGGGCCAGGTTCAAATATGCTACCCTTGGTATATGGGGCCAGTGCCCTACCCACCGAGCCACAGGTACTACCCACTATTAAGTTTGTGATACTTTGTCACAGCAACAATAGGCAACTAATACACCCATAATGGCATAGCTGGGTGATCCATGACAAGTAACAGTAATGATAAGACTGCTACCATTTATTAAGCACTGATTGTATGCTTTTTAGTCTATGTAATAATAGCTATAGTAAGTTGAGAATCTTCTGTAGTCTTATCATTGTGCCAGGCAGTTTATCACATGTACTTTGTGCCCATTTTATAAATAAAGTAAGTCCCAGGGAGAGCAAAGTGGCAGGGTTGGACCAAGAGGCCAGGGATTTTTGTCTTTCCTTACTGTGTCACTTTGAATAGTGCCCCGCATATGATAGAAGCCAGTAAATGTTTGTTGTTTGTTAAATGAGTGAACGAATGACTGGATGGATGGATTAATGAATGAAGCTATGTGGAAGTTGTGTTCATACTGTGGCTGATATTGGGATGGGTATTTATCTATATAAGTTTCATTTCACTTGGTTACAGATGTGGGAAGAGGTGACAACTACACTGACAGTATGCCTGGGGTTGCCCTATAGATGAATTTTGAACTGCAGTCTGCTCGCTCTGGCACCTTTGTCCTGTGAAGCAGGCTGCCTGCTCCAGGGGAGTATGCCTGGATCCCTTAGCAGATGCCCAGGGAAACAGGGCTTTTGTCTTGCCTGTGAGAAGGAGCTGGATGTAGGGAAGGAGGCTGGGGCTGCTATGTCCACCCTTGTTGCCCTAGGACACAGGCCTGTACTACCACCGGTACCTCCAGGAGGTCATCAATGTACTGGAGACAGATGGACACTTTCGGGAGAAGCTGCAGGCTGCCAACGCAGAAGACATTAAGGTGAGGCCTGGGCAGCAGAGGGAAGTTATTGGGGTGGGGGGGTGTGTGTGTTAAAGGACAGGGTTTGGGAAAGAACCAGGTCTACTGGGAGGTGACATGGCTCTAGCCCTGCCCATGTTCCCAGTCACCAAAGTGAGATTCAGGGAGGCTGGGTGCAGCGGCTCATCCCTATAATTCTAGCACATTGGGAGATGAGATGGGTGGATCACCTGAGCATTAGAGTTCAAGATCAACTTGAGCAAGAATGAAACCTCCATCTCTACTAAAAATAGAAAAACTAGCCGAGCGTTGTGGTGGGCACCTGTAGTCCTAGCTACTCAGGAGGCAGAGGCAAGGGGATCACTTGAGTCCATGAGTTTGAGATTGCTGTGAGCTATGATGATGTGTTGGCACTCTACTCAGGGTAGAAAAAAAAAAATGAGACTCACAGAGCTGTTACTTCTTCAGGTTATGTGTCTGGGAAAGGATTTGGGGACCACAGACTGTAGTGAGACACCAAGTGAGGCAGCCAACTTCCGTTCTCAGCTCTGCCACTTACCACCCATGGGACCTTGCCAAGCTGGGCCTCAGTTTCCCCATCTGTAAATGAAGGTCATAACCTGCCTTATGGGGCTCAGGTTTGGATTATCACAGAGAGGACTTATAAAGTTTCGAAGTATATGGCAGCAGCCCTTAGTGTTCTGTGAGGGCTGATGCAAGGGCGTCCTTAGTGCAGTTGCTTCTAAGGAGGAAGAGTTCAAAATACGGCAGGCACCAGTATCACTGGCATAGCTGTTTACTCTCAAGCTAGGTCTCTAGAGGTGTTATGGTTGTCTCCCTTTCTTTCTTTCTTTCTTTCTTTCTTTCTTTCTGACAGAGTCTCAGTTTGTTGCCCTCTGTAGAATGCTGTGGCATAACTCACAGCAGCCTCAAACTCTTGGGCTCAAGTGATCCTTTTATGTCAGCTTCCTGAGTAGCTGGGACTACAGGTACCTGCCACAATACCTGGCTAGTTTTATTTTAGAGATCAGGTCACGCTCTTGCTCAGGCTGGTCTCTAACTCCTGAGCTCAAGCAGTCCACCTACCTCAGCCTCCCAGAGTGCTAGGATTACATGTGTGAACCACTGCACCTGGCTGGTTGTCCCCCTTTCACAGAGGAGGACATTGAGGCCCTGTGTCCTTCCTGTGTGTGTCCTTCGTATGGGTATAAGTCTCACTCTGGTGTGGCTGAACCCAGAACCCCAGCACCCCACCCAGCCCCTCAACCAGCCTCCCCTCAGAAATGCAGAGAGTCCCCAACCTCATTTAGGTGTGTTTGGAATGTCTCACCTGAAAGAGCCCGTTGATGTGTCAGCCCCAAGTGTTCCCTAAGCATCTCAGCCCGGGAGAGTCCCTGGGGTCTGGGGCCTGGTCAGCAGGTGGCCCCATCCTCCTGGAGGACCTGACATTTCTGTAGCTCCTATCAGTCCCTGTCCTCCCAGTTCCTGACGCTGGACAGGCAGATCCACTCAATCCAGCCCCACCCATTGCTCAGGTGTGGAAACTGAGGGCCAGGAGGCTACTCAACTTGCCCAACATCATATTCCTGGGAACTGATATCAGAAGCAGAGAGGCAGCCGGGTTCAGTGGCTCATACCTATAATCCTAGCATTCTGGAAGGCCCAGGTGGGTGGATTGCCTTAGCTCAGGAGTTGGAGACTAGTCTGAGCCAGAGTAAGACCCTATCTCTAAAAAACAAAAAAAAAAAGCTGGGCATTATGATGGGTGCCTGTAGTCTCAGCTATTCAGGAAGCTGAGGCAAGAGGATCACCTATGCCCAAGAGTTTGAGATTGCTGTGAGCTAAGACTTCATGACACTCTACCCAGGATGACAGAGTGAGACTGTCTGAAAAAAAAAGAAGCAAAGAGGCAAAATAGAGAGGCAGGTTCTGGAATGGGTCAGTGCTAGGTTCTAATCTCAGCTCCATCTTAACACTGTTCTGGGCAAGTAGCTGCACTTCCCTGTGCCTTGGTTTCCCTCTCTGCAAATGGACAGGTTAATATGACATTCTTCATGTTGTGGGGGTGGTTGTGGGTCAGAGATAGTCCATACTTCACGTGCTTGGCTCAGCCCAGCATAAGATGCAATAAATGCCAGTTGTTGGTGGCAGTAGTGGCAGCCTGTTTTGAGGTCCAGACCAGGAAAAGGGTGTGTTGGGTCTCTCAGGGAAGTAGTGCCAGGATTGGGATTTGGATCTAGACCCTGAGACTCCTGCTTTGGGGAAACCTGACCCCTAACTGGGTCATCAGACTGGAAACTGCCTCCCATGCTGTCCAAGGACCTTGGGCAGGTGGCTTCTCTTCCTGGGCTTCAGTTGTTCATCTATAAAATGAAGTTGTGGGCTAGATTAGAGGATGGACTTAGTAGGTGCTTGGCTGGTTGTTGATATTATGACTGTTACTTTGGTCACCTTGCCCTGTAGGCTCTGCACAGGCTGCACCCCGCTAGGCTGCAGAGAAGGATATGAATCTTGAGTGACTGCTGGCAAAGCACCTGAGCAATAACAGATAGTAGAGGGTACTGGAAGGTCCCAGAAAGGGACCAGGCTAGACTGACAAGTCAGAGAGGGCTTCTGGGGAAAGGGTACCTTGAGTGAGGTTTGAGTCATGAGTGGGGGTGTCTGTGGCATCGAAGTTGAAGTAGAGGGAACATTTCAGAGAAGCATTCTAGTACATTTAGCTAGTTTGCCATCAGTTCCTATGACTGACATACAGAGAGGGACACTGGGCTGGACGGGTGGGTAGGTGCCAAGTTTCACCCTTGCCCTTGTATGCTGAGCTGAGAAACACTGTCCTAGAGGCACTGGGGAGCCATGAGAGACTATGATCAGGAAGGGGAAGGGTCAGCTCTGATTGAGGAACAGGCATAATCCAAGGTGTGGATAGAGGTAGCTCAGAGCAGGCACCATATTAGCACTGTGTGTGTGTGAGAGAGAGAGAGTTGAAGGTGAAGGTGGTCTTGGGATTCTTCCTAAGGGGGTGCCATCTGCTTTGAGTTTTGAAGGGCAGTGAGGATCTGGTTAGGCTTGAAAGAAGAGGCTGGAGAGCATCCCAGGTAGGAGAACAGCGCGTGCAAAGGCCCTAAGGTAGGAAACAACCTCCTACACATAGGAGCTCATGCCCAGTTAGTATTGCTGAGACCAAGCATGATTTGGTGAGCACTAGCAGATGGGGCTGCTGAAGTGGGCAGGCCTCAGATGCCACCTAGGGGTCTGAGACATTGTCCTTCCTGGGGGCTCTGTGGTGCCAGTGGGGTGGTAGAAGAAGAAGTGAAAGACCAGGGCATCAGAACACTTATAGAAAGTGCTAGAAAATACAGAACACAAGATGAGGCTGCCTAGCATCCCTCCCAGCACCCATTCTGGCTAGTGTCTGTCTCTCTTCGCAGAGCGGAAAGTTGAGCCGCGAGCTGGACTTCGTCAGCCACCATGTCCGCACCAAACTGGATGAGCTCAAGCGACAGGAGGTGTCACGGCTGAGGATGCTGCTAAAGGCCAAGATAGATGCCGAGCAGGAGCCCAGTGAGCAGGGGCAGGATGCGGTGGGGTGGGGTGGGATGACTTCATGATTTTGTGCTAGAGCCTCACTCTCCCCACTATGCAGTGCCCATGGAGTTTTCTTCCTAGCACAATTTAGGACTAACACAACTCTGACTCTGTTTGTATTGTTTCTTTTCTTTTTTTTTTTTTTTT
>NW_003852606.1:1721770-1723672 GCF_000181295.1 Otolemur garnettii | reverse complement strand
AAAAAAAAAAAAAAAAAAAGACCAGCCTAAGAAAGAGTGAGACCTGTCTCTAAAAATTGCCAGGTGTTGTGGCAGGCACCTTATAGTACTAGCTACTCCAGAGGCCAAGGCAAGAGAATTGCTTAAGCCCAAGAGTTTGAGGTTGCTGTGAGCTGTGATGTGATGGCACTCTACCAAAGGCAACAAGTGAAACTCTGTCTTGAAACATTAAAAAAATAATAATAATAATGGTTATTGAAAATTTTGATAGGGCAGCGCCTGTCGCTCAGTGAGTAGGGCACCGGCTCCATATACCGAGGGTGGCAGGTTCAAACCTGGCCCCAGCCAAACTGCAACAAAAAATAGCCGGGTATTGTGACAGGTGCCTGTAGTCCCAGCTATTCCGGAGGCTGAGGCAAGAGAATTGCCTAAGCCCAAGAGCTGGAGGTTGCTGTGAGCTGTGGCGCCAAGGCACTCTACTGAGGATGACAAACTGAGACTCTGTCTCTAAAGAAAAAGAAAAAAGAAAGAAAAAAGTTTTACAGACCTTTATTTATTTATTTATTTTTTGAGACAGAGCCTTAAGTGGTCTCCCTGGGTAGAGTGCAGTGGCTCTCACAGCTCAAACTCTTGGGCTTAAGCAATTCTCTTGCCCCAGCCTCCCAAGTAGCTGGAACTACAGGTGCCTGCCACAACGCCTGGGTATTTTTTTGTTGTTGTTGTGTGCAGTTGTCATTGTTTTACCTGGCCCAGGCTAGGTTCGAACCCACCAGCCTCAGTATATGTGGCCGGTGCCCTACCCACTGAGCTATGGGTGCTACCAGAACTTTAAATTTTGATTGAACTTTAAAGTTGCAAAAGTAATTTGTACTCCAAATACCCTTTACCCAGATTCTCTGATTGTTCACATTGCTTCATTTACTGTGTCATTCACATCTGGGAAGTCATAACAGACACCATGTTCCCTCACCCCTATATTTTCCAGTGTGATTTTCCTGAGAACAGTGACATACGCTTGCATAACCACGTCACAGTGATCAAAATCAGGAAGTTTATCAGGATATACTGTATTTTTCCTTGCCTGGCTAATTTCTGTTTCCTCCCATTAGAATGATTTTAATTTTTAGCATTTATATCTGAGACTATATATATAGTATAACTATTAAGCTTAAGGGGAAGAAGTTTTTGAAAATGTGGTAGCAAAGAGAGAGATTGGGCAGTTTTAGATCCTAAGGTACCATCCTATTTCTATTTCTCAGGCTCTATCTTGTTCCTGTATATGGTTTGCTGAAGTGTGTTGGAATGTAATTCACTTCCTTGCAATTTGCCCATTTAAAGTATACAATTCAGTGATTTTTAGTGTATTCATAGGTATGTGTAAACATTATCAAAGTCAATTTTCATTACCCCCAAAAGAAAACTGCACCCCTAACTACCTATATTCCCTTCCCCCTTCTCTGATAAGCTTTAATCGAGTTACTTTGCCTGGATATTTCATATAAATGAAACCCTGCATATGTAGTCTTAGCATTGTCAGCACTGTGTGCTTCCTTCCTTGTTATGGCCATTGGGTGGATGTGTCCACTGGTTTATCCATTCATCAGTTGATGGACACCTTAGTTGTTTGTACCTATAAGCTATTATGTATGAAACATGCTACTTTAATCATTGTAGTAGCTTTGTGGTATGGTCTAGTATCTGCTGGGACAGATCTCATCCCAGTGCTAAGATTCATTCCTTTAAGATTTGTCCCATTTCTTTCTTTTTTTTTTGAGACAGAGTCTCAAGCTGTTGCCCTGGGTAGAGTGCTGTGGCATCACAGCTCACAGCAACCTCAAACTCTTGGGCTTATGCGATTCTCTTGCCTCAGCCTCCCAAGTGGCTGAGACTACAGCTACAACGCCCAGCTATTTTTTTTTTTTT
>NW_003852606.1:1714011-1721334 GCF_000181295.1 Otolemur garnettii | reverse complement strand
GTTGCAGCCATTGTTGTTTGGCAGGGCCAGGCTGGATTCGAACCCGCCACCTTAGGTGTATGTGGCTGGTGGCTTAGCTGCTTGAGCCACAGGCGCCAAGCCCCTCATTTCTTAAGATTTGTCTGTCTCTTCTCCTTTAATTTCCTCACACCCCATGAGGCTGAGTGCCAATGAATGGGGCTGGGAGGAACCGTTTGGCTGGACTTTGTTTTCCCATCTTTCTGACTCCATTTAGCCACTGACCAGACAGTGAAATCCGACTGTGGGTGCTGGGTTTATAAGGTGGTCTCAGAATTTCCCCCATACATGTTCTTGCCTTCTGTGCCACACTGTTGCCGTGATTACATTCTCAATCTCTGGTAAATTAGATGTTTTCTCCTCATTAAGAAGAAAAATCTCTCATGTTTATTTGCTGTTTTTCTGTACTAGTTGTTGTGGTTGTTGCATATCAGTTGTCTGTTTAACAACTCAAAATGCATCCAGAATCTGACCATTTCTCTCTTCAACTGCCACCCAGGTCCAGCTGCCATTGTTTCTGCCTGGGCTCCCCTAACCTCTGCCTCTCTCCCTTTGGTCTAATTCCCTTACCCCAGCCTTTGGGAACCAGTTGATGTCTATGTTAGTTTCTGTGCCAGCAGAGTACTGTGTGGCATCTTGGTCCAGTTGGTCTGCTATAACAAAATACCACGAATTGGGTAATTTAGAAACAGCAGAAATTAAAAAAAGAAACAATAGAAATTTATTTCTCACAGTACTGGAGGTGAGGAAGTCTAAGATCAAGGTGCTGGCAGATCTGGTGTCTGATGAGGGTGCATTCCTCACAGGTGGTGACTTCTATGTCCCCTCATATGGGGGAGGGGTAAAACAAGTCTTTTATAAGGGGTTATAATGTCATAAGGGCTCCACTGTCATGACCTAATTATCCTGCAAAGGCCCACCTCCTAATAGCATCACACTGGGCATGAAGCTTCAGCATATGAACCTTGGGAGGATCCTAGCATACCTCAGATCATAGCACTTGGTGACTTAAAACAGCACACATTTATAGTCTTATAGCTGTGGAGGCCAGAAATCCGAAATCTGGGCCAGGCCTAGTAGCTCATGCCTGTAATCCTCAGACTCTCAGAGGCTGAGACAACTGGATTGCTTGAGCTCAGGAGTTTGAGACCAACCTAAGCAAGAGTGAGACTTTGTCTCTAATAAAAACAGAAAAACTAGCCAGGTGTAGTAGTGGGCGCCTGTAATCCTAGCTACTCAGGAGGCTGAGGCAAGAGGATCTCTTGAACCCAGGAGTTTGAGGTTACTCCACAGCAACCTCAGAGTAGGTTGCTGATACCACAGCACTCTACTGGGCATCAGAGTGAAACTCTGTCTCAAAAAAGAGAAAAGTCCAAAATTTGTTCCACTGGGTTAAAAAAGGTGTGATCTGAGCCATGCCCCACTGGTGACTGGGAAGAACCTGTCCTGTCCTTGGCTTGGGCGCCCCTTCCTCCATCTTCAAAGACAGCAGCATGCTATTTTCTCCAGTCGTTAAATAGTGCCTTCTTCTATGACAGCCAAATTTCCTTTTGCATTCTTCTTATAAGGACCATTGTGGTAACATTTAGGGGGCCCAGTAATCCAGGATCATCTCCCCATTTCTGGATCCTTAATTTGATCACATCTTCCAAGACCCTTTTGCCATGTAAGGTTACAAATTCACATGTTCCAGGGATTAGGACATGTGTGTCTTTGAGGGGACCGTTATTCAACCACCACAACATCCAGTTCAAGCCCTGTCCCTCCACTCAGAGCCTGTCTGGGGCTCCCTAGCACCCTTGGGCGCTCAAGTTCATCCTCCTCACTGCTGGTTGGCAGTTAGACTGGCCTCACCACACCCTCTTTCCCTTGTGTGCCATTGGCCCAACCCTTTTTTTTTTTTTTGAGCCAGAATCTCAAGCTGTCACCCTGAGTAGAGTGCTGTGGTGTCACAGCTCACAGCAACCTCAGACTCTTGGACTTAAGTGAGACTTGCCTTGGCCTCCCAAGTAGCTGGGACCTACAGGCGCCCACCACAACACCTGGCTATTTATTTTGTTGTTGCAGTTTTTTGTTTTTAAGAGATAGTCTCACTTTGTCACCCTCAATAGAGTGCTGTGGCATCACAGCTCACAGCAACCTCCAGCTCTTGGTCTTAGCCGATTCTCTTGCCTCAGCCTCCCAAGTGGCTGGGACTAGAGGGACCCGCCACAATGCACAGCTATTTTTTGTTGTTGTTGTTGTTGCAGTTTGGCTGGGGGCCAGGTTTAAACCTGCCACCCTCGGTATATGGGGCCAGCACCCTACTCACTGAGCCACAGGTGCAGCCCAATGTCATTGTTGTTTTGGCAGGCACTGGCCAGGTTCGAACGCACCAGCACCGGTGGATATAGCTGGCACCCCTACACACTGAGCTATGGGCGCTGCATTTTTTTTTTTTTTTTGGAGACAGAGTCTCACTATGTTGTCCTCAATAGAGTGCTGTGGCATCATTGCTCACAGCAGCCTCTAACTCCTGGGCTCAGATGATCCCTCTTGCCTCAGCCTCCTGAGTAGCTGGCACTACAGGTGGCTGCCACAACACCTGGCTGTTTTTTTAAAGATGAGGTCTTGCTCTTTCTCAGGCTGGTCTTTAACTCTTGGGCTCAAGCAGTCTACCCACCTTGGCTTCCCAGAGTGCTATAGTTATAGGCATGAGCCACCATGCCTGCTGCCTGGGCCCAACCCTCTTGCATCAGCATTTCTAGAGATTGCAGGACTGGGGCACATTGTTCTTATCCCATGACCTTTGCCCATTTGTTCCCCTCTGCCAGGGAGTGAGGTTCTTTCTCTTTGTTTATTTATTTATTTTTTGCAGTTTTGGCCAGGTCCAGGCTTGAACCCGCCACCCCTGATATATGGGGCCGGCACCCTACTCCTTGAGCCACAGGTGCTGCCCAGTTCTTTCTCTTTGCTTGGCTAACCAAGCTTATGTCTCAGCTCAGAGGTTGCCTCCTCAGAGATGCTGGTCCTGGCTGTCCTACATGAAGGAGCCACTATTTGTTTGTGTCCCTTGTGGGGTTTTTTTTTTTTTTTTGTAGAGACAGAGTTTCACTTGGTAGAGTGCCGTGGCTTCATACTGCTCACAGCAACCTCCAGCTCCTGGTCTTAGGCGATTCTCTTGCCTCAGCCTCCTTAGTAGCTGGGACTACAGGCACCGGCCACAATGCCTAGCTATTTTTTGTTGTTGCAGTTTGGCGGGGGCTGGGTTTGAACCTGCCACCCTTGGTATATGGGGCCGGCGCCCTACTCACTGAGCCACAGGCGTGCCCAAAAGGAGATTTTTTTTTTTCTTGCAGATTTTGGCCAGGGCCAGGTTTGAACCCACCCCTCTAGTATATGGGGCCTGCACCCTACTCCTTGAGCCACAGGCACCGCCCCCTTGTGGTCCTTTGTTCATTCCTTGGTCGCCTGTACTCTATCTTTCTAAACTGGGTGCTCCAGGGGGCAATATCTGTCATTGTCTGGTTCAAGCTGCATCCATACTGCCGGGCACAGGGTCAGCCTGGAGCAGGGGCTCAGCACGCGTCCCCTGCACGAATAATGAATTTGAGATTCTATCTGTGCCTTTCTGCCAAACACTCATTCCTCCTCTGTGCTCAGCCAGGCCCACAGTTCCCTGTACTGTCACAAGGGTCACCTAATTCCAGCTGCCTGCGTGTGTCTTTCTCCCCACCTGACAAAGGACCATTGGAGGGCTGGGACAGGTCTGAGTCACTCTGGGTGTTCTCTGCTCTTCCTCCTTCCTACCCCTTCCTGACTTCTTGGAAGTTCCCATCCAAGGGAGGTCACTTTCCTTTGCTAGGGCTTCCATAGCAAAGTACCACAGGCTGGGTGGCTTAAACGGCAGAAATGTATAGTCTCACAGTTCTGGAGGCCTGAGTCCCAAGTCATGGTGTCCACAGGGCAGGTTCCTTTCAAGGGCCACGAGGGAAGGCTGTGATCCAGGCCTCTCCATGACTTGTAGATGGCCGCCTTCTCTCTGTGTATCTGTGTCCAGATTTCCCTTTTCTAGGCCAGGCTCAGTAGCTTGTGCCTGTAATCCTAGCACTCTGGGAGGCTAAGGTGGGTGGATTGCTTGAGCTCATGAGTTGGAGACCAGACTGAGCAAGCAAGACCCCATCTCTACTAAAAATAGAAAAATTGAGGGAAGAGGATTGCTTGAGCCCCAGAGTTGGAGGTTGCTGTAAGCTATGATGCAACAGCACTCTACCCAGAGCAATAGCTGGTGACTCTGTCTCAAAAAAAAAAAAAAAAAGATAAATTTCCCCTGTTTATAGGGACACTAGTCAAGTTAGATTAAGGCTCATGGTCATGACCTCATTTTAATTTGATCACCTCTATAAAGACCCTGTCACCAAATAAGGTCTCCTTCCTTCCTTTTCTTCTTGCCTGCCTTTTTCTTTCTTTTCTTTTCTTTTCCTTTTTTTTTTTTTTTGAGACAGAGTTTCACTATGTCGCCCTGAGTAGAGTGCTGTGGCATCACAGCTCACAGCAACCTGAAACTCTTGGGCTTAAGAGATTCTCTTGCCTCTTGCCTCATCCTCCCAAGTAGCTGGGACTACAGGTGCCTGCCACAACGCCCGGCTATTTTTGTCTATTGTTGTCATTGTTGTTTAGCAGGCCCTAGCTGTGTTCAAACCCAACCAGCCCCGGTATGTGTGGCTGGCGCCATTACCACTGAGCTTCGGACACCAAGCCTATTATTGTGGTTATTATTATGTTAAGCATCAGGCTCAGTTGTGGGATCACTTCCTCTTGGAAATGTCTCTGATTTGCCCCAGTCAGGATGCCCTCTGGGCTTCCCCAGTGCCCTTTGTGCCTTCTTTAGAGCACATCTGGCCCAAGATAGGGATTTTGAAAGAGAACATAACATAAATTGTGTTGTTGGCTCTTCCTATCCAGATGTACAGGTGGATCACCTGAATCTCCTGAAACAGTTTGAACATCTGGACCCTCAGAATCAGCACACATTTGAAGCCCGAGACCTGGAGCTACTGATCCAGACGGTAACAGGAGGGGGCAGATAGGCAGAGGTTTGAGGGAAGTTTTGCAGAAGAGGAGAAGGTAATGGAGGCCTGGATATAAGGGGCTCACCCCACTAGGTGGTGTTCTCTGAGGCCGTCAGAGGGCCCTCACAGGATTCCTTATAGGAAAGCAGGAGGTGTAGGTAGGATGAACTTTGACTCCACTCAAACTTGGCTTGAGGCCCTCCTTGGTTTTATCATTCCCACATGACTTAGGAGTTGTCCCCACTGTGTCCTCTTGGTGAGCTGAATAATGGCCTCCCAATGCCCTAATCCTGAAACCTGTGAATATGTTCCCTGACATGACAAGGTATAATTAAGTTAAGGGTCTTGAGCCAGGTAGGTGATCCTAGGTGGGCCCTAAGTATAATCTCAAGGTTTCTTTTCTTTGAGACAGAGTCTCACTGTGTCGCTGTTGGTAGAGTGCTGTGGCATCACAGCTCACAGCAACCTCAAACTCTTGGGCTCAAGTGATTCTCTTGCCTCAGCCTCCCAGGTAGCTGGGACTACAGGCACCTGCCACAGTGCCCAGCTACTTTTTATTTGTTGCAGTTGTCATTATTGCTTAGCTGACTCAGGCCAGGTTTGAACCCTCCTGCCTTGGTGTATGTGGCTGGCACCCTACCCACTGAGCTACAGGTACCTCCCCAAGGGTTCTTGTAAGAGGGACGCAGAGGAACATTGATGATAGAAACAGAAAGCAATGTGACAGCTGAAGTTCTGAAGGTGGGGGAAGGGGCCATGAGCCGCAGAATTCAGCTCTAGAAGCTGGAGAAGGTAAGGAAAGGGATTCTCCTCTTAATCTCCAGTAGGAGGGAACATATTCCTGCCAGCACTTTGATTTCAAGCTAATAAAACTACTGTAGAATGATAAATTTGTGTTGCTTTTAGCCATTGTGGAAATTTGTTACAGTAACAGTAGAGCTAATACAGTCCCCTTAAGCTTGAGCTGGGCTTTGATGCTCTCCAGCTCACTTGGACCGGCTTTTCTACCTCCACCGGTGCTCCATCTAGTGGCTGTGAACACAATAGCACAGCAGCTGTTTCTTTGAGCACAACCCTCAGTCCATGACAGATGTTTTTGCTGCCTGTTTCTAGAACTTCAGAAACTATCCATTTATCTCCAGCCCCCATACTGTTTCATAGGCACTCCTGCCTCTGCTTCTGTCCTCTACAGCAGGATGCCTCAACTTGGCTGGGGCTACATGATTCTTTAGGGGCCATCTTATGCATTGCACAATGTTTAGCTGCCTCTCTGGCCTCCATCCCCCAGATGCCCATAGACGTTCCATGTTGCACCCATCAGAAATGTCTTCAGGCTCAGTGCCTGTGGCTCAAGCGGCTAAGGCGCCAGCCACGTACACCTAAGCTGGCAGGTTTGAATCCAGCCCGGGCCTGCCAAACAACAATGATGGCTGCAACCAAAAAATAGTGAGGCATTGTGGCGGGCACCTGTAATCCCAGTTGCTTGGGAGGTGGAGGCAGGAGACTTGCTTGAGCCCAGGAGTTGGAGGTTGCTGTGAGCTGTCATGCCATAGCACTCTACCCAGAGCGATAGCTTGAGGCTCTGTCTCAAAAAAAAGAAATGTCTTCAGACACTGATGACTGTCCTCTGAGGTGCAGTTACCCAAGCTGAGGGTCTGCTCCTGGGTGTGTTCCCCACATGGCTGCTGTGTTCCTTTCCTGCTCATTCTCACAAACTGTGGCTTAAATAGCACGAATTTATTGCCCTATAGCCCTGCACATCAGAAGTTAACAAGAGTTTCACTGGGTGTGTTAGTTTCCTGTGGCTACTTGTAATAGTTCAATACAGACTTGACTGAAAACAACAGAAATTTGGCGTGGGGTGGCAGCTGTAATCCTAGGACTCTGGGAGGTGAAGGTAGGTGGGTTGCTTGACTTTACAAGTTCGAGACCAGCCTGAACAAAAGCAAGACCATCTCTACTAAAAATAGTAAAACTAGCCAGGTGTTGTAGCCAGGTGGGCACCTGTAGTCCCAGCTACTTGGGAGGCTGAGATAAGGGGATCGCCTGAGTCCAAGAGTTTAAGGTTGCTGAGTGAGACTCTGTCTCAAAAAAAAAAAAGGGCGGCACCTATGGCTCAGAGGAGTAGGGCGCAGGCCCCATATACCAGAGGTGGCAGATTCAAACCTGGCTCTGGCCAAAAAAAAAAAACCTGTAAATAATAATTAAAAAAATTAACGGTTGGCTCGGCGCCTGTGGCTCAAGCGGCTAAGGC
>NW_003852606.1:1708286-1713778 GCF_000181295.1 Otolemur garnettii | reverse complement strand
AAAAAAAAAAAAAAAAAAAAAAATTAACGGTTGCTATAAAAAAAAAAAGCCCACAAAATAAAAAAACAACCAGAAATTTATCATTTCATAATTCTGGAGGCCGAAGTCCAAAATCAAAGTGTAAGCAGGGTGACTTTCTTCTGAAGGCTCGTAGGGAAGGTCTGTCTGTTCCTGACTTTCTCCTGACTTCTGATGATGGCCAACAGACCTTGGTATAGCTTGGCCTGTAGACATAGCACTGCAATCCCTGCCTCTGTCATCACATGGTGTTTTCCCCATGTGCCTCTGTGTCTTTCAGTAGTTGTCTTATAGAGAAGCCATCACTAGAATTTCGAGCCCAACTCTAATCCACTAGGACTATCACCTTAATAATATCTGGCCAGGCATGGTGGCTCATGCCTGTAAACCCAGCAGTCTGTGAGGCTGAGATGGGTGAATTGCTAGATGTCTGAGGTTTGAGACCAGCCTGAGCAAGAGCAAGACCCTGTCTCTAAAAAATAGCTGGGCATTATGGTCAGTGCCTATAGTCCAGCCACTTGGGAGGCTAAGACGAGGAGTACTTGAGCCCAAGAGTTGAAGGTTACTGTGAGTTATGATACTACAACACTCTACTAAGAGTGGCAAAGTGAGACTCTTTCTCAAAACCCCCGAAAAACCTAATTATATCTGCAGATACCCTATTTCCTATTTCCAAATAAGATCACTTTCCAAGATTCTGGATGGATGTGAATTTTTGGAGGAAGGGCAATATTCAATCTAGTTTTTTTTTTTTGAGACAGTCTCACTATGCCATCCTTGGTATAGTGCTATGGTGTCATAGCTCACAGCAACCTCAAACTCTTGGACTTGAGCAATTCTCTTGCCTCAGCCTCCCAAGTAGCTGGGACTATAGGCATCTGCCAGCTATTTTTTTGTTGTAGTTGCCATTGTTGTTTAGCTGGCCGGGCAGGGTTCAACCCGCCAGCCTTGGTGTATGTGGCTGACACTATAAACACTATGCCTTGGGTGCTGAGCCTCTAGTACTGTTTTGTTAGCTCCATTTTATGGAAGTAGAAATGGAGACACAGAGAGGCTGGGTAACTTGGCCAGGATCGCACAGCTAATGAGATCTGAGCACATGGCAGAGCCTGAGTTTGAAACCTGGACAGTGTATTTAGAAACCTCATGTTCTTTTTTTTTTTTTTTTTTTTGAGACAGAGCCTCAAGCTGTGCCCCTGGGTAGAGTGCCGTAGCATTACAGCTCACAGCAACCTCCAACTCCTGGGCTCAAGCTCCGCCTCCCAAGTAGCTGGGACCACAGGTGCCCGCCACAACGCCTGGCCATTTTTTGGTTGCAGCCATCATCGTTGTTTGGTGGGTCCGGGCTGGGGATTCGAACCCACCACCTTAGGTGTACGTGGCTGGCGCCTTAGCTGGTTGAGCTATAGGTGCCGAGCCAAACCTCATGTTCTTGACCATGTAGGTGTATTGCTTTCCATGTTAAGTTCATTTCATGTGTGGTTCCTTATTTACTTATTCCTCCAAGATCTTGGGATTGTGGAGGACTTGGAAGAGGTGGGTTAAAGCTGCTGTTGTGTAACCTTTATAAGCCCTTTTGAACAAAGAGAAGAAGGTGTGTTAAGGGGCAAGACCTGTCTCAGGGACCAAGAAAGTGAGACCAGGACATGAGACTTAGGACAGGGAGAGGCTGAGGATTCCCCTGGCCAAGTGCAGGGCCAAAGGCCTGCCATTTAGATATTAAAATTAGGCTCAGTGCCTGTAGTTCAACAGCTAGGGCCCCGGCCACATACACCCAGGTTGGTGGGTTTGAACCCAGCCCAGACCTGCCAAACAACAATGATAACTATAACAAAAAAACAGCGAGATGTTATAGCAGGCACCTGTAGTCCCAGCTACTTGGGAGGCTGAGGTAAGAGAATGGCTTGAGCCCAAGAGTTTGAGGTTGCTGTGAGCTGTGATGTCACGGCACTATGCTGAGGGCGACATAGTGAGACTCTGTCTCAAAAAAAAAAGATATTAAAATTAGGGGCTGAACATAGGAGCAGGAGCTGAGAGATCACCTACGTTTCCCTAGGCCACCCGTGACCTTGCCCAGTATGATGCAGCCCATCACGAAGAGTTCAAACGCTATGAGATGCTTAAGGAGCATGAGAGACGCCGTTACCTGGAGTCACTGGGAGAAGAGCAGCGAAAGGAGGCAGAGAGGAAGCTTGAAGAACAACAGCGCCGGCACCGAGAGCACCCCAAAGTCAATGTGCCTGTAAGGACCCCCATTTGTGCCCACCCACTCCCTACCGTGTATGTCTAGCACCATAAGAAAGTGGTTGAAGAGGGCACAGTGGCTCATGCCCAGCACTCTGGTAGGCCAAGGCAGGTGGATTGCCTGAGCTCATGGGTTCAAGACCAGCCTGAGCAAGATCAAGACCCTGTCTCTAAAACTAACCAGGTGTTGTAGCGGGTGCCTATAGTCCCGGCTACTTGGGAGGCTGAGACTAGAGAATCATTTGAGCCCAAGAATTTGAGGTTGCTGTAAGCTATAATGCCATGCTACGGTACTCTACTGAGGGCAACAAAGTAAGACTGTCTCCAAAAAAAGAACTTCAACTCCCAAGAGCCCCTGGGGCAAAAACTCCCTATGTCCCTGTTATTATACCACAGTACCTCAGGGACCTCTGGGATTTGTAGTTTTCTTAGTTTCCTTTGGGGGTGATATTTGTTGGTTGGGGGGTAAAGGGTTCTCTGGCTTTATAATGTGGCATCCAGACTTCTTGCTCATAAGTTCTGGACTCTCCTTTCCACAGGGCAGCCAAGCCCAGTTGAAGGAGGTATGGGAGGAACTAGATGGATTGGACCCCAACAGGTTTAACCCCAAGACCTTCTTCCTAATGCATGGTAAGGGGGAGAGGGAGTCCTCAACCCTGAGTCTGTGACCTTTCTGGGGCCTGAATGCTAAGAAGAGTCTGCTGACCCCAGTAGGGCTTAGTTAAGCCCAAGCGGCCTGAGCCCATCTTCCCCGGTTGACCAGAAGGCCCTGCACCTCCCTGTTGCTAAAGTTGAGCTCTTCATGGAAGAATGGGTTCTCTAAGTTCTACAGACCAGCTGGTGTCCACTAATAGCAAACCAGACTTGGCTAGGCCTGGGTTCCCCTACTAAGCAGCCTAGAACTTATAGGAGCCACTCACTAAGGATGGGTCACTCTCTAGTAACCAGGCCTCTAGAAGCCTGGAATGCCCCTCTGTGTGGGGGATCAGAGACACATCCCCCTTTAATTAATTCCTTCCTGCCTAGGAGTGTGATCTGGGGTTGCCAGGCCACCTAGGGTATGCTGAGGACCCTGACCCAGAAGCTGCAACCTATCAGTAGAGCTTAGCAAGCCCTGATTGATTCATTCTGCAAATGTTTACTAAGCTCCTTCCGAGGACCACTTTGGGTTTTTTTTTCCTTTTATTAAGTCACATATGAGTAGATCATGAATATATTTATGCTTTTGTGGGTACAATGTGTTGATTTTTTTAATACAATTTGAAATGGTTACATAAAACTAATTAATATAGCTTTCACCTCATTAATTACTGTGTTAAGACATTTATGTTCAGGCTCGGCGCCTGTGGCTCAAGCAGCTAAGGCGCCAGCCACGTACACCCAAGGTGGCGGGTTCAAATCCCCAGCCCGGGCCCACCAAACAACAATGATGGCTGCAACCAAAAAATGGCCGGGCACTGTGGCGGGTGCCTGTGGTCCCAGCTACTTGGGAGGCTGAGGCAGGAGACTCGCTTGAGCCCAGGAGTTGGAGGTTGCTGTGAGCTGTGATGCCATGGCACTCTACCCAGGGGGATAGCTTGAGGCTCTGTCTCAAAAAAGAAAAGACATTTATGTTCCATCTCGGCGCCTGTGGCTCAAGCAGCTAAGGCGCCAGCCACGTACACCCAAGGTGGCGGGTTCAAATCCCCAGCCCGGGCCCACCAAACAACAATGATGGCTGGGGCGCCTGTGGTCCCAGCTACTTGGGAGGCTGAGGCAGGAGACTCGCTTGAGCCCAGGAGTTGGAGGTTGCTGTGAGCGTGATGCCACGGCACTCTACCCAGGGGGATAGCTTGAGGCTCTGTCTCAAAAAAGAAAAGACATTTATGTTCCATACTTGGTAGTTAAGGACCACTTTGTCAAGACCCTGTGGATACAACTATGGGCAAAACAAAGCCCTTCCCCTCAGTGCCACTGATGAAGCAAACAGATCATACTATGTTTTAGGCCAGGTGCACACCTGTTATCCCAGCCCTCTGGAGGGCCAAGAGCTTACAAGTTTGAGATCAGCCTAAGCAAGAGTAAGACCCTGTCTCTCAAAATACCCAGGTGTTGTGGTAGACACCTGTAGTCCCAGCTACTTGGGTACTTGGGAGAATGAGGCAAGACAATTGCTTAAGCCCAAGAGTTTGAGGTTGCTGTGAGCTATGATACCATAGCACAAGGGTAACAAAGTGAGACTCTTGTTTCAAAAAAAAAAAAATTGCCATGCTGTGTTTTAGGGACTCCTAAGAGACCAATGAATGGGAGACATACTAGTATTTTACATAAATTGCTAAATTAATCTGACACACTATTGATGATAAGATGCATGTCAATGGGATGATTAAAATACAGAAGAGAGGGTGGTGCCTGTGGCTCAGTGAGTAGGGCGCCAGCCCCATATACCGAGGGTGGCGGGTTCAAACCCAGCCCCAGCCAAACTGCAACAAAAAAATAGCTGGGTATTGTAGCGGGTCCCTGTAGTCCCAGCTACTCAGGAGGCTGAGACAAGAGAATCACCTAAGCCCAAGTGAGCTAAGTGCTGTGAGCTGTGACCACCTAAGTGCTGTGAGCTGTGACGCCATAGCACTCTACCAAGGGCAATGGAGACTCTGTCTCTAAAAACCAAATAAACAAAAAAATACAGAAGAGAAAAAAACATACATCTTAGAATCAATGAAGAAGATTCTATAGGAGAGTCTCAGGCTATGATATATACCACGGAAAAGAAGACACTGGATTGAGGGGCCAGAGTAGCGATTTAGGTAGCGTGATCGGGAAAGGTATTCCTAAACCAATACTGTTCAAACAACATTTTATAGTGATGGAAACATCCTATGTCTGTCTTATCTTCTCTAGTAGCCAGCAGCCCCATGCAGCTGTTGAGGTCCTAAAATGTGGTTTATATGGCTCAGGAACTAAATATTATTATTATTTTTTTTTTTTTTTTTGGTAAATTAAATGTTTGTATGTGTGTGTGTGTGTGTTTGACAGTTTTACTCTGTTGCCCAAGGATAGAGTGCCATGGCTTCATAGCTCACAACAACTTCACACTCCTGGACTCAAGCGATCCTCTTGCCTCAGCCTCCTGAGTAGCTGGGACTATAGGCATCCATCACAATGCCCAGCTATTTTACCTATTTTTTTTTTTTCAGTAGAGCTGTGTCGCTCTTGCTTACGTTGGTCTCGAACTCTTTTTTTTTTTTTTT
>NW_003852606.1:1700543-1707825 GCF_000181295.1 Otolemur garnettii | reverse complement strand
GGCTTAGGTGATTCTCTTGCCTCCCAAGTAGCTGGGACTACAGGTACCTGCCACAACACCTGGCTATTTTTTGTTATAGTTTGGCTGGAGCTGCGTTTGAACCCACCCCCTCAGTATATGGGGCCAGCGCCTTACCCACTGAGCCAGAGATGCTGCCCTGAAGTTTTTTATTTTAAAAGAGTTTTTACTTGAGCAGCGCCTGTGGCTCGAAGGAGTAGGGCACCGGCCCCATATACCGGAGGTGGCAGGTTCAAACCCAGCCCCGGCCAAAAACTGCAAAAAAAAAAGTGTTTTTACTTATGCTCAACTACACAATATGCTTACCACTGCTTTATTATAGATCCAGTAGTGAGTGCACATGTGTGTGACATGGTCTTGCTATGTTGTCTAGGCTGGTCTTGAGCTCCTGGGCTCAAGAGATCCTCCTTCCAAGTAGCTGAGATTATAGGTGCACACCAAGTCCAGGTTTAATCATTTTTAAATTTACAATTTACTTAGTAGTGTTAAGTATATTTACACTGTTGTGCAGCCAGTCTCCAGAACTTTTCATCTTGCACAACTGAAACACTGATCTATTAAACAAGTCTCCATTTTCCCCTCCCCCCAGCCTTTGGCAACCACCATTCTATTTCCTATCTCTCTGATTTTGATTACTCTAGGGAATTTATATAAGTGGAATCATATGATGTTTGTCTTCTTTGTGACTGGCTTGTTTCACTTAGAATAATGTTGGGGAACTGAATTTTTCACTATACTTGGTATTAATTTTGGCCTCAGTTGCCCCATGTGACTAATGGCTGCTTCATTGTATAGCACAGCTCTGGAAAGAAAAGACATTTGAACAGAGACCTCAGTGAGGTGAGGGGCTGAGCCTGGCAGATATTTGGGAGAATAATGTTCTAGATGGAGAAAACAGCAAGCATACCTAGGGAAGGACTTGGGGGAGGGAGGATTCTGAGGTTGCTAGAGCAGAATGCACAAGGGAAAGAAAGGTAGCAGAGACAGCTGGGCAGGTAGCAGCAGCCACTTGAGGCCCTATAGCTACTGTGTTTCCCCGAAAATAAGACACTGTCTTATATTTATTTTTTCTCAAGAAGACACACTAGGGCTTATTTTCAGGGGATGTCTTATTTTTTATTAAGTATAATACAACAATCTACATTTATTCAAATACAGTTAAGTCATCTTCTTCTGGAACCTGACAGGGGGAGCCGACCTTGTTGGTGGGGCTGGCACTAGTGATGCGTGAACTCCTTTCCCTTAGCTGTTCACACGTGTGCAATAGGATGCCTGTGACCGCACGCACACCCATGCAAGTGCGAACAGCTTGGAGAAAGGAACTGTGGCAGGTAAAAGATATTCCAGTCTTCCTTACCGCTCCGTGGAAATGCAGGGCATGGCTATGCAGATACGCTGCATAGCTACACCCATCACTAGGTCTTATTATCAAGGAAGGGCTTATATTTAACAAATGCATAGAAATCCTGCTAGGGCTTATTTTGGGTTAGGTCTTATTTTCGGGGAAACGCAGTAGTGTAAGGAACATGGGTTTTATTCTGTCTGTGATGGAACACCACAAAAGACTTTGAGCAGAGGTCTCACACTGTCTGTCTTAAGGGTTGGCAGAATCCATCTGGGTGCTGTGTTTAGGGCAGACTGTAGGGCAAGGGTCACCGCCAGGAGCCTGCTGAAAAGGTGAAAGATGTTGATGGCTTGACCACAGGAAATACAGAGAAGTGATTGGATTCTGGAATCATCTTGAAGGTTAGACTGGAAGGACTGGCAGATGGACTAGACAAGGGTTCTAAGGGAATGAGAGGGTCAAGTGTCACTCCAAGGCGTTTGTCCCCTGCAACTGGAAGGATAGAGTTACCTTCCACTAAGACGAGAGGATCATGTTTGGCAGGGAAGATGCAGGTGCTGGGTCTAGTCAAGTTAAATTAGAGATGTCTAATTTAGACATCTGTAAGGAGATGGAAAGTAGACAGTTGTATATTCAGATATGGAGGCTGAGAAACCAGAGGAGCCCATCTAGAGAAGTGCTGGCCAACAGAACTCTCTGCAGTGATGAAAAATGTCCCGAATTTGTGCTATCCAATATGGCAGCCACTAGCCACATATGGGACTGATAAACTGAATTGTAAATCTTATTTATGTTTAATCAACTTAAATGTAAACAGCCATGTTGCTAGTAGCTACCATATTAGATAGCACAGATACAAAAGTTAGGTTGAGAAAAGGCCCCCAGGACTGAGCTCTGGGGTGCACCAGCATATAGAGGTTAGGAAGAGGCAGAGCTGGCAGAGGAGACTGAGGGGCAGCCAGAGAGGATAGAATACACAATGTTCTGGAAGCCAAGGATGCAAAGTCAACTAAGATGCAGGCTGAAAATTAACCAGTGGGTTAACAGAATCAGGGTTCTGGGCCTCCTTGATAGGAGCAAGGTTGGTGCTGATCTGAATGAGCAGAGGGAGGACAGGTGGAGGTGGGGACATGGCGTATGGCCCACAGAACCGGAAGCCCTGCAGCTGTGAGAGCTGAATGGGCAGAAAAGTTCCCCCCTGGCAACTGGAGTTGGAGCTGGCCTAGTTCTTTGGGAGGCAGAGTCCCTGAAACCCCTGGGCCAACACAGACTGGTAGGGACAATGGGCCCATTGACACCCGACCTTCATCTGTTCCATTCTCAGGATCCTGATAACTAGAGAATGGGCCACTCTGGTGACAGCCTGGTGGCCACTAGGCCACTGCTGAACACCTGTAGTCACTTGTCCCCTATGTGCCCACAGTCCTTTATCAGGGACCTCACTCACCCTGCCCTCAGTCCCTTGAATGCCCTGTTTCCTCCCTCTCAGATATCAACAGCGATGGTGTCCTGGATGAGCAGGAACTAGAGGCCCTCTTCACCAAGGAGGTGAGCATCCTGGAAGCCTTTAACACAGGAGGAACACCAGATCCTTCACATGTCCCCCCAGGGATCCTACCAGTTTCATTCGATCCCCCTGGTTGTGCATCTATGGATGGGGATAACCTGGGAATGAGGTGGCCCTGATCGTGCAGTGCTTCCTGCCTCTGCTTACCCCTGCAGCTGGAGAAGGTGTATGACCCAAAGAATGAGGATGATGATATGCGGGAGATGGAGGAGGAGCGTCTGCGCATGCGGGAGCATGTGATGAAGAATGTGAGTGGGGGAGCCCCTGGCCAGTGGGAGAGGGGAGCCCAGCTCTGTCACTTACCCTTATCTGCCTCCCCAGGTGGACACCAACCAGGACCGCCTTGTGACCCTGGAGGAGTTTCTTGCATCCACCCAGAGGAAAGAGTTTGGGGATACTGGCGAGGGCTGGGAGGTGAGGTCAAGGGGGTTGCTCTAGTTTCTGAATCTCTCTCTCCCAGTCCTAACCTTGTTTTCAGAGTCTCTGGTAACTTCTCTCTCTCTCTCTGGGTCTCTGGCTTCCCCTGGGTCTTTGTCCCTTGCTCTCTAGGTCTCTATTCTCCCATTTCTAGGTCTTTATCCTCCTCCCCACCTCCCACTCCAGTGTCATCACCCGCACACACCCAGCCTCCCCGCCTTCTGTAAACTCCTCCAGTAGCAGAGCCTTCTGCAGCATGAGAGGGTGGGCCAAGGCTGAGTGACCCCACTGATGGCCCTGGCCTCTGCCCCTACAGACAGTGGAGATGCACCCTGCCTACACTGAGGAAGAACTGAGGCGTTTCGAGGAAGAGCTGGCCATCCGGGAGGCAGAGCTAAATGCCAAGGCGCAGCGCCTCAGCCAGGAGACAGAGGCTCTCGGGCGGTCCCAGGGCCGCCTGGAGGCCCAGAAGAGAGAACTGCAGCAGGTAGGGGAGCTGGTTCCATCCTCTAAGCCTCTAGTGACCCTTGTCCTTGTCCACTTGGGTGTCCAGAGACTGGGAAGGCTGTGGCTGCCATGTTAATCACTGGTAGAACCTTAAGTAGTTGCCACCATCTTCAAGGGCAGACGATTCCCATGCCTGGCAGCTCTGCAGCTGCCATGTTGGTTAAGGGTTGTAAGTGGGACCAGGGAGAAGGGTCGACTCAGCAGGGGTCCAGTGAGGGCTTCTCTGTCCTCGAACGGGACCCAAACCATGATGGAAGAGAACTGGGTCTCCCTCCCACCTCAATTAGAGGAGAAACAGGCCCATAGAGAAGGGATTGGCCCTTGACCACTTAGCAGATTGCTATGGAGTCTCAGTTTAGGGACTGAGGCCTGAGCATCTTGAACTCCAGTGTTACACCTTCTTATCTGTGCCATCCCTGCATCTCCCATAGGCTGTTCTGCATATGGAGCAGAGGAAGCAGCAGCAGCAGGGGCACAATGCCCCTGCCTCCAACCCTGAGGCACAGCTCAAGTTCCACCCAGACACAGGTACTGGCTCCTGAGCCCAGAGAGGATGGTCTGGGGGCCCAGACCCCTGGGTCTGAGGGAGGAGGAAGGGGCTGGGATTTCTAGTGCCACCATCTCTCCCTCCATTTCCAGATGATGCACCTGTCCCAGCTCCAGCTGGTGACCAGAAGGATGTGGAGGCTTCAGAAAAGAAGATTCTTGAACAGCAGCCCCCTGAGGTGCCCCAGCACCTGTGACCCTTCAGAGATTCCCAACACTCCAGATTTCTATGGAGGCAGCTGATGGGACACAGCTGCCTCCATAGAATCACAATCAGCCTTCCCTGGGGCCAGCAACATTTGTGGCCTCCTGTGGGCAAGGGGATAAGGTAGCTTGCTGCCAGGCCCCATACCTGCTTATCTCAGCTTTCACAGCCTCCAAGTCTATGGTCAATTCCTCTGTCCCCCTCCAAAGGGCCTGCCTTCTCTTGTGTCTGGATCCGCTTAACTTAGGGAAGCACTTTCGCCCTCCCAAGAGAATCTGTCCCTGCCTTCCTAGATGGGTTGGCCACAGCTGCTCAGGTTGTGGTTGCTCCTGCTTTCTATGTCCTCACAGTGGCTGGAATCCTGCCTGCTGCACAGGGCCCAGCTTCTGTTGATTTATGGGGCTTTGGGGTGATCCCTTGAGACCTTCTCATACCTTTTGCAAGACCAGCAATGCCTCAAAGACAGTGTCTTCTCCACAGCTGGAGGCTGAGAGCCAGGGCATCATCAGCATAGTGGTCAGCTCCTCGGAAGCCTGGATTTTCCCTGAGGCCTTGGCTTCCAGCCACTTCATCACCAGCTCTTCCCCTGCCTCTTAGCCCCTAGCCCCTTCCCTTCACAGAAGGGTCCCAGAGCTGACCCCACTTCCCCAGGGCCAGGTCCTGGCCCTCAACCTCATGTGGGAGGCCCTGAAGGGCGGCACTACCACCTTTCTGGCTTCATATCATGTTGCTCCGTATCATTCTCTGTGCTCTGGTTCTACCCAAATATACTTTATGGAAAAAATACCTGCCTCCATTGTCATGTCTGTTCCCTCTGAAACCCCATTTCCATGTCACCTGCTAAAGTCTTCATCTTTTGAGGTTCAATTCAAGTATCACCTCTGAGGGGTTCAGTCCTGGCTTACTTCTGCCTGCTCTGACAAGTACACTGCCTTAACTCAAGAGCGCTTTAGCCACGAGGACAGAAAACCCTAACCTGGGCTTAAACAATAAAAATAATGTGTTATCAGGGCCATGCCTATGGTTCAAAGGAGTGGGGCACTGGCCCCATATACCACTGGTGGCAGGTTCAAAACTGGCCCCTGCCAAAAACTGCAAAAAACCAAAAAATGATGTGTTATCACCCAAAACAAGAAGTTCCAAGACAAAATGTCTTCAGGGATATCAGGGAAGCAGGGTGGCTATATGCTGCCTCATGGTCCCAAAGTGGCTGCAGCTGCCCCAGGAGTCACGTGTATCTGCACCAGCACCATGCAAAGGGAGAGGCCACATCCTATCCTAAACATTGTCATAAGTGGAGAAAGTCTATCCTTAAACATCCATCTCCCTGCAGTTCTTCCCTCATGCCCTGTGAAGTTTAGTTGGCCACAAGGCACAGGTAATGGCTATTTGTCCATAAGGTAACAGCTATCAGTAGTGATTCATCCTCACCTGGAATGAGGACACATAACCCTGGACCAAACAGAGGTCTGGTTAAAAAGGCAGAGGCAGGTATTGATTTAAATGAAATTCTGCTTAAGAAGTCTAACAGAGGCTTGGCACCCATAGCATAATGGTTACTGCACCAGCTACATACATTGAGGCTGGCGTGTTTGAACCCTGTCCCGGCCAGCTAAAACAGTGACAACAACAAAAAAATAGGCAGCTGTTGTGGCGGGTGCCTGTAGTCCTAGCTACTTGGGAGGCTGAGGCAAGAGAATCGCTTAAGCCCAAGAGTTGGAAGTTGCTGTGGCTATAACATCAGGGCACTCTACCAGGGATGACAAACTGAAACTCTGTCTCAAAAAAAAAAAAAGAAAGAAAAAGAAGAAAAGAAAACCTGTAATTATTAATTATTACATGTGTAATAATTACACCTGTAATCCTAGCCCTCTGAGAGGCCCAGGCAAGAGGATTGCATGAGACTAGCTTGAACAAGAGCTAGACCCTGTAGCCCACCATTGGCTCAGGGAAGTGGCTCACGCCTTTAATCCTAGCACTCTGAGAGGCAAAGCGGGGGTGGATTGCTTGAGCTCAGGAGTTCCGGACTAGCCTGAGCAAGAGCAAGACCCTGTCTCTAAAAAATAGCCAGGGGTTGTGTTGGGCACCTGTATTCCCAGTTACTTGGGAAGATGAGGTAAGAGGATCACTGGAGCCCAAGAGTTTGAGGTTTCTGCAAGCTATGAGACCAGAGCACTCAACCAGGGTGACTGAGACTCTGAGACTCAAAGGAGTAGGGTGCTGGCCCCATATGCCAGAGGTGGTGAATTCAAACCCAGCCCTGTCCAAAAACTGCAAAAAAAAAAAAAAAAAAAAAAAGTGTAGCAGAAACTCCAGATTTTATTTTAGCTCCATGAATATGGGAGAAGCAGCAAGAGCCAGCCAAACATCTTTTGACTTAAAGAAAACAGGCAATTATGATAACTCTCATGAAACAGGGATGCCAGGCTTGGCGCCTGTGGCTCAAGTGGCTAAGGCACCAGCCACATACACCTAAGGTGGAGGGTTCAAATCCAGCCCAGGCTTCCAACCAACAATGACGGCTGCAACCAAAACATAGCCGGGTGTTGTGGCAGGCACCTGTGGTCCCAGCTACTTGGGAGGCAGAGGCAGGAGACTTGCTTGAGCCTAGGAGTTGGAGGTTGCTGTGAGCTGTGATGCCACAGCACTCTACCCAGGGGGACAGCTTGAGGCTCTG
>NW_003852606.1:1690823-1697246 GCF_000181295.1 Otolemur garnettii | reverse complement strand
GTTGAGCTATAGGCGCCGAGCCTGACATTTTAATTTTAGCCCCTGTGAGACCCATTTTGGGCTTCTGATCTCCAGAAGGGTAAGAGAATACAAGTGTATTGTTTTTGTGTGTTTGTTTTTTGAGAGAGTCTCACTTTGTCACTCTGGGTAGAGTGCTTTAGCATCATAGCTCACAGCAACCTCAGACTCCTAGGGTCAAGCGATTCACTTGCCTCAGTCTTCCGAGTAGCTGGGACTACAGGCACCCGCCGCAATGCCCAGCTATTTTTTAGAAATGGGGTCTTGCTCTAGCTCAGGCTGATCTTAAACTCAGAGCTCAAGCAATCCAGCTACCTCTGCCTCCCAGAGTGCTGGGATTATAGGCATGAGCAACCATGCCCTGCCCAAGTGTGTGGTCATTTGGTACAGCAGCCGGGGAGGTCATACTGTCTTTATGCTTCTCTGGGTCACTGACTTCCCACCTCCCTCCTCTGACTCTTCATCTGCTTGAAAGCTCTATGCCCTTCTCTCCCCAACACCCACCCTATCCCATCTCTGGGCCTTCCTCATTGTCAGAGCCCTGGGCTGAGCCCCTTCTCACCCAGGGCTCCCCACAGCCACATTCCAAGCAGCCGTCCCTGCTAGGCCCCCATCACTTCCTCATGAGCTAAAGCCAGTTCAGCTCTGGCAGGACCTTAGGACACTAAAGGCCTCACCTCCCCCGTTGGACTTGTCTTTCCTCTGGCTCCCTAACTGCTTGCTTTCCTGGTGGTCATTCCCAAACCCCAGACGCTCCAGCCTTTTGGGGTTTCAAACTGGATTTTCACTGCCCCTCCTAGCCACTCCTCCTCCCAGTCATATCATAAAACTATATCATATACGCTTTATATATTTGTATTTAATAAATGGTGATGTAGATTTGTTTTTTATATTTTTATTAAATATTTGAATAGGTATATAATTCCTTACTGTAAACAACAGTCCCACCTTTGTAGAGATACAAAGACTTCCAGGCATTAATTAGTTTGTCCTGATGTACTTTTGTTATTTTTCGTTTTTCCTTACCTTTTTTTTTTTTTTATGCTTTTAATAGACCTCCTCCTCCTCCCTAACTCTCTCTGCCCCAGGCCTAAGCCTTATACTGGAATTTCACTCTAAAGTAGGTTCTTGGTCTCGGTGATTGGAAGAATGAATCCCCAGACCACAGATCAGTGGTAAAACAGGATTTATTTACAGAAAAGAATAGAGAAGTGCCAGAGCTCCTGGCAGAGAGAGAAAACTCAAGTCAAGAGAAAAATGCTCTTTCTCTGTCTGTCTGTAGGCTGTTTGTCGAGGGGTATATATAGTCTCATGGGGCCCTTGGTAGTTACATTTAGCTGGGCTTGGAAGTTACGTTTAGCTTGTCTGGAACATCTTATCTGGGATATGTCTGGGTCATGTCTGGAACACAAATGAATGGCTACAATCCCTTTCATTCCCAGGCGTAGGAAATGGGGCCTCCCTGCCCACCCTCCAGCCCTCTGGTTCCCCTGCTTGCTGCCACCGCACTAACATTGCCAAGGTGGAGGCAGCCGGTCCGCGCCCCCCAGCTCCATGAGCTGGTTGGGATACTACTTGTCCTGTATCAATCCCAGCTCACTCCTCCTCCTTTCCTGTCCCAGCCTCCCAGCTCTCAATTTCTAGTTTTACCCAGACATTGTCCATCCCCCCCTGCCCCGCCCCTGTATATGGGTCATTCTCTTCAAGATCATTATCTTCTCAATGTTTCCCCTTCCTCCCCCATGGAAAGCAGAATTCCCAGAGTATCACCACCACCTCTACCTGCTACTGGCTGTGGGACAGGAGTGACAGAAAACTGATACACACCGATGCACAGTGGCCTACACTTCCCCAGTGCTTGGCATGTGCCAGGCACCATCCAGAGCACAGGACCTGTTATAAATAACAATTCATTTTAGCCTCACAATAACCTCGATGGGTAATTACCATCATAGCCATTATTTTACACATGAGACAATGACACAAGGGTGGCACCAGCTCAAGGCCCCACAGAGAGTAAGTGGCAGAGCTGGGATTTGAACCCAGGCAGACTGGATCCAAAGCTTTATTTTTTGCATTTGATCATCCTGCAATGTTCTTTTTGGCCCTGAATTTACAGTCAAAGAATTCTGGTAGACAAATGAATTAATGAATAGACTATGCAATATTACTGGCACACTGTCCACCTACCCCTGGCATGGTTGACAGCTTCTGTGTGACCTTTAATTTCACAGGTATTTTTCTAACACTTACATATGACCCTTTTCTCACCCCCTCTGTGCCCTATGACTCACCAACTCATTGGCCCTAAACAAATGGCCCAGGTGACCTGGCTCTGTTTACCTCTCATGTGTATTCCTCTTCCCCACCCCCATTCCCTGGGCTCCAGCCTTTCTAAATGTAGTCTGCTTTGTAGTATATGCGTCCACTGCTTGGAAGGCCAGCTGTCCTTCTCTGCCTGTAAAACCACCATTGAAACCTTTTAAATGCAGCTCCATGGTCATGCAGTTCTGGTCTGGTCTGCCCAGAACTTCCCTGAGCTCCTGGGCTAGGGCTATCCTAGGGGCACCCCTCTGGCCCTCACACTGCCCGGTGTCTCCACCATATGGCAGCTGACACGATGGTCCAGAGCAGTGCATTAGCCTCCTGTGTGCTGCTGTAGCCAAATATCTTAAGTTTAATGGTTCCGAACACTGATTTATTCTCTTATGGTTCTAGACGTCTTCTTTGGTTAAAATCAAGGTGTTGGTCAAGTGCAGTGGTTCATGCTTGTCATCCCAGTACTTTGGGAAGCCAAAATGCAAAAATTTGGAGACCAGCCTGCACAATATAGCGAGACCCCACCTTTACACACACAAAATATAATTAAAAGGAAATCAATATTGGCTGGGCACAGTGTCTCACACTTATATTCGTAGCAGTCTGGGAGGCCAAGGTAGGCAGATCCCTTGAGCTTGGAGTTGGGACCAACCTGATCAAGAGCAAGACCCCATCTCTACTAAAAATAGAAAAAGTAGCCAGACGGGGTTCTGCATGCCTGTAGTCCCAGCTACTACGTAGGGAGGCTGAGGTAGGAAGCCCACTTAAGCCCAGGAGTTGGAGGTTGCTGTAAGCTAGGCTGATGTCACGCTGCACTAGCCTGTGCAACACAGCTGGACTGTCTTCAAAACAAAACAAGACTAAAAAACCCTTCTCTCCTCAGTTTAGGGTTTTTCCTTCTGTCAGTGCTTCTAGTTCTTTAATAAACAGGAATGCACCCATAAACAGTACATATCTGGGTAGGCACTTGTAGTTCAGAGACTAGGGCACCAGCTACATCCAGCTTGGGCCTGCCAAACAATGACAACTACAACGAAAAAATAGCTGGGCGTTGTGGTGGGCACCTATAGTCCCAGCTACTTGGGAGGCTGAGGCAAGAGATTCACTTAAGCCCAAAGAGTTGGAGGTTGCTGTGAGCTGTGATACCATGTACTCTATACACGGAGGCACAGTGAGACTCTGTCTCAAAAAAACATAAAATAAAAAACACATATCCCTCTGTTGCAAGTTTCTGAAGTTTCTTGGAATGGACTGTGATACCCTGTGATGGCATCTGATTTTTTCAGTGACATTTACGTTGTTGCGATTCTATGTCAACACAGTGTGCTCTTAGTTTACTCATTTTCTTTCTTTCTTTCTTTCTTTTTTTTTTTAGAGACAGAGTCTTACTTTGTCACCCTCTGTAGAGTGCTATGGCGTCACAGCTCACAGCAACCTCCAGCTCTTGGGCTTAGGTGATTCTCTTGCCTCAGCCTCCCAAGTAGCTGGGATTACAGGCACCTGCTATAACACCTGGCTATTTTTTTTGTTGCAATTTGGCCGAGGTGGGGTTCAAACCTGCCACCCTTGGTATATGCGGCCAGCGCCCTACTCACCGAGCCACAGGTGCCACCCAGTTTATCCATTTTCACTGCTATGTGATATGGTCAGATTTGCCACTGTTTATTCTACCAATGGTCAAAGTAGTTCCCAATTTTAAGCTATTGCACTGATCACAACAATAAATGCTCTTCCTCATAGTTTCTCTTGCACAGATGTGAGAGTTTCTCAAGGGTATATATATCTTCTACCCAGCATAGAAATAGCATTTTATGGGATATTGCAATACAAAAGTCATTTGTCTAGGTACATGAACTCCAGACCATCGATTTTTAATAGTTACTTTTTATTCTCAAATAGTTTAAGACTCATAAGAAGTTTCAAAAATAGCACAGATCGTTCCCAGATACCCAACACCTGCTCCCACCAATAATGAAATCTTATGTAACCATAGCACATGGTCAAAAGCCAGGAAGTGATATTGTTTCAAGTACAGACCTCATTCAGGCTTCACCAGCATTTACATGGATTTATATGCACTTTTGAGAGTTTCAATTTGTAGGTGTATAAACGTTTTTCAAAAGTGAAGATTTGAGCATTTATCACCACAATCAGGAAGCGAAACTGTTCTCACCACCATACAAAAACTCCCATGGGTGTTCTCTGTAATAATCAAACTCATTCCTACATTCTAATCCATGTACTGGACTGGTCTAGTTTCCTTTTCTCGAGAAAGAGTCTCACTCTGTCACCCTGGGGTTGAGTACTTGAGTTGTGATCATAGCTCACAGTTACCTCAGACTTCGGGGTTCAAGCGATCCTCCTGCCTTAGCTTCCTGAGTAGCTGGGACTACAGGTGCCTGCCACCATCCCTGCATAATTTTTCTTTTCTTTTCTTTCTTATTTTTTTGAGATGGAGTTTCCCTCTGTTACTCTGGGTAGAGTGCTATGATGTCATAACTCACAGCAACCTCAAACTCTTGAGCTTGAGCAATTCTCTTGCCACAGCCTCCTGAGTAGCTGGGAGTATTGGTACCTGCTACAATACTATGCTAGGTTTTTCTATTTTTAGTAGAGACGGGATCTTGCTCTTGCTCAGGCTGTTCTCAAACTTCTAAGCTTAAGCAATCCACCTGCCCCAGCCTCCCTGAGTGCTATGATTACAGGCTTAAGCCACCTTGCCCATCCAAATTTTTCTATTTTTTATAAAGATGGAGGTCTCACTCCTGCTCAGGCTGGTCCTGAATTCCTGAGCTCAAACAATTCTCCCGCCTTGGCCTCCCAGAGTACTAGGAATACAGGCATGAACCACTGTGCTGAGCCAAGCATAGTTTTTTTGCTATCCATCCAAGGTGTTGCTTATATCAATAGTTCGTTTCTTATTATTGCTCAATAGTATTTCTTTGTTTCTGTATACCAGTCTGTTTATCCACTGGAAGGTTAAAAGACATTCCGGCTTGAGCTTTTACAAATAAAGCTTCTAGGCTCGGAGCCTATAGCTCAACTGGCTAAGGCGCCAGCCACGTACACCTAAGGTGGTGGGTTCGAATCCAGCCCGAACCGCCAAACAACAATGATGGCTGCAATCAAAAAATAGCCAGGCGTTGTGGTGGGCGCCTGTGGTCCCAGCTACTTGGGAGGTTGAGGCAGGAGACTCGCTTGAGCCCAGGAGTTGGAGGTTGTTGTGAGCTGTGATGCCATGGCACTCTACCCAGGAGGACAGCTTGAGGCTCTGTCTCAAAACAAAAACAAAAACAAAAACAAAAACAAATAAAGCTTCTATGAGCAGGTGTTGTGGCTGTAATTCCTAGCACTTTGGGAGGCCAAGTGCGGAGGATCACTTGAGCCCAGGAGTTTGAGACTGGCTTGGGCAACAAAGTGAGACCCCATCTATACCAAAAGCAAAAAAAAAATTATCCAAGTGTTGTGGTGGGCACCTATGGTCCCAGCTACTTGGGAGGCTGAGGCAGGAGGATCACTTGAGCCCAGGAGTTCGAGGTTGCTGTGAGCTATGATGATGCCATGGCACTCTACCTAGGGTAACAGAGTAAGCCTCTGTTTCAAAGCCAGGCACAGTGGCTCATGCATGTAATCCTAGCACTCTGGGAGGCCAAGGCAGGTGGATAGCCTGAGCTCATGAATTTGAGACTTGCCTGAGCCAGAGTGAGATCCTGTCTCTAAAAATGGCCAGGCATTGTGGCAGGTGCCTGTAGTCCTAGCTAAGGGGAAGGTTAAGCAAGAGGCTGAGTTTGAGGTGCTATGAGCTATGATGCCACAGAACTCTACTGAGGGTTCGGCGCCTGTGGCTCAAGTGGCTAAGGCACCAGCCACATACACCTAAGGTGGCGGGTTCGAATCCAGCCTGGGCCTGCGAAAAACAACAATGAGGGCTACAACCAAAAAATAGCTGGGTGTTGTGGTGGGCACCTGTGGTCCCAGCTACTTGGGAGGCTGAGGCAGGAGACTTGCTTAAGCCCAGGAGTTGGAGGTTGCTGTGATCTGTGATGCCACAGCACTCTACCCAGGGGGATAGCTTGAGGCTCTATC
>NW_003852606.1:1686770-1688682 GCF_000181295.1 Otolemur garnettii | reverse complement strand
AAAAAAAAAAAAAAAAAAACTATCTATCTATCTATCTATCTATCTATATATATTCTATAACTCCTATTAATAAGTCTCCTCACACCACCAGGCCACTAGGAAGTAAACCCACCACGTGTTGAGGCTGGTCCCTGACAGAAGATAATGTGGAAAGAACTCCTAGAAGATAGTATAGAAAGAACTCTTAATCTTATCAACCTAGGGAAAGAATTTATAAAGATGACGACCCACTGGCAATTGCAGCAACAACAAAAATAAATAAATGGGACTTGACCAACTTAAAAAGTTTTTGCACAGTTGAGGATACAGTCAACAAATAAAAAAAAAACCTTCAGAATGGGGGAAGATATTAAAAACTAGGCAAGAGGCATGAATAGAAACTTTTCTCATACGGACAGACAAATGGCCAATAAAGGCATGAAAAATGCTCATTGTCCCTAATGATTAGAGAAATTGCAAATCAAAATCACTTTGCAGTATCACCTAACCCCAGAGAGAATGTCCCACATCACAAGATGCTAAAGCAATAGTTGCCCATGTGGGTGTGGAGAGAAGGGAACACTCATGCACTTTTGGTGGGACTGCAAACTAGCACAGCCTCTATGAAAAGAAGTATGTAGACTCCTCAAAGAACTAAAAGAAGATCTACCACTTGACCCTGCAATCCCACTACCAGACATTTATCCAATTGAAGAAAAGACATTTTATCAGAGAGACATTTGCACTAGAATGTTCATAGCTGCTCCATTCACAATCACAAAGATGTGGAAATAACACAAGTGACCATCAACACATGAATGGATGAATAAACTGTGGCATATGCACACCATGAAATACTATTCAGCCATTAAAAATGAAGTTTTGTATCCTTTGTAACCTAGATAGATTTGAAGAACATTCTCCTAAGTAAAGTATTACAAACTGGAAAAATAAGCATCACATATACTCAATACTAATTTGAAACTAGGAAATTACTAATCACAGACCCACGAGAGAGAAAAATCTCAGTTAAATTCAAGAAGGGAGGAGGGGGTTCAGTAGCTTTCTAGCCAATGGGTACAATGCATGGATACATACACTCCCTGGGTGCAGGATACCGCTATAACTCTGACTTTAACTTTTCATGTGTAAATCACATAACCTAATGATTTGCACTCTCATATTAATCTGAAATACATATAAAGTTAAAAAACAAAAGAAAAAGAAAAGTGAGGCCCAGATAAGTATCAATAGAAAAGAGTTCAAACTCTGTAAAGTAATTTATTTATTTATTTATTTATTTATTGAGACAGAGCCTCAAGCTGTCCCCCTGGGTAGAGTGCCAGGTGTATGTGGCTGGCACCTTAGCCGCTTGAGCCACAGGCGCCGAGCCCTGTAAAGTAATTTAAAGAGGTTTATTCTGAGCCAAATATGTACAATTATGGCCCACAAAGCCACTCCTAAGAAGGCTTGATCAAGTGTTCTCACTGTAGTTGTGTTGCAATTTGGTTTTATAAACATTTCTGGGGGGCAGGAACTGTATCTCAAGTCATAAATCAATATACGGACAGCTACATTGTTTTAGCCCTCAAAACAGGACATCTGGTGGGGTTTGGGGTTGGCTTACAGATTTTATATATATATATATATATATATTTTTTTTTTTTTTTTTTTTTTTTGAGACAGAGCCTCAAGCTGTCACCCTGGGTAGAGTGTCGTGGCATCACAGCTCACAGCAACCTCCAACTCCTGGACTCAAGCAAGTCTACTGCCTCAGCCTCCCAAGTAGCTGGAACCACAGGTGCCTGTCACAACGCCCGGCTATTTTTTGGTTGCAGCCGTCACTGTTGTTTGGCGGGCCAGGGCTGGATTTGAACCCACCACCTTAGGTGTATGTGGCTGGCGCCTTAGCCACTTGAGCCACAGGTGCCGA
>NW_003852606.1:1681374-1684725 GCF_000181295.1 Otolemur garnettii | reverse complement strand
AGCTCACAGCAACCTCCAACTCCTGGGCTCAAGCGAGTCTCCTGCCTCAGCCTCCCAAGTAGCTGGGACCACAGGCGCCCGCCACAACGCCTGGCTAGTTTTTGGTTGCAGCCGTCATTGTTGTTTGGCGGATCTGGGCTGGATTCGAACCCGCCACCTTAGGTGTATGTGGCTGGTGCTTTAGCCCCTTGAGCCACAGGCGCTGAGCCAAGTTTTTCTACTTTTAGTAGAGACAGAGGTCTCGCTTTTGTTCAGGTTGGTCTCCAACTCGCAAGCTCAAGCAATCCACCTGCTTCAGCCTCCCAAAGTGCTAGGATTACAGCTGTGAGCCACCGCCCCCGGCTTCACTTTATTCTTAGCATTGACAACAAACAACTCCCTCTCCCCCGCCCTCCAGCCCTGCAACTTAAGTCTCGCGGCTGCAAGTCTGCAAAAGCCTCTTCTGAGAACTGATCCGGGTATAGTAGAGCTTAAAGGTGCCCTCTTCCAATGGGGGCGCTGGAACTGAATGACCTCATCCGTTCCTTTGGGAGTGGAGGCCAATGGAATGACCTCATCCGTTCCTTTGGGAGTGGAGGCCAATGAGAAGCAGCGCCGAAGTGATGGGCGTGGAAGATGTTAACACTGTGGGCGGGGCGTCAGGTCTTTTATTTGCACCCGTAGACCCCGAAGCTTTTGAGGCTCTCGGTTGCGACGATGGCTCTACGCTGGGGAATCGTGTCAGTCGGCCTTATCTCTAGCGACTTCACTGCTGTGCTGCGGACGCTGCCTCGCTCCGAGCACCAGGTCCGCTTTCCCTTTGCAGTATGCAGGAGGTGGGGAAGGGGGGTTGGCTGGAGATCTTGGGTGTGAAAGAGGAGGGATTTTAGGGTCCCGGACGTCTGGATCCCCAAAGCGGTGTAGGTGAAACAACGTCTGTTTCCATACTCACTCCTTCTCTACCTCTACTCTCTAAACCTGAGTTCCTTGAGGTTCGAAAGTGTCTTGATCAGAGCTATTGTGAAGAGAAGTAATTTAGGTGTTAGGGTATTAGGGGATTTAATAACAATCGCTTTCCCCAGATCTGTCATGCCTGGTCTCCAGTCCCTGCTACCTCTTCCCCTCCAGGCCACATCGCCCCTTCTGCCCTCCTGGTGGATGTAATCTCTCCCTACCCTCAACCTATCTCCCGAGACTTCCTCCCGTCCACCTGTCTTCCATGCCTTTCCAGTCCCTTAAGTCCGATCCTGGCGACCCTCCAGGTGGTGGCGGTGGCGGCCCGGGATCTCAGCCGAGCGAAGGAGTTTGCACGGAAGCACGACATCCCCAAGGCTTACGGCTCCTATGAGGAGCTGGCCAAGGACCCGAACGTGGGTGAGTGGCGAGGGTGGTGGACGTGCTGTGCCCCCAAACCTTGGCGCTCCCCCCTGACTGCCCCATGAGAGATGCAAGGCTCCGCGGGAAGAGCCAATCCCTTTGGGCTTCTAGAAAGACCTTGGGCGCAGCAGTAGCAACAGGCTTGATCTGGGCTGGCTTGTGTGGACTCTGTGTGTGTGTGTGTGTTTGGGTGTTTGAGACAGAATCGTACTCTGTCGCCCAGGTACGAGTGCGGTGGCATCAGCCTAGTTTATAGGAACTTCAAATTCCTGGGCACAAGCGATCGTTATGCCTCACTCTTCAGAGCAGCTGGAACTACAGGTGCCCACCAGATCTCCCAGCTAGTTTTTCTATTTTTAGTAGAGATAGGGTCTGGTTCTTTCTCAGATTGGTCTAGAACTCATGAACTAGAGCGACCCCCACCCCTTGGCCTCCCGGAGTGTGCTGGGATTACAGATGTGAGCTACCTCACCTGGCCTAATATTTCTTTTTTCTTTTCTTTTTTTTTCTTTTCTTTTTGCAGTTTTGGCTGGGGCCAGGATCAAACCTGCCACCCCTGGAATATGGGCCAGTGCCCTACTCTTTGAGCCACAGGCGCTGCCACTGGCCTAATAAGTCTATTTTTAGTAAAGATGGGAGTCTTGATCTTGCTCAGGCTGGTCTTGAACTCCTGAGCTGAAGTGATCCTCCTGCCTTGCCCTCCCAGAGTGCTGGGATTAGAGGCATGAGCCACGGCACCCTACTGAGGCTTACATTTCTAGTGATTGCCAGTGAATCTGGTGAGGGCTTTAATATACCCTGTGGCTGGGGTGTCTGCATTCTCCAGTGGTCTGGACTCAGAGGCAGGACTGTCATGGACAACTGAGTGCTCATTTTTGTCTTCTGCTGGCCATTCTCAGTTTCTTCATTTGCAAAACAAAATACTAGAATCTACCTCTGGGATTTGGTGCTTATAATTACTTCAGAGGACTGGAAATAATCAGAAGAAAATAGAGAGATGGTAGAGAATGGTTATAGGCTATAGCTGTTTCCTAATGGAGACTCTGATGTAATGGGACACCACGATGTTGGGGGCGAGACCTCTAAATCAGGGAAGGGAGGCTTCTCAGTTGTGGGCAGATCCTGGGGGCTGAGGTGGGGGTGGCTACTGACCTTTGATGTCCTTCTTCCCACATTAGAAGTGGCCTACATTGGCACCCAGCACCCTCAGCACAAGGCGGTGGTGCTGCTGTGCCTGGCAGCAGGCAAGGCCGTCCTGTGTGAGAAGCCCATGGGTGTGAATGCGGCAGAAGTGCATGAGATGGCAGCCGAGGCCCGATCCCGAGGTCTCTTCCTTATGGAGGTGAGGGCAGAGGCACCTTTCTAATATGGCCTGGCTTGCCATGACTAAACATGGTTGGCGGTGGACATTTTGTAAGGAACACAAGAAAAATGTTTGTCAACATTCAACGGGGTACAAAAATAAACCAGTGGTCAGTGCATTTGCCAGCATGTACTTGAATCTGCTGGCAACATATATTATAGAGGAGCCATTGCTTTTGGCCCTTAGCAAACATAGCAAGATTTGCTTAAGTTCCTTGGATCCTTTGTTAACCTTTAAGAAAAAGATGCCAGGGCGGCACCTGTGTGGCTCAGTGAGTAGGGCGCTGGCCCCATATACTGAGGGTGGCAGGTTCAAACCTGGCCCCAGCCAAACTGCAACAAAAAAATAGCCGGGCATTGTGGTGGCTGCCTATAGTCCCAGCTACTTGGCGGGGCTGAGGCAAGAGAATCGCCTAAGTCCAGGAACTGGAAGTTGCTATGAGCTGTGACACCACGACACTCTACCAAGGGCAATAAAGTGGGGGAAAAAAAAATATACCAATAGTGAAAGTGGCACTGGGGGCTCGGTGCCAGTGGCTCAAGTGGCTAAGGCGCCAGCCACATACACCTAAGGTGGAGGGTTCGAATACAGCCCAGGCCTGCCAAACAACAATGATGGCTGCAACCGAAAAA
>NW_003852606.1:1672982-1678986 GCF_000181295.1 Otolemur garnettii | reverse complement strand
TTGTTGTTGAGACAGATTCCCACTCTATTCCCTGAGCAGAGTGCAATGGTGTCATAGCTCACTGCAACCTCAGACTTGGGCTGTGGGCATCCCGCTGCCTCAGCCTCTGGAAGCGCTGGGATTACAGGTGCCTGGCTGGGTTTTTCCTTTTATTTATTTATTTTTTTTTAGGAGTTGGGTTCTCACTCTCACTCAGACAAGTCTCGAACTCCTGAGCTCAAGCAATTCTCCCTCCTTAGCCTCCCACAGTGGTGGGTTTACAGGCATGAGCCACCACTCCAGCTTTGTTTTTTTTTTTTTTGAGATGGAGTCTCACTCTGTTGCCCCATGCTAGACTACAATGGTGTCAGCTTAGCTCACAACACCCTCAAACTCCTGAGCTCAAGCGATCCTCCTGTCTTAACCTCCCAAGTAACTGGGACTATAGGTGCCCACCTCAACGCCTCGGTAATTTTTTTTTTTTTTTAGTTTTGGCCAGGGCCAGGCTTGAACCCGCCACCCCCAGCATATGGGGCTGGTGTCTTACTCCTTGAGCCACAGGTACCACCCTTTTTTCTTTTCTTTTCTTTTTTTTTGGGGGGGGGGTAGAATCTCACTTGGTTGCCCTGGGTAGAATACTATGGCATCATCACTCACAGGTCACAGCAACCTCAAACTCTTGGGCTCAAGTGATCCTCTTGCCTCAGACTCCTGAATAGCTGGGACTACAGGCACCACCACAACACCCAGGTAGTTTATCTATTTTTAGTAGAGACAGAGTCTCGCTGTTGGTCAGGCTGGTCTCAAACTCCTGAGCTCAGGCAATTTACCCACTTCAACCTCAAGGAGTGCTAGTGTTATAGGGGTGAATCACCCCACCTGCTCTGGCTAGTTTTTCTATTTTTAGTAAAGGCAGGGTCTTGATTTTCCTCATGCTGGTCTCAAACTTCTGAGCCCAATGGATCCTCTGCCCTCGGCCTCCCAGAGTGCTTGGATTATAGGCGTGAACCACTGGGCCTGGACTTTTTTATTGAGACAGGGTCTCGAAGTGATGGAGCGATCTTCCTGCCTCAGTCTCCTGACTAGCTTAGACTACGGTGCACACTACTATGCCCAGCTAATTTTTCATATTTTTTGTAGAGAAGGGGTCTTGAATTGTTGCCCAGGCTGGTCTTGAACTCCTGTGCTCAAATGATCCTCCTGCCTTAGCCTCCCAAAGTGCATGAGCTACTACACCTAGCCCCATAAACGTACTGAGCATGGGGTAAGATAGGGTCAGAGTTAAGAGAAGGAAAGATCCCTCTGGGGCAATGTGGAAGAGGGACTGCCAGGAACAGACTGGGTGAATTAGTTGGCTAGAGCTGGCATAACAAAGTGCTACAGACTGGGTGGCTTAAGCAACAGAAATACATTTTCTTGCAATACAGGAGGCCAGAAGTCTGAGATGAAGATGTCAGTAGGATTGATTTCCTCAGAGGCTTCTCTCCTTGACTTGCAGATAGCCATCTTCTCCCTGTGTCTTCATCTGGTCTTCCCTGTTGCGTGTCTTTGTCATAATTTCCTCTTTTAAAGATTAGACCCTGGGCAGCGCCTGTGGCTCAGTGAGTAGGGCTCCAGCTCCATATACTGAGGGTGGCAGGTTCAAACCCGGCCCTGGCCAAACTGCAACAAAAAATAGCTGGGTGTGTGATAGGCACTTGTAGTCCCAGCTCCTCAGGAGGCTGAGGGAAGAGAATCACTTAAGCCCAAGAGCTGGAGATTGCTGTGAGCCGTGACTCCACAGCACTCTATCGAGGGTGACAAAGTGAGACTCCATCTCTTAAAAAAGAAAAGGAAATATAAATAAATAAGGAAAATTAAAAAAAAAAAGATTAGAGTCTGACCTAATGACCTCATTTTAACATAATTATCTCTGTAAATAGCATGTCTCCAAATACAGTCACCTTGGGAGGTAGGAGGACAAAGGGAGAAGGGAGGAAAGAGGAGGATTGGTGTGTTCCCACCTAATTGGCACAATGTGATGGTATATGGCACACCTCCTTGGTACGGGACACGACTGCAAAAGGGACTTTACCTAACAAATGCAAACGTTGTAATCTAATTGTACCCTCATATTAATCTGAAATAAATAAAACAAATACAGTCACCTTTGGAGATACCAGGGAGTTAAGGCTTCATGTTACTGATTGCCAGGTGGAGGGTATAGACACAGTTCCGCCCATAAAGCGGGAAGATTGGGGAAATGGTTTAGATGAGAAAGTACAAGGGCCAGGAGAGTCAGGGGTGGGAGGGACACAACCTGGGGACTGATAGGTTGTGTTTGTAAACGGGAGAGCTGTGGGTACCCTCTCAAGATTAGGACCCTAGGGCTCGGCGCCTATAGCTCAGCTGGCTAAGGCGCCAGCCACGTACACCTAAGGTGACGGGTTCAAATCCCCAGCCCGGACCCGCCAAACAACAATGATGGCTGCAACCAAAAACTAGCCAGGCGTTGTGGCGGGCGCCTGTGGTCCCAGCTACTTGGGAGGCGGAGGCAAGAGACTCGCTTGAGCCCAGGAGTTGGAGGTTGCTGTGAGCTGTAATGCCACGGCACTCTGCCCAGGGGGACAGCTTGAGGCTCTGTCTCAAAAAAAAAAAAAAAAAAAAAAAAGATTAGGACCCTAGCTCCAGCCTGGGAAAAAAAGTGAGACCCTCTTGCTGAAAAAATATATATATATTGGGACCGTAGACCCTAGAAGGGAGAAGAACTGTTTGGTTAATTCCTGAACCCTAACTCCTTTTCTTCATTTATGTGTTCTATCTTCTTTCCCTTGTGGTCTACAGGCCATCTGGACACGCTTTTTTCCTGCCTCAGAGGCTCTGAGGTCTGTTTTGGCCCAGGGAACTCTGGGAGACCTCCGGGTGGCTAGGGCAGAATTTGGGAAGGACCTCACTCGCCTACCCCGGGCTGTAGACTGGACCCAGGCTGGTGGTGGCCTGCTGGACATTGGCATCTACTGCCTCCAGTTCATCTCCATGGTCTTCAGTGGGCAGAAGCCAGAGAAGATTTCAGCCACGGGAAGGCGCCATGAAACAGGTACCTCTATGGACTATTTGATGATGATAGGAGTGACTATAGCTCCCTGAAAGCAATGAGCTGGGAATAGGTCTTCTAGCCCATGATAATCCAATGAGACAACTAGAAGAATTTCCCATAAAGTCAAAGAGGATCAGAGTCAAGAACGCAGGAAGGCTCTGTACTGGGATTTTGCTGTGTAATTTTAGGCCAAGAGGCTCAAAAACTTTGAGGCTTAATTACGTTATTGGTAAAATGTCAATTATAGGGTTGTCATGGAATTTAATGAAGTAATTTTGAGGCAAATTGTAAGCAGTTAAGAAGTATAAATGATTATTATTATTATTTTTGAAACAGAGGCTCACTTTGTCACCCTTGATAGAGTGCCATGGTTGTCATTGCTTACAGCAACCTCAAACTCCTGGGCTTAAGCAATTCTCTTGTCTCAGCCTCCCAAATAGCTGGGACTACAGGTACCTGCCACAACACCCGGCTATTTTTAGAGGTGAGGTCTCGCTCTGGCTCAGGCTAGCCTTGAACTTATGAGCTCAGACAATCTACTCCTCTCAGCCTCCCAAGTGCTGGGATTACAGACATGAGCCACCGTGCCCAACTATGATTATTATTTTGAAGTTGTCTCAGTGATCCCTTGCTGTATAACAAACTACCCCCCTGGCTGGGCACTGATAGCTCAGTGGTTAGGGTGCCGGCCACATGCTCTGGGGCTGGTGGGTTCAAACCAGGCCCAGGCCTGCTAAAAGAACAAAAATAATAGCCAGGTGTTGTGATGGGCACCTGTAGTCCCAGCTACTAGGGAGGCTGAGGCAAGAGAATTGCTTGAGCCCAAGAGTTTGAGGTTGCTGTGAGCTATGCATTGCTCTGTCACCCTTGGCACTCTACCAAGGGCGACAAAGTGAGGCTCTGTCTCAATTAAAAAAAAAAAAACCCTACCCCAAATGGTGATCAATTCACTTGAGCTCAGGAATTCAAGGGAAAGCAATCATTTATTAGCTTGTAATTCTGTGTATTGGCAATTTGGACTGAGCTCAGCTTGGGTGGTTCTTCTGTTAGTCTCATTCCTTTAGCTGCAGTCAACTGGCTGTTGGCTGGGGCTAGATGGTCCAGCATAGCCTCATTTATGTCTTCTAGGTGGTAGGCTACTGTCTGGAGAGCCCTGGTTCTCCTCCACATGGCCTCTATTGAGTAACTGGGATTCATTCATATTATAGTCTCAGAATTCCATGTATATCAAAAAGAGGGCAGGCCCAATGTGCAAGCATCTTTCCAGGCTGTGGTTGCACCTTGTTTGTAAGTCACATGGTTTAGTAGACAAACAGACTGTCCCTTTTTTTTTTTTTTTTTGTGATTTTTGGCCAGGGCTGGGTTTGAACCCACCATCTCTAGCCTATGGGGCTGGCACCCTACTCCTTTGAGCCACAGGCACCACCCCAGACTGTCCTTTTTAATGGAAGGAGCTCAGGGACACTCAGAGGAATGAGAGAAATTATTATTGCAACCATCTTTGTTTCTCTCTTTTTTTCAACATGCCATTGCTGGGTTGAAATATTGTGGCCATATTTGCAAACAATGCCACAGGAAGCAATGAATAGCTAGGAGAACAAAACAATGGTTTAAAGGGAACACTTTAGAAAACTCAGTGGAAGGCTCAGAGCTCATAGCACAGTGGTTATGGTGCCACCACATGCACCAAGGCCAGAGGGTTCAAACCCAACCCAGGCCAGCTAGAACAACAATGTCAACTGCAACAACAACAACAAAAAAATAGCCAGGCATTGTGGCAGATGCCTGTAGTCCCAGCTGCTTGGGAGGCTGAGGCAAGAGAATCGCTTTAGCCCAAGAGTTTGAGGTTGCTGTGAGCTATGACGCCATGGCACTCTACTGAGGGCAAAATAGTGAGACTCTGTCTAAAAAAAAATTCAATGAAATATCTGGCTGATTTCTATGTTAAGCAGTAGCTATAACTACAGATTCTATTTATCTAGTGCTTATTCTGCATTAAAGTTATTATAGGTATGATTTCTCTGAGGTAGATATGTTAGGAGTATCCCTCCCTTTTTTTTTTGAGACAGAGCCTCACTTTGTTTCCCCCTGGTAGAGTGCAATGGTGTCAGAGCTCACATCAACCTCAGACTCTTGGGCTCAAGGGATTCTCTTGCCTCAGCCTCCCAAGTAGCTGGGACTACAGGCACCAGCCACAACACCTGGCTATTTGTTGTTTTTTAGAGATGGGGGTCTCACTCTTGCTTAGGCTGTTCTTGAACCCTTGAGCTCAGGCAATCCACCTGCTTTGGCCTCCCAAGGTGCTGGGATTACATGCAAACTATCCCCATTTTACAGATGAGGAAACTGAAGTTCATAAAGGAAAGTGACTTGTCCAGGATCACATAGCAGGTCCAGGAAAAGAACTTGGGCTTATCTGCAACCAAACAGAACTGGATTAACAGGTTTCTCCCTGCATGGTGTGCTTGAGGTATCCCAGAACTAGCCTAGTACTTCACATGCTGGATTGAATCAAATTGAATATTTAACCAACACTTATATATCACTTACTGTGATTTAAATAGCCTTCTAAGTGCTTGATGCATTTTACATCATTTCATGTAATATGTGTAACACCACCACGAGGTAGATTCTATTATTAACACCTTTTTAGTGATGAGGAAATTGATTCATATGTACCCATAAAACAAGCTTGTACAGAGGAAGAAACAGACTCAGAAAGATGAGGTAGCCTTTCTATAGCATGTATTTGTTTATTGATTCATTTTCTAATGTTTGTTTTTTGAGACAGAGTCTCACTATGTCACCCTTGGTAGAGTTCTGTGGTGTCACAGCTCACAGCAACCTCACACTCTTGGGCTTAAGCAATTCTCTTGCCTCAGCCTCCCGAGTAGCTGGAACTACAGGTACTCGCCACAGTGCCCAGCTATTTTTTTTTTTTTTTTAGAC
>NW_003852606.1:1667921-1672415 GCF_000181295.1 Otolemur garnettii | reverse complement strand
TTTTTTTTTTTTTTTGTGACAGAGTCTCACTATGTCACCTTCGGTAGAGTGCCATTGTGTCACAGCTCACACAAACCTCAAAATCCTGGGCTTAAGTGATTCTCTTGCCTCAGCCTCCCAAGTAGCTGGGACTATAGGTGCCTGCCACAACACTCGCCTATTTTTGGTTGCAGTTGTCATTGCTATTTAGCAGGCCCAGGCTGGGCTCGAACTGCCAGCCTGGGTGTATGTGGCTGGCACCCCACTTACTGAGCTATAGGCACTGAGCCTAGTTTTTCTATTTGTAGTAGAGATGGGGTCTTACTCCTGCTCAGGCTGGTCTCAAAATTCTGAGCTCAAGCAATCCACCCACCTTGGCCTCCCAAAGTGCTAGAATTATGGGTGTGAGCCACTGTGCCCAGCCTCACAATCAATTTTATTTATATAATTTTTTTTTTTTTTTTAGAAAGAGTCTCACTTTATCGTATATAATTTTTTTGAGATAGAGTCTCATTTTGTTACCCTCAGTAGAGTGCCATGGTGTCAGCTTACAGCAACCTCAAACTCTTGGGCTCAAGCAATCCACCCACCTCGGCCTCCCAGAGAACTAGGATTACAGGCGTGAACCACCATGCCTGGCCCCAATATCGATTTAGAATGATTTTTTTTTTTAAAGATTTAAGTTTAGAACTTTTTTTTTCTTTTTTTTTTGAGACAGTTTGAGACAGTCTCACTATGGTGCCCTGGGTAGAGTGCCATGGCTTCACAGCTCATGACAACCTCCAACTCTTGGGCTTATGCAATTCTCCTGCCTCAGCTTCTCAAGTAGCTGAGACTACAGGCACCCGCTACAACATGTGCTATTTCTTGGCTGCAGTTGTCATTGTTGTTTGGCAGGTCCAGGCTGGATCGAACCCACCAGCTTTGGTGTATGTGGCTGATGCCCTAGCCACTGAGCTACAGGCACTAAGCTAGCTTAGAACATTCTTTTTCGGCTCGGCACCTGCGGCTCAAGTGGCTAAGGCACCAGCCACATACACCTAAGGTGGCTGGTTCGAATCCAGCCCAGGCCTGCCAAACACCAATGAAGGCTGCAACCAAAAAATAGCTGGGCATTGTGGCAGGCGCCTGTGGTCCCAGCTACTTGGGAGGCTGAGGCAGGAAACTTGCTTGAGCCCAGGAGTTGGAGGTTGCTGTGAGCTGTAATGCCATGGTACTCTACCCAGGGGGATAGCTTGAGGCTCTGTCTCAAAAAAAAAAAAAAAAAAGAACATTCTTTTTCTTTATTAAAAAACAAAATAACACACCTTTAACTATAACTCCCCAGTTCTCTCTTCCTCCCCCATCCCAACCCTAAGTAACCACTAGTCTTTCTGACTGTATGGATTTGCCAGTTTTGGACATTTCACTGAAATGGAATCATATGGGCAGTGCCTGTGGCTCAGTGGGTAGGGCACTGTCCCCATATACCCAGGGTGGAAGGTTTGAACCTGGCCCTAGCCAAACTGCAACAAAAAAATAGCTGGGCATCGTGGCAGGTGCCTGGAGTCCCAGCTACTCGGGAGGCTGAGGCAAGAGAATCACCTAAGCCCAGGAGTTGGAGGTTGCTGTGAGCTGTGATGCCATGGCACTCTACCGAGGGATATAAAATGAGATTCTGTCTCTAAAAAAAAAAAAGAAAGAAAGAAAGAAAGAAAGAAATGGGATCATACATGGACAACGTATGGCTTTTTTTTTTTTTAACATATGGCTTTTTGTGTCTGGTTTTCTCACTTAGCGTGATATTTTCTAGGTTCATCCTTGTTGTAGCACTTTGTTTTTTCTCATTGCTATATAAGAGGTAAAGGTTCTCACCTAGGTATGATTTGAGGCCTTTGCAATCTCAGCCCAGAAACACAGTGCTACCCTGAACCATGACTTCCCACCAGGTGTGGATGACACTGTCTCTGTGCTGCTACAGTACCCAGGAGGGGTCCATGGCAGCTTCACCTGCAGTATCACTGCCCAGCTCTCCAACACTGCCCTTGTGAGCGGTACCAAAGGCATGGCCCAGGTGAGATGCAACGGGCCCAACGACTGGGAATTGTGCCCCTTAGCAATAGAGGGGTCAGTAGTGGCCATTGGAGCTATGTATGAACTGAACTAGCCATTTTTCACACCATTCTGAAGATTACATCCTCCCAAACAAATCATGAAATGGGGTTTGGGCCTCTGGGCACCTTCCCAAGGCTGAACCTATTTGTCTGTCCAGTATCCTTATGCCTGAAGAGAAACCATTTATTATCATAAACCATACTTAGTGGGCAGTTGTGATCTTTGGAATTGCTTCCAGGGTGGGATCTGGATGTGAAAAGTCAGCTTAACTGGGCTTCCTGGGACACTGTGGTTAGAAAAAAGTACTGTTCTTAGCAGTCAGAGTGCAGACAATTTCGGACCTCAGTCATTCAGACTTCATTTCCCATGAGGAATCAGGGACTTTCCATTTTGCCCTAGACTTGGAGATGAGAACAATTTAGGTTTCCCAAGGATCTGGGGCTAAAGAAGGTCTCCTAGTGAAGAAGAAGGTGCTGGATTATCTGAACAAAACAGGATTCACAAAGACACAGAGATAACCCTCTTCACTAGACCTAAAGAGCACCTTGTCCTTAGCATCAGGAGAGAGGTTTGCTCATGGGAAGACAGACAATGGTACTGATAAGGTAGAAACCCCTAGGAACCAGGTGTGAGGGAGGGCCCAAACCTCCCTGGGGACAGGCAGGAATAATGCCAGAGAGAGACAGTGAACATCACCCTACATGTTCTAGAGTAGGGGCAGCAGAGACACTTCTTCTCTTCCCCTCAGATCCTTGATCCCTGCTGGTGCCCAACAGAGCTGGTGGTGCAAGGGCAGCATAAGGAGTTCCCACTGCCCCCAGGCCCAAAAGAGTGCAATTTTACAAATGCGGCAGGGATGAGTTATGAGGCCAAGCACGTCCGGGATTGTCTGCGCAAGGGTAAGAATATGGAGGATATGGGTGTGGGGTTGGGGGGGCACACCTAGGGGGATTTGGGGCTTCTGCTCAGACTGTTAACCAACTGTTTAGAACTACATCTCCCAGGATCCCCTGGGGACATGTACCTCCTCCATGAATTACTATGCCACATGGGATTCTGGGAATTGTAGGTTTTTGGTCTCTGGTGTGTGGGTATGAAGGGGTCCCTAATTGCACTCTCCCCTCAGGCCTGAAGGAAAGTCCTGTGATTCCCCTGGCAGAAAGTGAGCTCTTGGCTGACATCCTTGAAGAGGTGAGGAAGGCCATTGGAGTCACCTTCCTCCAAGACAAATGCTGATGTATTTCCCGAATAAATAAAGACATGGTTTCTATAGATACCTTTTTTTTTTTTTTTTGGAGACAGAGTCTCACTATGTCGCCCTGGGTAGAGTGCTGTGGCATCACAGCTCATAGCAACCTCAGACTCTTGGACTTAAGCAATTCTCTTTCTCAGCCTCCCAAGTAGCTGGGACTACAGGCACCCACCACAATCCCTGAATATTTTTTTTGTTGTAGTTGTCATTGTTCAGCAGACCAGGGCTGGGTTCACATCCACCAGCTCTGGTGTATGTGACTGGCACCCTAGCCACTGAGCTACAGGCGCTAAGCCTTTAGATATCTTAGATCTTCATGGTGGTGTTTTGGCAGGAGCTGGAGAGATCACCATCAAAGGGTCACTAGAAAATAATTTGACCCTGGTACCATGTCATGCACCTATAGCCCAGCTACTTGGGAAGCTGAGGCAAGAGGACTACCTGAGCCTAGGATTTGGAGGCCAGCCTAAGTAACATAGCAAGGGGCAGTGCCTGTGGCTCAAAGGAGTAGGGCACTGGCCTCATATGCCAGAGGTGGCAGGTTCAAACCCAGCCCTGGCCAAAAACTGCAAAAAAAAAAAGCAACATAGCAAGACTCCATCTCAATTTTAAATATAAGAGTAAAAATGGAAAAGAAACATTTAAAAAAAAAGTTGGAAAGATGGGAGACGTGGTGGGGGGAGGCACTGCCAGGACCACAGTTCCCATAAGCTCCTGGAGCAGACATATGAGCAGATCCATGGTTCCCCTGTCATGGCCTTTCTAGGTTTGACCCTCATTGCTGTTGAGTGATGTTTGCAAAAAAGCCTGATTTCTGTTCTGAGAAATCTTGGTCTTTCTGGGTTCTTGAAGGCCACCCAATTTTGTTCTTATCGCTTTGCCTGCAGATAACTGCCTCTCCTCAAATTCAGTTATATTAGTTAGGCTTTTCTTTCAGAAAGTATCAGAAATGCAACTCAAAGTAGTCTAGACAGAAATGGAATTCATGGTAACTAAAATCTTGAGGACAAGGCTGGTATCAGGCCAAGACTCTGTCTTTCTCCATCTCTTTTATTTTCCTTGGCATTGGTTTCATTAAAGGTTGCAGACACTGATTAAGTGCAGGTCTGAGGGCCTGGCGCCTGTGGCTCAAGTGGCTAAGGCGCCAGCCACATACACCTAGGGTGGCG
>NW_003852606.1:1665981-1667723 GCF_000181295.1 Otolemur garnettii | reverse complement strand
AAAAAAAAAAAAAAAAGCGCAAGTCTGAGAACTACAGCCAGATGGCGCATGTGATCTTCAGAAGAGACTGGTGTGTGGGCAGTGTCTTGGACTACACTCTAACCAAGCTTCTTTCTGCCTTTGTCTGATCATTAGTGAAGAGGAGAGGCAAGTTGTAACTACCCTGGGGTGAGGCCCCGCACAGCGGCTCAGTCCTGCAATCCCAATACTCTGGGCGGCTGAGGCTGGAAGATCTCTTGAGCGGAGGAGTTTGAGACCAGCCTGAACAAGAGTGAAACCCCCATGTCTATTAAAAATGGAAAAATTAGGACGAGGCTTGTGGCTCAGTGAGTAGGGTACCAGCCCCATAAACCGAGGGTGGCGGGTTCAAACCCAGCCCCGGCCAAACTGCAACAACAACAACAAAAATAGCTAGGCGTTGTGGCAGGTGCCTGTAGTCCCAGCTACTTGGGAGGCTGAGGCAGGAGAATTGCCTAAGCCCAGGAGTTGGAGGTTGATGTGAGCTGTGATGCCACCTCACTCTACCAAGGAGACAAAGTGAGACTCTGTCTCTATTTAAAAAAAAAAAAAAAGCTCGGTGCCTGTGGCTCAAGCAGCTAAGGCACCAGCCACATATACCTAAGCTGGTGGGTTCAAATCTAGCCCAGGATGCCAAATAATAATGACGGCTGCAACCAAAAATTAGCCGGGCGTTGTGGCAGGCACCTGTAGTCCCAATTACTTGGGAGGTAGAGGCAGGAGTATCACTTAAGCCCAGGCATTGGAGGTTGCTGTGAGCTGTGATGCCATAGCACTCTACCCAGGGTGACAGCTTGAGGCCCTGTCTCAAAAAAAAAAAAAAAAAAAAAATATATATATATATATATATATATAAAAAAATAGAAAACTCAGCTGGACATGGTAGTGGGTGCCTATAGTCCCAGCTACTCAGGAGACTGAGGCAGGAGGATCACTTGCGCACAGGAGTTGGAAGCTTCTTTGTGCTAGTGCTTCTGTTACGGCACTCTAGCCAGTGACAGAATGAGACTCTGTCTCTAAATAAGTAAATAAATAAATACTACCCACTGGTGAGGATTAAATGAGATGGGGTCTTGGTCCATTTGAGCCACTATAACAAAATACCTTAGACTAGATAATTCATAAATATTATAGCATACATTTATTGTTGACAGTACTGGAGGCCAGAAAGTTCACAATCAAAGTGTCAGCAAATTCATTGTCTCCTGAAAGCATACTGTGTGCTTCAAAGATGGCCCCTTGCTTCTGCATCTGCATCTGGCAGAAAAAGCAAAGGGGTCTCTCAGTCCTTTTAATAGTGCACAGATCGGGCCAGTCATGGTGGCCACACCAATAATCCTAGCACTTTGGGAGGCTGAGGCAGGAGGACTGCTTGAGGCCAGGAGTCTGATGTTGCAGTGAACTATGATGATGTCCCTGCACTGTAGCCAGGGTGACAGAGCTGTCTCAAAAAAAAAAAAAAAAAAAAATAAGGGCGGCTGAGGCAGGAGGACTGCTTGAGGCCAGGAGTCTGATGTTGCAGTGAACTATGATGATGTCCCTGCACTGTAGTCAGGGTGACAGAGCTGTCTCAAAAAAAAAAAAAAGAGGTTCTTGCCATAGTTGAGGTGCAGCCTGCTGGTGTGAATGAAGGCAGGAATGGGGGAAGTAGAGAGGGTCTAGATTCAGAATGTATTTTAACTGTAGACTCGATATAATTTGTTGAATGATTGGGTGTGCTGTAG
>NW_003852606.1:1660380-1665599 GCF_000181295.1 Otolemur garnettii | reverse complement strand
AGAGGTGGTGGGTTCAAACCTGGCTCTGGCCAGAAAAAAAAAAAAAATACATGCACAAATCCTATTCATAAGGGCTCCACCTGTACACCTATCTGAACTAATCACCTCCCCAAAGTCCTACCACTTAATACCTTGCGGGTTAGGTTTCAATATTTGAATTATTTATTTATTTTTTTATTTATTGCTTCAGATTCATTGAGGGTACAAAGAATTAGGTTTCTGGGCACCACCTGTGGCTCAGTGAGTAGGGCACTGGCCCCGTGTACCAAGGGTGGCGAGTTCAAACCCAGCTCCAGCCAAACTGCAATAAAAAATAGCTGGGCATTGGGTGGGCACCGGTGGTCCCAGCTACTCTGGGGGCTGAGGCAAGAGAATCACCTGGGCCCAGGAGTTGGAGGTTGCTGTGAACCATGACGTCCTGGCACTCTACCAAGGGCAACAAAGAGAGACTCTGTCTCTAAAAAAAATAATAAAAATAAATAATTTTTTTTGTAGAGATAGGATCTTTCTATGTTGCCTAGGCTGGTCTCAAACTCTTGGTCTTGAATGATTCTCTGGCCTTGGTTTCTAACATGCTGGGATTATAGGCATGAACTTCTGTGCCCATTTGTTAAATAATACATTTTTTTTTTAGAGACAGAGTCTACCCCGTGGCCGTGGATAGAGTGCTGCGGCTTCACGGCTGACAGCAACCTCCAGCTCCCGGGCTTAGGCGATTCTCTTGCCTCAGCCTCCCAAGTAGCTAGGACCACAAGTACCTGCCACAACGCCTGGCTATTTTTTGTTGATGTTGTTGTTCCAATTTGGCTGAACCTACCACCCTCGGTATATGGGGCCAGCACCCTACTCACTGAGCCACAGGCACTGCCCTAAATAATACATTTTAAGAGAAACCATGAATCAGGTGGTACTCTAGTTTCTGGAAGAACTACAGATAAATTAACACAATCTCAACTCTTGTGGAAATTTTAGGTAGATAAAAAAGACCAACATCAGACTTGGCACCGTAACTTAGTGGTTAGGGCATCAGCCCCATGTACCCAGGCTGGTGGATTGGAACGTGGCCTGGGCCTGCTAAACAACAATTACAACAACAACAAAAATAGCTGAGCGTTGTGGTGGGCACCTGTAGTCCCAGCTACTTGGAGGTTGAGGAGGTTAAGCCCAAGAGTTTGAGGTTGCTGAGAGCCATGGCACTCTACCAAAGGTGACATAGTGAGACTCCGTCTCAAGAAAAAAAAAAAAAGACTAACATCAAATTAAAACATTGCTGGGGATTAGTTAATTAATTACAGCTATAGGAGAAGTGTTATATATCCTAGGTGCTATTGATACAGGGTTTCCCCATTCAGGGTTGGACAGGTCCCCCCATTCTCTAGCACAAACAGGATGCCTTTTCCAGGCCACACTCTCTGGGCTCTAGCTAGATCTTGAACCAAGCAGCCTGAAACATTTTCGATGGTTCCACCTAGAGTAAGGAAGCACCCACCTTAATCCCTTCCCTGAGACAAAAACAGCCAAGACCTAATACCTAACCTTGCCCCAGTGGAGAGACTGCATCCATTCATTTGTTAATATACTCATTAACTTTGAAAAGGTGTTTTTCCACTTACCATCTCCTGGCCAAAATGTGATACATACCCCTAGACAAAGGACCCAAGTGAGAGAATTCCAACTTGGGTCTTCCTCTATGCCAGAAGCTCTGGTGCTTTTTACTCATTCTGTATTCCTTTCTAATAAAATCTTACCACTGATCTGTGGTTCGTGGATTTATTCTTTGCATCCCCAAGACCCAGGACCTTGAAGAAAGAATTCCAGTAACACTATGAAAGCTCTTTTTATGTTTTTCTTTTCTTTCTTTCTTTCTTTCTTTTTTTTTTTAAGACAGAGTCTCACTCTGTTGTTGCCCAGGCTAGAGTGCCCCAACCTAAAATTCCTGGGTTCAAGCGATCCTCCAGCTTCAGCCTCTAACTTGGGACTAGATGGGCCACAATGTCAGCTGTTTCTTTCTATTTTTAGTTGAGATGGGGTTTCACTCTTGCTCAGGATGGTTTGTTTGTTTTTTAGAGACAGAGTCACACTTTGTCACCCTAGGTAGAGTGCTGTCGTGTCACAGCTCATAGCAACCTTCAGCTCTTGGGCTTAGGCGATTCTCTTGCCTCAGCCTCCTGAGTAGATGGGACTACAGGAGCCCGCCACAACGCCTAGCTATTTTTTTTTCAGCTATTGTTTTTATTGCAGTTTGGCCTCGGCCTATTGGAACCACCACCCTACGTATATGGGGCTGGCGCTATACTCAGTGAGCCACAGGCGCTGCCCTGCTCAGGATGGTTTTGAACTTCTGAGCTCAAGGGATCTTCCTGCCTCAGCCTCCCAGAATGCTGAGATTACAGGCGGTGAGTCACCCCACTAGCAAATAAAAAGCTCCTTTAACTGAGGACCCAATTCCAGAGACACCCAGGTCTGACTCCACCCTTTGCCGGCTCAAAATTTACAGCTACCCTCAGTACTGTAGATCCTCCTCTGATGTATTCAAATCCTTTATCATCTGACCCTAGCCACTTTTCTGAGTTCCCTTTACTTACTATTATTTTCTTTGTAATATGAGATATAGCAATTTACATAAAGTGCACAAATCTTATGTAGACAACTAAATGAATTAAAAAGTTGTGTGTTGGGTTGGTGCCTGTGGCTCAAGTGGCTAAGGCGCCAGCCGCATACACCTAAGGTGGCGGTTTCGAATCCGGCCCGGGCCGCCAAACAATGATGGCTGCAACCAAAAAAAACATAGCCAGGCGCTGTGGCGGGCGCCTGTGGTCCCAGTTACTTGAGAGGCAGAGGCAGGAGCCTTGCTTGAGCCCAGGAGTTGGAGGTTGCTGTGAGTTGTGATGCATACAACCACCACTCAGATTAAGATATGGCATATTTGGAGTATCCCAGGAGTCTCACTCTGTCCATATCCTGCCATTCTATCGCCAGAAACCAGATTCGTTTCTGCCACTTTTTGAACTTCACATACATTTTATTTTTACTGAAACACATAAACACTCTCAGGCTTAGTCATCTAAAACGTCTTGTACGGTATCTTGGGGCTCTGAGACTTTGGGGTTGCTGCTCTTTCTGCACTGGGAAAGGCTGAACTCCTTCCCCAAACTTCTGAAATTGGGCACGAATGAATGAACGAATGAATAAAGGATATAGCTGTGATTAAACGGTGGAGGGATGGTGGGCACTTAAAGGGAGGCGTTGATCTGGCAGTCATGTGACGGAGGCCAACACTCTGGAGGAGGGGCGGAGAACAGCCCCCGTCACGTGACCCGGTGGCCCTGCGGGGCAGCAGTCCGCGGCCGCCATTTTGCGGGGCGGCCACGTGAGGGACGCACGTTCAGCGGGGCGCTCACGTGACCGGGGGCGCGCTGCGGCCGCCCGCGCGGAGCCGGCGAGAGGCGGCGGCGGGAGCAGCGGTGATGGACGGGTCCGGGGAGCAGCCCAGAGGCGGGGGTGAGGCGGGAGGCAGATGGGCGGGAGGCAGGCGAGCCCCCTCGCCGGCCGGTCCCAGGATCCATCCTGCCGGCCTGGGGCTGTGCGATCTCCAAGCTCTCCGGGGCAGAAACTCCCGGGTCAGGCGCTGCCAGCCTTCAGCCCCCTCCTTGCTCGGAGGTTCCTGGCTCTCTGGCCTTCGTTCCCCGATCCTTGCCTACCTGGCACTCTCGGACCCCCGAGAACCTGGAGATCTCAGGATCCAAGCCCCCGGGCAGGCCCGGGCTTGTCGCCCGCACCACTTCCTGCCTCTGGCCCTGTTTGGGAAGGGCGGGTCTCGTCTCTGCCCCCTCAGGCCAGGGGTCTCTGATGCATTAAGTGTTACCCAGCCTACTCTTCCGGAAGAATATAGGATAGAGACCCAGGCTCCTGGCCTTTTTCCATCAGGGACTCAGTTGTTTGGTCTATAGTCAATATCTACCAGAGACCCAGGAGTCCAGAGCCCCCAGCTCTGTCCTCCCTCGGGGACCATGAGCCTCTACAGTCTCCTGAACCCCTAGAACCCAATAGTCCAGGTACCTCTTCCCTTCCTTTCTCCTCTAGGGCCCACCAGCTCTGAGCAGATCATGAAGACAGGGGCCCTTTTGCTTCAGGGGTGAGTTTGAGGTCTGATTATTGTGGAATGGATTTGAGGAGTGACACCCCATTCTGATTCTGCACCCCCACTCCATTCCCATTCTAGTTTCATCCAGGATCGAGCAGGGCGAATGGGGGGGGAGACACCTGAGCTGGCCCTGGAGCCGACGCCCCAGGATGCATCCACCAAGAAGCTAAGCGAGTGTCTCAAACGCATCGGGGATGAACTGGACAGTAACATGGAGCTGCAGAGGTGCGCCCCCCACACCCGGAAGTCCAGACACTGGTCTCCTCCTTTAGACACAGGCGTCCCAGCCATACACTGATCTCCTCCCCTAGGACCTAAGAGTCTGAGTCCCACTTCTTAGCTTAACCATTCTGGACTCCCTGCCCTCCCCTTCCCCAGGATCTTGAAACCCTCCTTAAGGTAGTCATTTTTTTCTCTCCTCATAAGTACTAAATTTCATTTTGTCCCCTTACTTTATCCCACATTGCTTTTCATTGCAGCCTGGCTTGGACCTCAGTTTCCTATGTTTGAGGGAAATGCCAGAATTTCTACCCTCTACCTGATTCTCCCTTCCCTGCATTGGTTCTCTTTCCTGCAGGATGATTGCTGCTGTGGACACAGACTCCCCCCGTGAGGTTTTTTTCCGAGTGGCAGCTGAGATGTTTTCTGATGGCAACTTCAACTGGGGCCGGGTTGTGGCCCTCTTCTACTTTGCAAGCAAACTGGTGCTCAAGGTGGGCGGCTGCAAGCAGTGAGCCCAGGGATGGTCCTCCAGACTTGTGAGGACCTGGGGATCATGGACTCAAGTCCTGCAGTGGCCCAGTGACCACAGAGGGACTGGAGAGGGACAGCTGTGAACTGGGTGTCTGTTATTTCATTTATTCATTCAACAAACATTTATTGTGCCTACTATGTGCCAAGCTGGTATGCAGCACTGAACCAAGCAGGCTAGGTCCCTGCTCTTGTAGAGCTCACATTGAAAAAGTGCTGCAGGCTCGGCGCCTGTGGCTCAAGTGCCTAAGGCACCAGCCATATACACCTGAGTTGGCAGATTCAAATCTAGCCCCGGCTCTCCAAACAACAATGACAGCTGCAA
>NW_003852606.1:1658793-1660299 GCF_000181295.1 Otolemur garnettii | reverse complement strand
CTGTAGTCTCAGCTACTTGGGAGGCTGAGGCACAAGAATTGCTTGAGCCCAGGAGTTGGAGGTTGCTGTGAGCTGTGATGTCACAGCACTCTATGCAGGACAACAGCTTGAGGCTCTGTCTCAAAAAAAAAGAAAAAATGCTGCAGCCAAATGAAACAGGCTGATGTGATTGATGGAGCATAGGAGTCAGGAAAGGCATCTAAGAGCACGTGACTTTATTGTTTTTTTAGAGACAGAGTCTCAATTTGTCACCCTCGGTAGAGTGCAGTGGCATCACAGCTCACAGCAACCTGAAACTCTTGGGCTTAGGTGATTCTCTTGTCTCAGCCTCCCAAGTAGCTGGGAGTATAGGCGCCCACCACAATGCCCGGCTATGTTATTTTTTTGTTTTGAGATAGAGTCTCACTTTGTCATTCTTGGTAGAGTGTTATGGCATCACAGCTCACAGCAACTTTAAGCTCTTGGGTTTAGGCAATTCTCTTGCCTCAGCCTCCAGAGTAGCTGCGACTACAGTCACCCATCACAATGCCTGGCTACTTTTTTTGTTACAGTTTGGCTGGGGCCGGGTTCAAACTTGCCACCCTCAGTATATGGGGCCAGCGCCCTACTCATTGAGCCACAAGCGCTACCAAGAGCAGGTGACTTTAAAGGGAAAATTGTAAGGACAAGAAGGATGCAGTGGGCTCGGCGCAGTGGTTCACTCCTATAATCCTAGCACTCTGGGAGGCTGATGTGGGTGGATTGCTTGAGGTCAGGAGTTCCAGACCAGCCTGAGCTACTACTAAAAATAGAAAAAGTAGCCAGCATTGTGGTGGGCACCTGTAGTCCCAGCTACTCAGGAGACTGAGGCAAGAAGATTGCTCCAGCGTAAGAGTTTGAGGTTGCTGTAAGCTATGCTGCTACAGCACTCTACCCATGGCAACAGAGTGAGACTTGGTCTCAAAAAAGAAAAATAAAAAGGATGCAGTGGTATATAATATTGGAGGAAAGGCATCTCTGGGGAAACAGCATGTCCTGAGGTAGGACTGAGGAGCTTGGTGGGTTGAGAGTGAGAAGGAGGCAGGTTGGGAAATGGGGCTGTGGTGGGCCAAGGCAGATTGTAAGGGGCCTTAGGGGCCACTGTAAAGATTTTAGTTTTACTTGAGTGAGACAGTAAAGATTGGCGGGGGCCGTGGGGGTTTTATTTTTTTGAGACATAGTCTCACTGTCACCCTGAATAGAGTGCAATGGCAGCATAGCTCACAGCAACCTCAAATTCCTGGGCTCAAGAGATACAGTAAAGATTGGCGGGGGCCGTGGGGGTTTTATTTTTTTGAGACATAGTCTCACTGTCACCCTGAGCAGAGTGCAATGGCAGCATAGCTCACTGTAACCTCAGACTTGGGCTGTGGGCATCCTGCTGCCTCAGCCTCCGGAAGCTGCTGGGATTACAGGAGCTTGCCACAGTGCCCGGCTGGGTTTTTTCCTTTTTTTCTTTTTTAGGAGTCGGGTCTCACTCTTGCTCAG
>NW_003852606.1:1653949-1657927 GCF_000181295.1 Otolemur garnettii | reverse complement strand
GTCCCTCTGGGTAGAGTACCGTGGCATTACAGCTCACAGCAACCTCCAACTCCTGGGCTCAAGCGAGTCTCCTGTCTCCGCCTCCCAAGTAGCTGGGACCACAGGCGCCCACCACAATGCCCGGCTATTTTTTGGTTGCAGCCGTCATTGTTGTTGGGCAGGCCCGGGCTGGGGATTCGAACCCGCCACCTTAGGTGTCCGTGGCTGGCACCTTAGCTGGTTGAGCTATAGGCGCTGAGCCAGAAGGCTGTATCTTGATGTATGAAAGGAGGGGCTTAAATATCAGAGGTGAAGTGGGTAGCAGTCAGGGTTATGGTAGGGCTACATAGGGAGCCAGAGGTGACGGGAGAAGCACCTAGATGTGGCTGGGAAGGGGGTGCTGTGGGCATTGGGCAAGCAGCTCATGGGTCTGGATGGGGTGGTTGCCCAAGTCAGGGAGATGACATTTGACCTGAGCTTTGTGAGGTGAGAATTTGCTTAGTTGAGCAACTGCTGGGCTGGATCCAAGACCAGGGTGGTTGGGTGAGACCCAAAAACCCAACCCTACCCCATCCCTGCCACTCCTTTGAGACCCTTGTTGCATTTTATTTAGGCAGAATGATTGGCAAGTACAAAGGTCCTGAGGCAGGGAAGGATGTGGTGGTAATAAAAAAAATGGAAGAAGGTCAGGAGGGCCTGGAAAGGTGGAATGAGGTCAGGTCAGAGCCTTCAGGCAGGAGTTGTGCTGTGTCTCTAGGTCTTTCTCCTGGGGGCACTGGGAGCCACAGAAGGCTCCAGAGCAGGGCAGTTGACAGTGATGTGATCTAGTTTACAGTTTTTGCTCTGAGTGAATGGAAAAGAAACTTGAAGTTGAGGCAAAGAACTGAGTGAAAAGGCTTGAAGCTTCTATCACCAGGCAATGGGTACAGGCTGTCTCTGATGCCTACCCCACTCCCCATAGGCCCTGTGCACGAAGGTCCCTGAGCTGATCAGAACTATCATGGGCTGGACATTGGACTTCCTCCGAGAGCGACTGCTGGGCTGGATCCAAGACCAGGGTGGTTGGGTGAGACCCAAAAACCCAACCCCACCCCATCCCTGTCACTCCTCTGGGACCCTGGGCTTCCTGCATCACACCGGTGCCCCCCCCACCCCATTTTCAGATGATCAGGTGTAGTCTGTTTCCTCATCTGATCAACCAGATTCATGTGATACCTGATGACCTCTAACCTTCCTGTGATCCCTGACTTGATTAGTACATCTATACTCCCTGGGTGCCTCCACTTTCTCTGGAGTCCCTCAAGTTTATTGATAACCTTATTTATCCCAACTCTTTACTACCAGTTAATCTTGGGCCCTTGCCCTGACTCCTGCCTCCCTGATCTCTCAAGTGTGGACCCAGGGGCTGCCCCTGGCCAAATTCCTGAAGTGACTAATGTCCCTGTCCCTAGGACGGCCTCCTTTCCTACTTTGGAACCCCTACGTGGCAGACAGTGACCATCTTTGTGGCTGGAGTGCTTACTGCCTCGCTCACCATCTGGAAGAAGATGGGCTGAGGCCCACCCCACTACCTTGGACTGTGTTTTTTCTGCATAAATTATGGCATTTTTCTGGGAGGGGTGGGGATTGGGGGACATGGGCATTTTTCTTACTTTTGTAATTATTGGGGTTGGGTGGGGAAAAGTGGTCTTGAGAGGGGGGTAATAAACCTCCTTCTGGCCACACTTCAGTGTCTTCAGTCACTGAGCCGCCCCGAACTTGGCCTGGCTTCCTCACCCACACCAGGTCGTTGTCTGCTTGCCTGGACGTGGCTGTACACAGACATGAAATTCTGTCTACTCCCGAAATGCTGAACTGAGTGCCTAGAGCTCTGTGGGCTTAGTGATGAACTAGTCCCAGCCCTGCCTCTAGGAGCCCACTGGACAAGGATGCTAACTGGCTGTCACTTCTGTAGGCAGGTGGGGGCAGCACTGGGTACAGTCTGAGCATAAAGTGGGTGGGAGTCTGGCAGGAAAGAACATGGACAGCAGGCTGCAGAGTAGGTCTGCCAGGCTGAGGGGACCTGAGCTGGAAGCTGACACAACCAGGAAACAGGATGTTAACTGGGCTGGAGAATGGAAGAAGGGGAGAGGCCTTTGGAGCCATGTGGGGACATTACTGGAGGTCTGGAGGCTAGGGGGAAGAGGGTCCAGTGGAAAGGCCCAGGCCTGGGGGTAGGGGTTAGGGAGAGCAGGCCTGGGGAAAATGCTGAGTCCAGGTAGAGGCCCAGTGAATTTAGACACAGATGGGGAGTCAGAAGACAAAGGGGAACACAGAAAATGACATAACTCGAAGGTCACAGTATCCTTATCCTTGTTCCCAGTTCTGAGTCTCTTGTCTCCTCTCCAGATATTTCCCTTTCGGGTATCCCCCATGTTTCCTCCTTCAGTCATCTTTATCTCAGCCCCAACTCTCTTGCCACCTGTGTGCCCTTCCTACTCCCCTCTCCACAGTGGGGCCTCCCTGAGGCTAAAGGTCTTTAGGCTGAGATACGAAATTTGGTGAATGAGTAACTAGGACCCCACAGTCAACTGGGTGCCCCAGGCAGCCTCCCTTCCCCCATTGACTCCCCAGAGACACCAAGTCATGAGACAAGATACAGGAGCAGAAAGGCCATGTGGGAAGTCTGAGCCACCACCCACCCACAAAAGGGACAATATGGCCACAGGCAGGATCTTAGGGAAACAGGAACTCAAAAGAGAGTAAAACCCAGAGACAAAGCACAGCCGGGAGCATCTTGCTGGAGCAGCCTAACTTGAGTCTTAGGCCTTCTAAGGGTCCCACCAAAAGGAGTCTGAGTGGTTCCAGTGCCCAGGGGGATGAGGTCAGCCAGCCACCCCACCCCCTCCCTCTCTGAGCCCCTTCCTGTGCTGAGCTCATCATGACTCAGCACAACTGCTGCCTTGGAGCTGGCTGGACTCTCATCAAGGACTCTAAATGCCAGCCTGGCCCCTGGCTGCAGATCCCCTTGGTCAGGGACCAACTGACCTGGGCACCCTGGAGAGGCTCCTGGGCAGCAGATCTTCACCTCTTGCCTGACACTCCAGTGGCTTCAGCTCCCCCACCCACACACACACCATTTATGTGAGCTGCTTCCTTTAGGGCCCTTAGAGGAAGGGTCTTGTTATTATCGAGTCTTCCTTCCTGCCATGATTGGGGTGCTCCTTGAGGGCAGGGTCCTGATTTGAGCCAGCTCTGTCTGATGTATTGAGCCAGACATCAACATGGACCTGGCCCACTTTAAAAATGCATGTTGACTGAAGACAGATATCCCCATTCCTATGTCCCCAGACTGTCATTGTTTCCCCCCCACCCAGGGCTTCATTTTTTGAGCTGGAAGGCAAGGAGAATTCCCAGAGTCTCTTTTTGGGACTGGGATGTTCTCTGAATCTCTGGAGTTGCCTCCTAAATCTAAACAGCCCCAAGAGAACTCTAAGCTCTAAATTCGTGATTTTCTTTCTTTCCTTTTTAAGAGACGGAGTATCAATTTTGTCACCCTCAGTAGAGTACTATGGCATCACAGCTCACAGCAACCTCCAGCTCTTGGGCTTAGGTGATTCTCTTGCCTCAGCCTCCCGAGTAGCTGGGACTACAGGTGCCTGCCACAATGCCTGGCTATTTTTTTGTTGCGGTTTGGCTGGGGCCTGGTTCAAACCCACCACGCTCAGTGTATGGAGCAAGTGCCCTACCTACTGAGCCACCAGTACCACCTTAGATTAGTGATTATCAACCAGTGTGTCATGAGAGGGTCTTAGAGGGCTGCAAACATTTTAAAAGATAATTATTTTTGAAAGAAGTTCAGGTTTGGCGCCTGTGGCTCAAGTGGCTAAGGCACCAGCCACATACACCTAAGGTGGCAGGTTCGAATCCAGCCAGGGCCTGCCAAACAACAATGATGGCTGCAACCAAAAAGTAGCTGGGCCTTGTGGCGGGCGCCTGTGGTCCCAGCTACTTGGGAGG
>NW_003852606.1:1652018-1653076 GCF_000181295.1 Otolemur garnettii | reverse complement strand
GCTTGAGCCCAGGAGTTGGTGGTTGCTGTGAGCTGTGATGCCACAGCACTCTACCCAGGGGGACAGCTTGAGGCTCTGTCTCAAAAAAATAATAATCAGCTTAATTCAGTGACTGATTACAACATTCCATTCAACAATTAATCTAAATCAATCCACCTAAACTACTCAAGACAGGCATCTTTACAGTGGGAGCCAAATTTACAAAACAGTAAGAACGGGAAATGGGGGCACCAGCCCCATATACCAAGGTTAGCGGGTTCAAATCCAATTGGCCAAACTGCAACAAAAGATGGCCCGGTGTTGTGGGGGGCGCCTGTAATCCCAGCTACTCGGGAGGCTGAGGCAAGAGAATCGCCTAAGCCCAAGAGGCGGAGGTTGCTGTGAGTTGAACACCATGGCACTCTACCGAGGGTGACAAAGTGAGACTCTGCCTCAAAAAAAAAAAAAAAAAAAAGAAAACTCTGGCGTTGTGGCGGGGGCCTGTAGTCCCAGCTACTCGGGAGGCTGAGGCAAGAGAATCACCTCAGGAGCAGGAGGTTACTGTGAGTTGAACGCCACAGCACTCTACCGAGGGCGACAAAGTGAGACTCTGTCTCTTAAAAAAAAAAAAAAAAGAAAAATAACTGGGCGTTGTGGCGGGCGCCTGTAGTTCCAGCTACTCGGGAGGCTGAGGCAAGAGAATCGCCTAACCAGGCGTCCTCAAACTGCGGCCTGCGGGCCATGCAGCCCGCCTAGGACATTTATCCCGCCCGCCTGGGGCCCGTAGTCCGACCCTCCAATGGTCTGAGGGACAGTGACCTGACCCCCTGTTTAAAAAGTTTGAGGACCCCTGGAAGCCCAAGAGTCCGAGGTTGCTATGAGCTGTAACGGCACGGCACTCTACCAAGGGCGACAAATTGTCTCTGAAAAAAACAAACAGCCTGGCGTGGTGGCTGGGGCCTGTAGTCCCAGCTACTCGGAGGCTGAGGCAAGAGAATCACCTCAGGAGCCGGGAGGTTAATGTGAGTTGAACGCCACCGCACTCTACCGGGCGACAAAGTGAGACTCTGCCCCCCCCC
>NW_003852606.1:1650632-1651853 GCF_000181295.1 Otolemur garnettii | reverse complement strand
GACAAAGTGAGACTAAAAAAAAAAGCGGGAGATGGGGTGAAGGTGAGGCAGGATGTAAACCAGCTGTACCACCTTGGCCGTCGCCTAACTCCATCTTATTCTATCTGAGCTTTCAATCCCATCTCACATCTCCAAACTTAACAAAGATCCAGAGACACCTTTTCTTGGAGAGCCAATCCCAGGCGACGGGGTGTGAGGCACTCGCCTCACACCGAAGGCTCCAGAAAATCCGTTTTCTCAGAATCTACAACCCTGTAATTTGATTTACTTTCTTGAGACACCCCTAGGTCCCCAGGGTCATTACCTCCCAGGGTCTCACTACTATAAATTTCTCGCCTCCTAGAGAGACACCCCCCCACTAAGAATCAATCCTTCTAAATTCTAAAATCGGCCCAAAGGCCCCCCACCCCCGTTCCTCCTTTCTCAACAGCCTAGAACAACAGGCGCGTGACTTCTCCACTTGGGGTGGGCGTTGAGGCTTCGGTCTGCTCCGGATTGGTCCAGGGCCTCTCCTCCCCCCCACCGCTGATTGGCCAGCCGCTCTCCATGCGCTTCCCGCCTCCACGCATCCGGTTGCTATAAAAGAAACCGCCCGCGTTCCAGCCTCCCGTAGCGCGTGAGGTGGTCCCTTGGATCTGTGTCTTGCTTCAACAGTGTTTGAACGGAACAGACCCGGGACTACCTTTCTCTCAGCCTTCGGCAATTTTCCAGTCTCATTCTTTTCTACTTGTAATCTCTGGGACCATCTTCACGGCCATCTCCTGCTTCTGGAGCCAGCTTTTTTTTGTGTGGTTAGTTCCTTATGGATCAACCATGAGCTCCCAGATTCGTCAAAATTATTCCACCGATGTGGAGGCAGCCGTCAACCGCCTGGTCAATTTGCATCTGCGGGCCTCCTACACCTACCTCTCTCTGGTGAGTTCTCTGGACGCCCGGGAGCCAACTTTCCCCTACTGTATCTCTGGGCCTCTGCGCACGCGCCGGCCTTCTTTGTTCGGTCTGGCAATCAGGGCGGAGCCTGTATGCCTGGCATCGCCGCCCGCTAACCATTGTTCCCTCCATCTATTCCCGCAGGGCTACTATTTCGACCGCGACGATGTGGCTCTGAAAGGCGTGGGCCACTTCTTCCGCGAGTTGGCGGAGGAGAAGCGCGAGGGCTCTGAGCGTCTCTTGAAGATGCAAAACCAGCGTGGCGGCCGCGCTCTCTTCCTGGACGTGCAG
>NW_003852606.1:1643911-1649716 GCF_000181295.1 Otolemur garnettii | reverse complement strand
CTCTGTGACTTCCTGGAGAGTCACTTCCTAGATGAGGAAGTGAAACTCCTCAAGAAGATGGGCGACCACCTGACCAACCTGCACAGGCTGGCCGGACCCCAGGCTGGGCTGGGCGAGTATCTCTTCGAAAGGCTCACTCTGAAGCACGACTAAAAGCCTACGGAGACCAGTGACCTTTGAGGAGCCCTTTTCAAACTATCAAGGGCTTCTACCAGAGCCTCTTCCTCCAGCCACAAGGCAGCTTTTTAAACACCTTGCAATCTTCTAAGCCTTGGACCAAATGGAAATAAAGCTTTTGTGCATCTGATCACTGATTGTGTATGTGGTATGAAACTAATGTGCGATCTATTTTCACAAGGATTCTAGCTGAGTTGGGATGGCAGAGAGAGAGTGGGCCCCAGCTCCTATTTTCATTTTTTGGGGGGTAGGGAGGGTCTCACTTTATTGCCCTCAGTAGAGTGCTGTGGCATCATAGCTCACAGCAACTTGCAACTCCTGTTCTCTTGCCTCAGCCTCTGGCGTAGCTGGGACTATGGGCACCTGCTGTAATGCCTGGCTTTTTTTTGTTGCAGTTTGGCTGGGGCTGGATTTGAACCCACCACCCTTGGTATATGGGGCCGGCACCCCATCTCCCATTTTCTTACAGGTTCTAAGGCAAGATCCTATCTTTAGGGTGTGAATTGGAGGATTCTCTGCTTGCCTGGCTGTTAACTGCCCCTTCCAGAAGATAGACTCCAGGGGTTGGCTGGAAGTAGATACTGTTAGGTTTCAATAACCAGAAAAAGTGGTTACGGATGGGGCTAGGTTGGTGTGCCAAGCTCTGAAAGCAGTCTCTGCTTCAAGTCTCTGAGAGCAGTAGAACTATTAGCCCCTTGGTATGGGGCAAACTGAAATTGATACTGTGCAATTTGGATGGCAAATAGGAAGCATCTTCCTAGGTCCAACCCACTGGAGATCATGATCCACATGGTAATCTCAATGCAGGGCACAGATTGCAATTACCACATAGATATAAGTAGCCAAGAGCACATGATGGCTGAGGTGCTGAACTAAGGGCTTGGGGTTTGGTGCAGAAACAGGATGTGAAATTTAGGGCCCAGTTTTCCAAATGGGAACTGAAGTTAGAACGAGGCAGCTGCTGGGTCCGAGATAAAAAACTGCTGTGTCAGCTCTGACCCTCCCCCTTCCCTATATGGTAGAAGAGAAATTGTTTCTTTGAGACAGTCTCACTTTGTCCATCCCCCCTCTATAGAGTGTTATGACATCGTAGCTCACAGCAACCTCCAACTCTTGGGCTCACGCAATTCTCCTGACTCAGCCTCCCAAGTAGCGAGGACTACAGGCACTCACCACAAGGCTCAGCTATTTTTTAGAGATGTGGTCTTGCTCTTGTTCACCCAGCTATTTTTTAGAGATAGGGTCTTGCTCGGGCTGGTCTCCAACCCATGAGCTCAAGCCATCTACTGGCCCTGGCCTCCCGGAGTGCTAGGATTACAAGAGTGAGCCACTGCGCCTGGCTTAGAAGAGGAAGTGGCTGCTGGGTACCTACTCTTTTTGCCTGCTCAGCACTGTGCCCTCTCCTCACACTTCGTGACCACTCACCATTTTGAGGGGGAGGTCTGTGTGTCTGTTGCACAGTGGCTAACAGGAAAGATTAATCATGCCTTCATGGCCAAACAATTAAGAGCTCTCTTATCCCCAGAGGAGGGAATTGGTTCAGAGATGCACCTGTGGCCCAGTGATGATTCAAACTTAAAGGAAAAAGGTTTTTCCTGAAAATAGAGCCATTCAGACTTGGTGTCTATGGCTAGGGCGCCAGCCACATAACACTGGAGCTGGTGGATTTGAATCCAGTCCGGGCTTGCCAAACAATGACAACTACAACCAAAAAATAGCTGGGCATTGTGTTAGGCGCCTGTAGTCTCAGCTACTTGGGAGGCTGAGGCAAGAGAATCGCTTAAGCCCAAGAGTTGGAGGTTGCTGTGAGATGTGCGCACAGTTGTAAGCTGTGTCACTACAGCACTCGACCCAGGGCAACATAGTGACACTCTGTCTCAAAAAAAAAAAAAAAAAAGGAGCCATTCAGAGGTCAATGACAGAGGCCACAGCATCCTGGAAACACACCTTAAACCAGTGCTGTCCATCTGTGATGTTCAAATAGGTAGCTTGAAATCACATGTGGCCACTGTAAACTGCATTTAAGTAGCTACATGCGAGGTAAGGTGGGGTGGCTCATCCTTGTAATCCTAACTTTCTGGGAGGCCAAGGCAGGAGGATTACTTGAGCTTGGGAATTTGAGACCAGCCTTATCAAGAGTGAGACCCTGTCTCTACTAAAAGTAGAAAAATTATTTGGGCATGGTGGTGTAAGCCTGTAGTCCCAGCCACTTGGGAGGCTGAGGCAGGAGGATCATTTGAGCCCAAGAGTTTGAGGTTACTGGGAGCTATGATGACGCCACAGAACTCTACCCAGGGTGACAGAGTGAGACTCCTAAAAAAAAAAAAGCTACATGTGGTTCATGGCTGTCCTACAGATATCCTAGTTATATAGCCTCTAAATGCCAAAATTTTGTCACTTGCAAATCAAGTCCCAACTAAGCACTGACAGGTATCTTATGTGAATGCTAGAATTTGAGAACAGCAATTCGGATAACAGAATGAGATAAGGGATCAATGAGAGGGCAGGTTGGAGGGGTCGGGAGCAAGGCCCACCACCTGCTCATGTCTGACCACACCTAGGATTCTTAAATATAGATGTATTTTTCATCTCTGAACACACTCCAATCACACCCTTTCTGGCCTCCCCCTTCCAACTGCAAACTAAGCAGTGGATCAGATAAAACAGCACATGTGAGGGGGCCCTCTTTCACAGAAGCTGGGGTCAGAGCACAGCTTGTGGATGGAAGAGCTTTGAGGTACATGTGAACCCAATGGAATCAGGGGAACAGGACCAGTATGCAGCAAAGTGGTAAGGCTCCAGGTTCAGCAGCTGGGACCTAGAACCTAGTGGTTTCACAGTGGGCTGGGCAGTTGGAGATTGGGGTAGGGGTAGATAGCTAGCTCTGTGCTTAGCAGGATTTCCTGGAGGGCACAAAAGGGGCTCTCAAGATAAAGGGGACAGCTCATACTCAAGGAAGGAGGAGTAGGGTCTGGTCCAGAAAAGCCCAGAAAGGTGTCTAGACCAAGACTTGGATGTTCTCCAGAAGGAATGAGGAGCCGAGTGGTTCTACCATGCCTGGTGTGGCCAAAGTATGGGGAGCAGGGGTAGAGGGATCCTCCAGGCAGAGTGGGACAAGCCATGAGGGGCTACCATGAGCCTATCCTAAGGCCCAAGTTCTGGAGTTGAAATGGAGGACCATCTGCATTCATTTATCTTAAGTCCCTGAAAGAACCCTGGCTCTGAACTTGATCATCCCATTAGCAGGGACACCATATGGTTTCTAGCACCTGATGGCCCCCAGGTCAGGCCTGAACGCTGCATGCTTCATATGCTATAGAATTTGCAAGCCACAGAGGGCTGTAGGAGCCTTAGCCTGTAAGGCATCAGGCCTGGTTCCCCAAAACCTCTGGCACTACTACAGAGTAAAGGCAGATTGCTGGCTCCAGGGATACAGTCCAGGCCTGGGGGATTCTAGGGCACAGATTATACATTCTGGAACCAGAGAAAGGCACGGTGTTTTGGATTCTGGAGTGGGGGGACTCCAAGAGCAGAGCTGGAAATGCTGGAGTGTATGGCAGATTGGGTGGGGCTGTAGGCCACACAGAGTGTGGCTTCCACCCAGGATCTAGACAAGGGTCTGGGAACAAACTGTCTTCCTGCATCCATACTTTGGAGGAGGGAGGGAGGAAAGGCTAGGAGTGTGGGGCCGAGCACTCAATTGCGCTCCTCACCCAGGGAGCTGGCAGGGCTGAGGGGCTCACTCGGGGTGCTGAGAGAACTGGACGGCACAGTGTCCACCGAGTTGCGCTTGCTCCCACTGGTGGAAGAGGTACAAGACGCCCGGCGTGGCCACTCAGGTGCACGGATATTGCGACGGTCTTTGGCAGCCTCCTCATCCTCATCATAGCGTTCTTCCTCTGGCAGCCCATCTCGGGGCTCCTCCTCATCCTCGCTCTGGTGTGGGCTGGAGTGTCTTGACAGTGAGGGGGAAGGTGGCACTGAGGCCGGCCGTGGGTAGCGGTAGCCCTGGGTCTGCTTACAGGGAGTGTGGGCACAAACCACAGAGTGAGCAGAAAAGCCCTGATAGGCTCTTATAGAACCCGAGGCTTTCACATTCCAACAGGCATCCCCCCAACTACACCCCACCCCAACCCTTAGCTCCTAACCCGGCTGACGTCTGGAGTCTACTCACCGCATCTACCTGGTTGGGCTCATAGGTGAAATGATCTGGAAAGGCCTTGGCCAGCGCCATGTGACGTGCAGACATATAGTACTTATAGAAAGGAGGTAAGGGGTAAGTCAGGGGACACGGAGTCCAGCCAGACTGCACCCCCAGGCAGAATGTAGGGATGGTGAACCTTGACCGCACATTTTATGCAGACGCCCACCCAGCTGCACCTTTCTGCCTGCCCAATACAATTACCCATCTTTTTGACTCCACCTGCTATGTAGATAAGCGGAACACAAATGGACAGTCCCAAGCCACACCTCACTAAGAACAGAATTCTCAAGTCCGGTACCTTTTTGCCCACACCCCCATGCAAATGATAAGAACTTCCCACGTACTGTCCTTCCAGGAGAAGTTGATTAATTCCTAAAGGCACAGCAACTTTTACAAGTAGAAGGAGACCCTGCCCACTGAGCCAGGCTTTTGAGGCTGAGGAACTAAAAAACCAGAACTAGAGGTGGGAGATTTACCAGTAGAGCCAGGAAGTGGGGAGAGGGGATCATACCCGGCCTAGGTATTTCCAGTCCAGAAGGTCGGAGAGGCGCTCTGTGCGATTCCGTTGGATGATGCGCTGCCGCCGACTCTGCTGGCAGAAGCTGTAGAGGAAGGAGGTGAGCTGCGAGCAGGAGTCGTCCAGGCTGCGGAAGCGCCGGTCCAGAATGTAGATGCCTGCAGAAGTCAGGACCAGGACTCAGAAAATGGTCTGGGAGATCTTTATCCTCCTGCAGGAGTTCAAGTCTACCCTCTTCTCTGCTCTTCTTGAGACCCAAGAGTCCAAGCCCCTCCTTTCCAGGATTCCAGAGTCCGGGCTCTCAGTTCCCCTTCTTTAATCCTTGGGGGACCTGGGCGCTGACCGTAAGCTGAGGGATCTGCGATGTGCTCCTCCATGAAGCAGCCAAAGCCGGAGAGGTTGGTAGAGATACTGGGGATGCCCATAACCGTGCACTCCGCTGCGAGAAGCCATGAGAAAGAGCCACTTAGTTCTCTCTTGCTCCTACCTTCTCGGTCACAATAAAAGCCTCAATAGCGCCCTCTATGGGTGCTGTGCTGAGCAATTCGCTGAACCAGCATGACCAAACTGTGCATTGGGCTTTCTGTATTTCTCTGAGGGCAAACTCATAGGTTCAGTAAAAGAAAAGGGAATTCACTTGCCCCCAAAACAAGGATGCTAATTTATTGAGTATCCCAATGTCCATCACTTTACTCACAATCTGTAGATTGAACCACGATCCATCTTTTCACTTAACCGTCATAACCTGTATAATACTTTTTTGTGCCCAAACTATAGTGTTTTGGTTATCATACTGTAATTGTTGTTCTGATGGGTAATAAGAAAAGGCATCTCGGCTCGGCGCCTATAGCTCAACCGGCTAAGGCGCCAGCCACGTACACCTAAGGTGGCGGGTTCGAATCCCCAG
>NW_003852606.1:1640236-1643844 GCF_000181295.1 Otolemur garnettii | reverse complement strand
CACGTCTTGGTGATTGTAAATTGAGCTGCAATAAACAATCTAGTACAAATGTCTTTATGATAAAATGATTTTTTTTCTTCTGGGTAGATGCCTAGTAGTGGGATTGTGGGGTCAAAAGGGAGGTCTAATTTGAGATCTTTGAGGATTCTCCATATTTCTTTCCAAGGAGGCTATATTAGTTTGCTAAAGGATGTTGATAGGCTGTAGCAAAGAGCTAAATGACAGAAAAAAAATTTAGAACCATTACTTGATTACAAAATCGACATGAATCACCCGGCAACACAGCAGCCGAGATAGTCAATGGGACTCTGAACTATGTTATTTAAGGATAAAATTCAATGGCTTCATTTTGATTGCTATATTAATTACCAATAGCTGCATACTGAATCATGCTCAAAACTAGCCACTTAAAGCAATGTTTATTATCTTAGTTTCTGTGGTTTAGGAATTTGGGAGTGGCTTAGCTGGGTGGTTCTGGTTCAAAGTCTCTTATGGGGCTGCAACAAAATTCTTGGCTAGGACTGGGATCATTTGAAGGCTGGACAGGGGATAGACGGTCCACTCCTAGCTCACTCACGGGCCTGATGGCAGGGAACTTCATTTTCTCACTGTTGCCTGGAGGCTCATTTCCTTATCACAGAGTCCTCATTGGGCTTTTTGAGATTTTTCATGACAAGGAAACTGGCTTCCCCCACAGCCAAGGGAGAGTGAGCAGGAAACTACCGTGCCTTTGTGATCTAGACACTGGAGTTGCATTGTCACTTACTATTTTTTGTATTTGTTAGAAGCAAGTCACAAGTCCAATTCATGGTTGAAGGAAGGACTCCATTTTTTGAAGACAGTATCAAAGAACTTGTGGATATATTTAAACTGCCCACCAGTCTCATTGGTAGGACCACAACTGAAGCATTTTCTTGATTCCTGCACTGAAATTTAAGAGAAACATGTAACCCGCTGTTACTCTTTTGGGGAGATTATCTACATAATATTGGTTTTGCCTATTGGGATATATGAGTAACCTTCATTAGGCAGGAAGGTAATCTGTTTCCCTCATCATCTTGTTCCCAATATCTAGTTTACTGGTTCATATGAAGCAAATTCATAATAAATATAGAGGATGCTAAAAAACTATACATTTTTTCCTTTTTTTTTTTTTTTTTTGAGATGGAGCCTCAAGCTGTCGCCCTGGGCAGAATGCTGTGGCATCACAGCTCACAGCAACCTCCAACTCCTGGAATTCTCTTTCCTCAGCCTCGCAAGTAACTAGACTACAGGCACCTGCCACAATGCCTCGCCATTTTTTGTTTGCAGTTGTCACTGTTGTTTGGCAGGCCCGAGCTGGATTCGAACCCGCCAGCTCTGGTGTATATGGTTAGTGCCCTAGCTGCTTGAGCCATAGGCGCTGAGCCTGAGCATGAACTCTTGATTCTTTTTTTTTTTTTTTTTGAGACATAGTGTCACTATGTTGCCCTCGATAGAGTGCCTGGCATCACAGCTCACAGCAACCTCCACCTCTTGGGCTTAAGTGATTCTCTTGCTTCAGCCTCCCAAGTAGCTGGGACTACAGGCTCCTGCCACAACGCCCATCTATTTTTTGTTGCAGTTATCATTGTTGCTTAGCTGACCCAGGTCAGGTTTGAACCTGCCACATTTGGTGTATATGGCTGATGCCGTAACCACTGTGCTAAGGGCACCAAGCCTCTTAATATAATTTTTACTTAAGGTGGCGTCTGTAGCTCAAGTGGCTAAGAGCTGCTTGGTTCAAATCCACCCTGGGCCTGCCAAACAACAATGACAACTACAACCAAAAAATAGATGAGCTGTTGTGGCAGGCGCCAGTAGTCCCAGCTACTTGGGAGGCTGAGGCAAGAGAATTGCTTAAGCCCAGGATTTTGAGGTTGCTGTGAGCTGTGATACCACGGCACTCTACCCAGGGGAACAGCTTGAGGCTCTAAAAAAATTCTTTTTTTTTTTAGAGACAGAGTCTCACTGGTAGAATGCCATGGCATCACAGCTCACAGCAACCTCCAACTCCTGGGCTTAGGCGATTCTCTTGCCTCAGCCTCCCAAGTAGCTGGGACTACAGGTGCCTGCCACAATGCCTGGCTATTTTTTTGTTGCAGTTTGGCCGGGGCAGGGTTTGAACCTGCCACCCTCGGTATACAGGGCCAGTGCCCTACTCACTGAGCCACAGGCGCTGCCCCCCAAAAATTCTTATTTAAGTGTTTCTCAAAACCTCTGTGAGCTGCAAAAGTAGGCGCTAAATATTATCTAACAGGGCTACAGGAAAAAGAATTGGGGCTGACCACTCAAAACTTATGCACGGTTTTAACCCCAGGAAAAACATAACTGGCAACATTCTTAACTATCACGTAAGCACAGTTTAAAACACTTGTAAAATTACTCATGCATTAGGAAAGATGGCATTTATTTAGCTTTAAAAACACTGGCTGAGGAGCCAGCAAGAGGAAGGCAGAACTGCTTTGCTGGGCAATGAAGTCAGCTTGGGAGGGAGGGAACGTCACCACCCTCAGGTGTGTTAGTGAATAGTGCTTCTGCTGTGCTTTATTTGGGGGACCAAACATCAGCAAACTGGGGGAAATCAGTGGGAACTGTGACACCTTCTTGAGACTGACATAAGTCCTCTAATTTTGTATTACATAAGCTGCTATGTCACAAAAATGTATGCTATAGCAAAAAAGACCATTACTACTGTTCTTGTTTTGCAAAGGAAACTAGGGCTTGGAGAAGGCCAGTGCCTTGCCCAGGATCCTGCTAGATCTAAGACCCCATAACCATTCTGTCCCCTATCTACTATACTCACCTGGTGTGTAGCCCCAAGGCTCATAGTAGGAGGGGAAGACACCCAAGTGGCAGCCGCGGACAAACTCCTCATAGTCCACAGGGAGTAGGGGGCTTGTGGAAGAGAGGAACTCCGGATGGAAAATCACCTGACAGTAAAAAAGAAGGGCTCAGCATGGGCCCTTTATTTAGCTAAACCCTGAGATCCCAGGATGGCCCAGAGTGGGTGAAAAGCTTGTCTAAAGTCACAAAGCAAGCAGGACAAAGATTTAAACCCAAGTCTATTTGCCTAAGAAACCAGGAGAGAATGGAAAGTATGAGGCCCAGGGTTCAGCCTCCTCCCTCTTCCTTGTCCTACTTGCCCCTGGCCAGAGTGCTTACTTTCACCCGGTCGGCACTGCTATTGAAGAGGCCAATTCGGCGAATGGTGGTCAGGATGGGATCTGAGGAGTCGTCCAGCATGTTGTGGGTGCACACAGGAGGGAAAGATTGCCGCTGTGGGGGCCACAAGTGGGGTGGGGTGGGGTCAGGGAAGGGACAGAGGGCTCCCTACTTTCCCCTGAGCCATGCTGGCCCCAGGTAATTCAAGGAGACCACAATTTCCACAAAGCTGTGGGGCAACCAACAAACCCAAGAGATTAACAGGAGTTGTGGATTCCTACTTACCTCTATCTATAAAGATTTTCTTTCTCTTAACCACCATGACCCTAAAAGAACTACAATTTCCAGCTGTCTTTGAGGAAGAACCAGTGTGAACTTGCCCCAAGAACTATGAGATTGTAGCTATCTTGTTCTTTTTTTTTTTT
>NW_003852606.1:1639006-1640120 GCF_000181295.1 Otolemur garnettii | reverse complement strand
AAGTAGCTGGGACCACAGGCACCCGCCACAACGCCCGGCTATTTTTTGGTTGCAGCCGTCATTGTTGTTTGGCGGGTCTGGGCTGGGGATTCGAACCCGCCACCTTAGGTGTACGTGGCTGGCGCCTTAGCCTGTTGAGCTATAGGCGCCAAGCCAGCTATCTTGTTCTTGGCTATGTCATTAAAGAAATCCAAAGGAATTCTAACTTCCCCCCCAAGTCAATTGGAACAGAGACTTGTGCCAACATGGTAGCAAATTTCAGGGATGCTGGGAGTTGTAGTTTTCTTTCCTTTTTTTATTGAGACAGTCTCACTTTGTCACCCTCTATAGAGTACTGTAGTGTCATAGCTCACAGCAACCTCAAACTCCCTCATTCAAGCAATCCTCTTGCCTCAGTCTCCCATGTAGCTAGGACTACAGGCGCCTACCACCCACCTGGCATATTTTTTTAGTTAGAGACAGAGTCTCACTTTGTTGCCCTCAGTAGAGTGCCGTGGCGTCACAGCTCACAGAAACCTCCAGCTCTTGGGCTTAGATGATTCTCTTGCCTCACCTAAGGCACACACCACAACTCTTGGGTATTTTTTTGTTGCAGTTTGGCCAGGGCTGGATTTGAACCCACTACCCTTGGTATATGGAGCCAGTAACCTACTCACTGAGCCACAGGTGCCACCCACCTAGCTAGATTTTTGTTGTAGTTGTCATTATTGTTTTAGCAGGCCTGAGGTGTTCGACCCACCAGCCCTGGTGTATGTGGCCAGCACCCTAACCACTCAGCATGGGTGACTGCTCCTTCAAAGCTTATTAAAGGTTCTATTTGGCAGGCTGGGCATAGTGGCTCATGACAGTAATCCTAGCACTGTGGAGGCCCTCCAAGGAGGGAGGATGGCTTGAGCTCAGGAGGTTAAGACCAGCCTGAACAAGAGAGAGACTCCATCTCTAATAAAACAATAGAAAAATTAGCCCAGTATGCTGGTGGGTGCTTGTAGTCCCAGCCACTTGGGAGACTGAGGCAGGAGGATCACTTCAACTCAGGAATTTGATGTTGCTTTAAGCTATGATGATTCCATTGTACTCTAGCCGGGGCAACAGAGTGAGACCCTGTCTCAAAAAA
>NW_003852606.1:1633142-1637597 GCF_000181295.1 Otolemur garnettii | reverse complement strand
GTTGAGCTATAGGCGCTGAGCCTTTTTTACCTTTTCTTCATTGACCTCAGAATCAACCACAATTCTCAGCAGCCCTGTGGTATAATAAGACACAGAAAACAGCCTGACCTAAGCGCTTCTGGGAACTGAAATTCTACCAATCAGGGCCTGCATTTCTGTGGACCTCAGGATTGACCCCTCTGTAAAAGGTGGACCAGGAAAGCAGAACTCCCAGCAATCTCTGGGGTCAAGACTAACACAGTAAGCTTCCCAGGGGGCTGGCTGCTGGAAATTATCATTTCTCTGCATGTGATCTAAACCATACCTGCGTGGCAAAGATGGCTCTCTTCATCATAGTGAAGTCTTCCTTATCCAGCATCTTGTTCATATCAGGGAGGCTCCCCCTGCAAGGCCAGCAGGGACATGCAATTGGGAATGGGATGATGACAGAGATTAGGGCCCAGGAGGTTACAGGGCTGAGGTTGGACACTCACACCAATAAGGATTCATAAAGCTTCCTCCCGAACTTCTCCTTCACTGTGTTGGCTGTGTCCCTGGAAGGAGCAGAGCAGAGCATCACATAAATACCAGCTGCCATTTATTGTCAGGCTTTGGGAGCAGCAAGAAAACTGAGACCTAAGCAGGGAAGCCTGGGGCCATCAGGGGACCCAAGAACAGGCCCTGGAAGGCCTGGCATCAGCTGTGTGGCCAGGGAGTGGCAGCCTTCCCTCTCTGACTTCAGTGACTCATCTGTCAGACATGGATAAAAATAGAATCAATCTCAGAGGTTTGCAGTGAGGACTCAATGAGGTCATGACTAAAAGTGCCTTGTGCCCAGCACATAGCAAGCCTTCCAGAAATGTCAGCTATTATTAGGACTTGTACCAGTCCTAGAGGTGGCAGTGGTAAGCCCCATTTTATAAGAAAGGAAAATGAGATTCTGAGAGACATTTAGGCACATAAGCAGAGCTGGCAGAGTGTCAGCCCATACTCCCATTATCACTTTTCTGCTTATAATTCTTCTGTAGCTCCAGTTTCTTTTTTTAAACCATCTCCTTTGGAAATGCTCCTCTAGCCAGCCTGGCCTCCTTGCTGTGTCTCAAACATGCCACAGGACCTTTGTACTTGCTGTTCCCCAGATACACACAGGGCTTGTTCCCCCATCTTCTATATTGGTCTTTGTCCAATGGCACTTTCTTCATTGTGGCCTGTCCTGAGAACCTGGTCTCATATCACTGGCCTACATTATTTTTTGCCAGAACACTACCCGTAGGATTTTCTAGAATACAGTCTCCATAAGGAAAGGGATTTTATCTTCCTTGCTCATAGCTGTGTTCCCAGGGCTGGAAATAGTGCCTGGTATGTGACAGATGCCCAATGAATGTCTGACGGGTAAGAAATAAATAAATGGTTTTACAGATAAAGGAGTGGAGGCTCAGACGGGGCAGTGGTTTGCCTAAAGTTACCAAGCCAGTGAGGGTCAGTGGCATGAGTGGAACCAGGCTAGTCCTGTCAGTAACTTCTTACTGCCCCCGAGCTGAAAGGATCTCAAGCAAGTTACTTTGCTAGGAATCAGTGGGACAGGTTGATTGTGTCACAGGTGACAAATCTGAGACTCCAGGAGAAACACTGGACCCAAAGCTGGGAGTGGGACAGGCAGTGATCCTGAGCTGAGGGCTGCTGACCAAAGCTGCTTGCGCACGGCTTGGCCCTTGAGAGTTTCCACATTGAAATTGTTGGTCCGAGCTGGCATGATGAAGAAGGCCACCACTGTCTGCTCACTGCCATTCACCTGGGGTGGAAGAAAAGGAGGGCAGGGTGTGTCAGGATCACATGAAGGAAAGCGAGGTCCCCCCAGCCTTTCCATCCCTCAAGTCTGCCTAGGGCCTTGCCAGGACTCTTCCTGTCAATGATAATTATAGCCCAAAGTGACTGTCCCCACAGGGACTCTGACCTTCTTTCTCAATCTCTATAGTCTCCCTCCCAACCCTACCACCCTCCTGAGAAGGTGTCCCTACCCCACCTCCCTGGGTCTCTGTCCTCCCTAGTTATGTACTGAATTTCTTGTCTTTCCTTTTCCCGTCACAGCTGAGGTCTCACTCTGAGCAGATAGTTGAGCCGGGCCAAGGCCTCCAAGAAGACATCAGCTCCTTTGTTGGAGAATTCATAGCGGCCAGCAATAAAGAAGTACAAGGTCTTATCCAAGTTGAAGTCCAGGTGCCTAAAAAAGCCACAAGGCAGGACGAAGCCCTCACCTCTAGCCCTGGCCTCAAAACCCATAAATCCCAGGAGCTATGGGGGCAAAGAATACCTCAGACATCATGGAGCCTCCTGGGAGTTGTGGTTCTTTTCTCTTTAGGTGGGGATCACTGTTAATACTCAGAACAATGTTCTGGTAGTCAAGAACTCAGGAGGCTGAGCCCGCTGTGGCCCCCTCCCTCAGACCCAGGGGTATGGGCCTGTAGGCACCTCCTCCCTCAGAGCTAGATGTCCAGATTTCCAACTTCCACCCTCCACCCCCTTAAGAACTGGATATGTGCCCCACATACCCATAAAAATGGCCCCGCACAAACTCCTGGATTCGAGCCTTGCTCTGAGCATGGAGGTTCTGGAATTCATGCATGGCAGAGAACTTCTTAATATTCAGTCCATTGGGGGTCACAATATCTGTGATTAGGGAAGAAGGTCTATGTTTTATTTCTTCATTTGTTCCTTCATATCAGTGCAATTGCATGAATAAATAAAGTTCCTTTTCCAACATTTTTTTCTTTTTGAGACAGAACCCCAAAGTCCCTCTGGATAAAGTGCCGTAGCATCACAGCTCACAACAACCTCCAACTCCTGGGCTCAAGCGAGTCTCCTGCCTCAGCCTTCCAAGTAGCTGGGACCACAGGCATCCGCCACAACACCCGGCTATTTTTTGGTTGCAGCCATTATTGTTGTTTGGCGGGCCTGGTCTGGATTCGAACCCGCCACCTTAGGTGTACGTGGTGCCTTAGCCACTTGAGCCACAGGCGCCGAGCCCCTATTCCAACTTGTTTCAATAGTTCTCTTCTGCCTCCCAGATACCTTATTACTCAATACTGTTTGCTGATGTTCACAAGTACAACCACAAGTCTCAACTCCAGCAAATAGCTAACTAGATAGGGGTTCTGGGAGTTGTAGTTCTTTTACTTCCCCTTATCTCCCCCTGAGATAGAAATGATTAAACAGCCCCAAAGTCCTGCTTCTCCTAGGATATACCCTTCAAGCCTCTTTCAGGGACTCAACCATTTACTCTCACGCAGGAGTCCTCAAACTTTTTAAACAGGGGGCCAGTTCACTGTCCCTCAGACCATTGGACGGCCGGACTGAGGGCCCCGGGACGAGTCAGCTGCTAAGCAGGACAGGCAGCCGTGGCAAAAACACCCGGCAGGCCGGATAAATGTCCTAGGCGGGCTGCAAGTGGCCCATGGGCTGTAGTTTGAGGACGCCTGAATTAAAGCATATCAACAAATGACTACAACCCCCATCAGTTCCAACTAAGGAAAAGTGCCAGGCGTCTATAGAGGTGGCCAATTAAAGGCCTTCTGGGAGAGTTGTAGTTCTCACTTTATACTCCTTAAAAATAGGTACTAAGGGCTGAAAAGAATCCCTGCTTCCAAATTTACTTTTCTTTCTTTTTTTTTTTTTTGAGACAGAGTCTCATTTTGTTGCCCTCAGTAGAGTGCTGTGACATCATAGCTCACAGCAACCTCAAACTCTTGGGCTCAAGTGATTCTCTTGCCTCATCCTCCCAAATAGCTGAAACTTCAGGCGCCCAGCTATTTTTAGTGATGGGGTCTCCCTCTGGCTCAGGCTGGTCTCCGATTGTGAGCTCAGGCAATCCACCCACTTCGGCCTCCCAGAGTGCTAGGATTACAGATGTGAGCCACCATGCCTGGCCCCCAAATTTACTTTTCTAAACAACATAGTACACTGTAGACATAGTACAACATAGTACACTGTACACATAGTACATAGTACATTCCCTTTCAGAATACCACTATCTACATTAGCCCATCACAGGATTTTATCATTTCTGAAATTAATATCAAGAAAACTACACCTCCCATTATCTCCAGGGTACACAGAGCCAGGCAGTGTAATGTAGGTCACTACCCCCATAGCCTTCTGGAAGATGTAGTTCTGTATAAAAAATTGGTACTGGCTGTCCCCAATTTACAATGAATGGCTCAATTTATGATTTTTTGACTTGGCACCTGTGGCTCAAGAGGCTAAGGCGCCAGTCACATACACCTGAGCTGGCAGGTTCAAAGCCCGGGCTGCAACCAAAAAATAGCCTGGCATTGTGGCAGGCGCCTGTAGTCCCAGCTTCTTGGGAGGCAGAGGCAGGAGACTCGCTTGAGCCCAGGAGTTGGAGGTTGCTGTGAGCTGTGATGCCATGGCACTCAACCCAGGGCGACAGCTTGTGGTGAGTCTAAAAAAAAAAAAAAA
>NW_003852606.1:1629949-1632987 GCF_000181295.1 Otolemur garnettii | reverse complement strand
CTGCCCAGTTTTGTTTTGTTTTTTTTGAGACAAAGTCTCACCTTGTCACCCTCAGTGGAGTGCCGTGGTGTCACAGCTCACAGCAACTCCATCTCTTGGGCTTAGGTGATTCTCTTGCCTCAGCCTCCCAAGTAGCTGGGACTACAGGTGCCTGCCACAGTGCCCAGCTATTTATTTGTTGTTGTTGTCATTGTTGTTTAGCAGGCCTGGGCCGGATTTGAACCCAGCAGCCCCAGTGTATGTGGCCAGCACTCTAACCACAGCTACAGGTGCCAAGCCAATTTATGATTTTTTAATCTTATGATGGTGTGAAAGCTATCCATTCAGTAGAAATTATACTCCAAATTTTGATCATCTCCTAGGCTATGTGAGATAGATAGATATTCAACACTTTATTATAAAATAGCTTCTTGGGTGGCATCTGTAGCTTAGTGGGTAGGGCGCCAGGCCCATATACTGAGGGTGGCGAGTTCAAACCTGGCTGTGGCCAAACTAATGAAAAAATAGCAGGGCGTTGTGGTGGGCACCTGTAGTCCCAGCTACTCAGGAGGCTGAGGCAAAAGAATCGCCTAAGCCCAGGAATTGGAGGTTGCTGTGAGCTGTGTGATGTCACGGCACTCTATTGAGGGCAATAGAGTAAGACTCTGTCTCTACAAAAAAAAAAATAAATAATAAAATAAAATAGTTTCTTTTCTTTTTTTTAGATAAGAGTCAGTGATGTCACTGCAGCTCAATACAACCTCCAACTCCTGGGCTCAGGTGATTCTCCTGCCTCAGCCTCCTAAGTAGTTGGGACTACAGGTGCCTACCTCCACACACTCAGCTAATTTTTCTATTTATAGTTGCAATGGAGTCTCACTCTTGTTCAGGCTGGTGGTGAACCCTAGAGCTCAAGGGATCCACCTGCTCCAGCCTTCCCAGAATGCCAGGATTACAGGCATGAGCCACTGCACCCAGCCTAGAAAACAGCCTTTGTATTACATGATTGTGCCCAACTGTGGGCTATTGTAAGTATTCTGGGCATGTTTAAGGTAAGCTAGGTTAAGCTATGATGTTTGGCAGGTTAGTTGTATTAAATGCATTTTCAATTTAAATTATTTCAACTTATAATGGGACATAATTCCATCATAAATCAAGGAACATCTGTACCACCCTTGGCTAAGACATTTGCCTACCTCATTTTTTTTTTTTTTTTTTTTGAGACAGAGCCTCAAGCTATCCCCCTAGGTAGAGTGCCGTGGCATCACAGCACACAGCAACCTCCAACTCCTGGGCTCAAGCGAGTCTCCTGCCTCCGCCTCCCAAGTAGCTGTGACCACAGGTGCCCACCGCAACGCCTGGCCATTTTCTGTTGCAGCCATCATTGTTGTTTGGTGGGCCCGGGCTGGATTCGAACCTGCCACCTTAGGTGTATGTGGCTGGTGCCTTAGCCACTTGATCCACAGGCGCTGAGCCCCTATCTCATTTTTGTCTAGGGATTTCAGCCCAACTCCTACCTGGTTTCCTCTTGAGTAGGTGCTGTGCCTCGATAGCGGTGATCTGGGACACAGTCGTGAAGACATGAGCACAGTGGGCTGCTGCCCTCTCCATGCAGTAGCGATGATAGATTTGCCTCTCACCTGCTTCCTTGTCCACATTGAACTGGGTGGGAAGGGTGGGCAGTTAGGTTAGAACGACGGGGTAGAAGACTAGAAGTTTAGGCTCTAGGGTCCTGGTGAAGGCAGGGGCTGGCAGCTGAACTCCTGGGTTTGAGAGAGGGTAGGGACTATCGACTGGGACTCTTGGGTCCTGAGAGAAGTGGGAACTTGATCCCTTTGGGTTTCTCAGAGCTTTCAGCTGTCCTGACATACCCACAGCCCCCCATTTGCCACACTCCCAGCTCACATTCTCCAGGTTATTGTAGAAGTCCACAGCACCAGCACACAGGTAACGCCCCAGCAGGGTGGCATGGGTGGTGAAGATGGTTGCCACGGGCAGCCGCCGGGCACGGCACAGGCAGAGCCCAACACCAGCCAACCACTCATGGAAATGTGCAACCACATGTGGCTTCTCTTCACTCTGGGCCAGGAACTATGGGGCAACAGGAACAGAACCACTGTCTCCACATGTGTCATAAGAGAGCTAGCAATCCCCAGCATGGACAAAGATTCAGGGGAGAGGTAAATCCATTACCACTATTGCACAGAAAACTGCTGGTGGCACACTGCAGCCATCCCCACAGGACAGGAAACTAAATCCTGGCACTAGGTCTGAGAGACTGAAGTTTTTTGTTTGTTTGTTTTAGACAGAGTCTCATTTTGTTGTTGGTAGAGTGCTATAGTATCACAGCTCACAGCAACCTCCAGGTCCTGGGCTTAGGCGATTCTCTTGCCTCAGCCTCCCGAGTAGCTGGGACTACAGGTGCCTGATACAACGACTGGCTATTTTTTTCTGTTGTTGTTGCAGTTTGGCTGGGGCCAAGTTCAAACCCGCCACCCTTAGTATATGGTGCTGGTGCCCTCTCACTGAGCCACAAGCACCGCCTGAGACTGAAGTTTTTGTGTCCTCAAGTCCTGGACACAATTCCTGGAGACCCCTTATTTCAATCAAGGGTAGATATTCTGCACCCAACATTGGCAAAAGGACTACAACTCCCAGAATATCCTAGGTGCAGTCAGTTCCTAAATTGTTTGTCCTAGGATATGGGAAATTAAGCTTCTTAAGTCTTTTAAAACCAGGAAGGGGACCAGAACCAACATTCCTGGCTCTCAGGTTAGAGATCTGAAGCATCCAGAGCCCCATGTGAGACAGTAAGAACAGTCAGTATCAGACTAGAAACCTACAACTCCCAGAATGCTCTGGGTAAGCCTTCCTACCAGCTGCCCTCTCATTACTAAAGTCTCAGAATCCCTAGAGTTGGAAGATTAGAGTAAATGAAGCTGACATTGAGAGCTGGGGGTCTTGGCTTGGCGCCTGTGCTCAAGTGGCTAAGGTGCCAGCCACATACACCTAAGGTGGCAGGTTCAAATCCAGCCCGGGCCCCCCAAACAACGATGACG
>NW_003852606.1:1617306-1629737 GCF_000181295.1 Otolemur garnettii | reverse complement strand
GAGGAAAGAAGCAGCTAGATCCTCAATGTCCATGTCCCCAAAGGTCAGGGTAATCCTTGGAATAAAAGACCTACAATTCCCAGAAAGCTCGCAGAGAAGTCCATCTTCTGGCCCAGGGGATGACAGCCACTGAAGTTTCTAGCTTGGGGGAAACTGACTGAAAGAGTCAGATAGGGGGCAGTGGGGCCTACCTCACCCAGGAACCAGGTGGTGAGGAAGCCGAAGAGGACGGCGTCGTTGGCCTCACGGTCATACCAGGGCACCCCGATGTTGCAGGTATCCCAGAGCTCTCCCTTCCAGCGCTCCAGGGCCCAGGCTGAGGCCCCCACATCCAGGAGCACCACCAGGGGGCTCCCCTCGATCAGCCATCGCCCAAAATACACCTGAAGGGGGGCCCAGAAGGAGGCTCAGGGCTTCAGCTTCAGGTTTGTCAGTGTTTGTGGTTCACCTCTCCTCTGGCAGATGTCTGGGCTTAAGCCTCAGTTCTCTTGGACCCTCTGTTTCTATATCTGCTACTCATTTCTCTCCTGCTGCCTTATTTCTCTATTTGCTATGAGTTAGTCCCACCTGTTGCAATATTTTCCCTACCCCTGCTTAGTCTCTGTGACCCTTACCCCATTGCCTCCGTTCCCTGCTTTTAGCTGCACATTGCCCATGTCCCACATCCCATCTTCCTGCCCCCACTGCCTGTTGTCCCTCCCTGCCGGCTTTGCTTCAGTACTTGCTGCCACATTTCTCTTATCACCCATTGTGTTGTTCCCTCCCATTGTCTTTCTGCTATTAATTCCTTCCACTGGATGCTTCTTTAACTGTTCTCACTGCAACATTTCTTCAGCCCCTCCACCTTGTTTCTGTCCCTTTAACCATACGTATATGACCTGCAACCTCTTCTCTGCCCATAGGCCCATTTTATAGTTCCACAGCCATGTTTCTAACACAGCCTGTCCTCTTTCCATGCCCCGGGACCTCATTTTTCTACTCACTGCCATGTTTCTAAAACTTGCTGTCTCATTTCTAAACGTGCTACATTTCTCCAATTAGTTGCTTTCCTCCTGTGACTGTGGCCTGGGTTCTGGGCCTGTTGCCACAGCTCTATCCAGCCAACAAGTAGCCACACTCCTCTCAAACCTGGCTTTTCCCTGCCCTGAGCCTGACTCCAGTGCTCCTCCCCCACCCAGCTGTTGTCTGTCCTTTTGCTGGGGGGAGGGGGCTATTCTTAGGCCCCCAGCACGTGGGGAGCAGCTGCCCTGGGGGTAGGGACTCAGCTGCCTTGGGGTCCCTTGGGGACATATCTGGGACTGACTGGATTCTAGACCCCACTCCAAAGCAGAGGCTGTGAATGAGTGAAGAAACCACTGTACCTCTTCCTCCTGGACCCCAGCCTGTCTGTCCCTGGGCAGTAGCTCCTTTCTTTCAGTCTTCACCCTGGATCCCTGAGAGACCTTGCCCCTGGATCTGCCCATCTCAGTCTCTATCTCCTAGGTCTATGTGCCTACCTCTCCTTGCTTCATTGGCAGTTCATCTTTCTATCTCCTTCTAATGCTGACTTTCTGTCTGAAACATGTGCCAGCTCTTCCTTTATCCTTAGAGCCTGTCTATCTCCCTATTGCTCTAGCCCCTGGTTCCATCCATCTCTATGGCCCAGAGGCTAAAAATGCCTGTGCCTGCCCCACTCTCCAGGCCTGGTTGTCTATAGCAATGGCAATGATGATCATAATAGTAATACTGACAATAATAGCTCTCACACTGCTAACTTCATGCCAAGAATTGTACTAAACACTTTATTCTTATCAAGTATATTATCCTTCCCTATGATCATTAGTCAAGGTCACATGGGCAGCAAGTGGAAAGACTGAATTTGGGTCCAGATTCCTGCTGCAGCCTGCCTGCTGGACCCTTCCCCCCTCCCCCAATCCCCTTCCCTGGTCTCTGCCTAGCTGATCTTTCAGTCTAGCTCTTTTACTCTCTCTGGGTCTGAGGATCTTGGCCACTTGGACCTATCTCTTGGTCTGTCTTGTACCTGCCATCTGTCTGTCCATTAATCAATATCTGGGATCCACCTGCCCACTTCACAGGCCCTGCATCTGTCAGAATGTCCTGTCACTCTCCCCTCCTGTTTGCTGGGGAAAATGCCCTCCCATGTCAGTCCATGCCTCCCTCTCTCCCTGGGCTGCCCACCCTTGCTCCTTGTCCATCTGCTGCTCCCACCCTCACAGTAGGCCATCTGTCTCCCTGCCCTCAGCTGGGTCATGTCCCACCTTGCAGCCTTTGCTGTTCATGGAATCCAGCGTCCTCTTCAGGGCCAGGGTTGGGGCCTCGAGCAGTTCCACCTGGGTCCTCACGCCCTGCTCTGTGTATGGTCCTACCAGGTAGTAGTTGTCGCCCCATTCATCCCCTGTCACCTTGGCCTTTGTCTGCAGCACTGTGTAGATGCCACCCACTGTGGGTCCAAATGTGTGAGGTAGATCTCAGCTGAGGGCAATAGGACTGGAACCAGGGTTGGGGTGGAGGCTGTTAGGGGCACTGAGGCCCTAGACTCTAGCTTATAGAGAAGAGGGGACTGGCAGACCATAACTTCGGAGCAGAGGGTTGGCAGCTTAGGTCAAGGGGAAGAAGGGGCTGGAGGGCTGTTCTCTTGGATGTAAGAATGGGGGGCTGGGGTCAGGACCCTGAGGGAGGAGGGGGCTCAGGCCAGACTCCTGGGTCTGAAAGAGGAGAGGTTAAGGGGTAGGGCCCTGAGGATGGCAAAGCTGGGCTTCCAGCTTTCAGGAGCTTCATTTAAACCTCAGTCAGGGGCGGTGCCTGTGGCTCAAGGAGTAGGGCGCCGGCCCCATATACTGGAGGTGGCAGGTTCAAACCCAGCCTCGGCCAAAAACCGCAAAAAAATAAATAAATAAAATAAACCTCAGTCAGGCTCCAGGACTTGAAGTGGGGGGAAAATCCCTCTTTATGGCCTATTCAGCTTCTCACAATTGCCTAAGAGGAGACTGAATCATCATTCCCTGCCCTCCAGGGACCCTGCTGACCTGTCTCCCGGTGTTTGCTCCCTGACTAAGGACACAAGCCCTGCTCCTACCATGACCCCACCCCAACCCCAGGAGTCTGGCCCCAACCTCCAAGCATCCTGGAGCCCAGGCCCTGACAATACATGGGTCCATGTTTGAGGGACCCCCTCAGCCTATGAGACCCAGTCCCTTTCTCTCACAAAACCCAGCAAAGCAAACTCCCAGTCCTGGCTCCTGTGAGGACCAGGGCAGCCTAGCTCCTAACTTCCAGGCCCAGCCTTCTCCAAAGCCAGAACCTCAGGTTCTTTGAAGCCCAGAACAGGGAACTGCAGGCTCCCAGCCACTCCCATCCTATGGCCCAGCCCCTGACCAACTTAGGACTTCCTAGCCTTCCCACATTCCAGTACGCATGTGTCCCAGGGCACTGGCCCCTCTACTCCCAGGAAAGGATAGCTAGGCCTTTGGCCCCCACCTCTCTCCCACCCTAGGACCTAAGAAGTAAGGTTTCTGGCACCTTCCTATCTTTATTGTCAAGCAGCCAGGTCCCCAGATCCTCCCACCACCACTCATGCATCCTATCTCCCAAGCAGCTCTCTCTCAAATCTGGAGTTACATCCCCTAGACTGCTTCTTCCAGGATCACAGGTTTGAAACCCCCAGCAGCTTCCCCAGGTTTGCACACAGAAGTCCCATCCCCCACCCTTCCCTGTTCAGGACCCAGGTATCTGATTTCTTGGAAGCCTTTTCCAGTATCTAGGAATCTTTCATTTCAGCACCCTCTCCCCTAGGACCCAGGACTTGGACTTCCAGCCTCTTTTTATCTTAAGTCAAGCGAATCATCTCCTCTCCGCCCCCCAGAGCCCAGGAGACCTATCCCAGCCCCTCTCCAAGGACACAAGAGTCATAGGCTCCTTCCCCAGGACCCAAGGGTCCCCCACGTAGTCCCGTCTTCCTTCAACTAAAAGTTCTAGGTCCCCATCTCCGACTGCCCTTCTCCTCAAGGGCCCGGACGCCGGGCGTGCTCACCCTTGTTGGCCACCTCCCAGGCCACCTCGAAGAGCACTGTGTTCTCCAGGTCGAACTCATCTTCCCAATCCTCCAGTCCTGGCAGTGAGGACATGGACAAAGTGCGGTTTAGAGGCATGGCTGGCGTGGGAAGAGGCCCTCCAGGGGCCTCAGGTGGCGACTTCGGAGGCGTCGGGGGAATGCACCAGGCAGGCTGTGGGGCCGGATAGTTGGTGCCCAACGGGAAGCTTGCAAAGCGCTCGGCTTCCTATTGCACGACCGCACCCCCGCCCCGGAGCGTTCGGACTAGGCAGGAGGCGGCCGCAGCGTCACTGAGCCCAGAGGCGCCCCTGCAGTAAAACCTTGCGGCCACCAGGAGGCAGTGCCCGCCCCCAGCCAGCGCCATTGGTCAGCACCCGGGGGCGGGGACCTCTGCGTCTTCTCGTTGGTGGAGAGGGTCGGTTTCTCTTAGTCCTGGCACCTCCTTGGCAGTCCGCCAATGCTCCAGGAGCCGGGGCTTGTCACTGCGCTGAACGGAAGGGATTGGTTTTCACCTCTGTCAATCTGAAGCTGGAGGCCCCAAGTGAGGAGAATATGATATAGAGGAAAGGAGCGTGGGGGACGTGTGGTTGCTCAAAGAAGTCTTAAGATTTTGCAATAGGCCTCGGCAAGGAGGGGCTGAGTAAGAGGAGTAGCACAGACAGGAGTTCCAAACACCCATCCTCTAGCTTAGCCCCGGAGAAGGGGCAGGGCCCAGTGACGCCCCGCCCTTTAATTTACATATTTATAAGGAACCATCGAGATCTTTGGAGAACCTGCTGGCCTAGAGGAGGTTAGAACGCGTCGTTCCCGGAGCATTTCCGTTTCCGCTGAGACATTTGGCGGTTGGTGAGCATCATGGCAACAGTGGTAGGTGTTGGCGCGTGGAGGACTGAGGAGCGGATCCGCGCTCCTGAGTCTGAGGGAGGCAAGATCGAGGATCCGGACCTCTGGGTCTAAGGGAGAAGACAGCGGGGGCTGGGCTTCTGCATCTGAGGGGAAGAGGGACCTGGGTGCCTGGGCTCCTGGGTTTGAGAGTGAAAAAAGGAAGTGGGACCCTGGGACCTCAGCTCTGGCTGCATCATATTGTAGGAACTCCAACTCCCAGAGTCCTCTAGGCTCAGTTGTACTGTTCTTTGCTGCACGAATGATGGTGGCTGTGGTGTCTTGGGCTCCAAGCCATTTGGGAGCCTTTCATTATTGGTGTTGCACCAACAATGGCACCTGAGTTCCAAGGAAGAAACACAGACCGGGGGGGGAATCTGTCCTGTGTACTGGAGAGCATGAAGTCGCTTAGAGAGCCCCCGGGGGAGAGAGACTGTTGAAACCAAAAGGGTGTCAGTGGGAAGGGGAAAGGGTCGGAGGCCCAGAGGTCAGGATCTTGTCATGGGACTGTTTTAAATATTTTTAGCACCTGCTACGAGTCCTGTCTCAGTATGAATGCATAATACGTTGTCACGTTAGTATTTGAATGAATGTGAATGAAGGAGAGATCGGGTATACCGGGCCTGGGACTTGCTCTAGAAATTTCTGAATGAAGAAGTGGTGTGAACTGAACTTGAGGATTGAGCTGGGTTTCCAGATGCCTCAGTTACCATGGAGACCTCAGTCAAGATGAAGCAAGGACAGGGGAGGGAGTTACTAGTGGCTGGAAAATGAGATTTGAATGAAGAAAAAAGAGGTGGGTGGGAAAGTGGAAGATGAAAGGGCAATGGCCAGAACTCTGAGGACCCATCTGTGGATGTGGAGGAAGCATTGGAAGTATGAGGAGATGGGGATAATAAATTTTATTTATTTTTATTATTATTTTTGAGACAGACACTCTCTTTGTCACCCTCCAAAGAGTGGTGTGGTGTCACAGGTCACAGCAACCTCAAACTCTTGGGCTGAAGCAGTTCTCTTGCCTGAGCCCCCCACCCCCACCCCAAGTAGCTGGGACTACAGGCACCGGCCACAACTCCCAGCTATATTTAGAGATGAGGTCTCGCTCTGTCTCAGGCTGGTCTTGAACTCTTGAGCTCAGACAATCTACCAGCCTCAGCCTCCCGAAGTGCTAGGATTACAGGCATGAGCTACCATGCCCAGCCTGGGATACTGATTTTTTTTTTTTTTTTTTTTGGCCAGGGCTGGGTTTCAACCTACCACCTCCGGCATATGGGGCCAGTACCCTACCCTTTTGAGCCACAGGCACTGCCCAGATACTGATTTTTTTAAAGGCCTCCATAGGACCAGTAGACAGAATGGTGCTGGAGAGATTTGTGGTGAAAGGGGACAATGCCTATGTAAGGTCTGACAGGCTGCACGTGAGTCCAGGGGGGTCGTTCCCAGCTTTTATTTATTTACTCCAGAGACAGGGCCTCGCTTTTTCATTCAGGCTGGAGTGCAATGACATAGCATAGCTCACTGTGAGCTCAAATTCCTGGGCTCAAACTCCTGCTTATTCTCTCAAGTAGCTGAGACTATAGGTATGCACCACTATGCCTGACTAATTTTTAAAATGTTTTTTGTGGAGATGGGGTCTTGCTATGTTGCCCAGGGTGGTCTTGAACTGCTGGCCTCAAGTGATCTCTCACCATAGCCTCCCAAAGTGTTAGGATTACAGGTGTGAGCCACTGTGCCTGGTGCTTTCCCAGCTTTTGGTAGTACTTTGCAAGTCATGTCTCATGTGAAGAGAGAGTAGATGAGAAGGGTCACACAGTGAGGGAGAAGGCTTGTGTCCATGTGGTAGCCAGGAAGTCTGAACATTTGGTTCTAAAGAGAGGAGGCATCACGTAGATTGGATGCCTGCATGTTCTCTCATTCTGGTGGAAGAGAAAGACCTCTGGGAAGAAAAGAGAGTCAGGGCAGGTAGTTGAGGGGCTGGGATAGCATGCTAGCTTCATTATTAGAAATTATGAAGGCTCGGCGCCTATAGCTCAACCGGCTAAGGCGTCAGCCACGGACACCTAAGGTGGCGGGTTCAAATCCCCAGCCCGGACCCACCAAAACAACAATGACGGCTGCAACCAAAAAATAGCCGGGCACTGTGGCGGGTGCCTGTGGTCCCAGCTACTTGGGAGGCTGAGGCAGGAGACTCGCTTGAGCCCAGGAGTTGGAGGTTGCTGTGAGCTGTGATGCCACGGCACTCTACCCAGGGGGACAGCTTGAGGCTCTGTCTTTAAAAAAAAAAAAAGAAAAGAAAAGAAAAATTATGAAATATGTTGAAGTGCTAGAAAATAATACAACAGATATGCAGGGATTCACCACCTGAGTTTGTTTTTCTTTTTTCTTTTTTTTTGAGACAGAGTCTATGTTGCCCTCAGTAGAGTGCCGTGGTATCACAGATTACAGCAACCTCAAACTCTTGGGCTTAAACAATTCTCTTGTCTCAGCCTCCCAAGTAGCTGGGAGTATAGGAGCCTGCCACAACACCTGGCTATTTTTTGGTTGTAATTATCATTGTTGTTTGGCACACCTGGGCTGGGTTCAAACCTGCCAGTCAGCTCCAGTGTATGTGACTGACTCCCTAGCCACTGAGGTACAGGCACTGAGCCACCACCTGAGTTGTTTTTTTTTTAATTTTTTTTATAGAGACAGTATTTCACTCTTATCACCCTCAGTAGAGTGCTGTGGCATCACACAGCTCACAGCAATCTCCAACTCCTGGGCCTAGGCAATTCTCCTGCCTCAGCCTCCCAGGTAGCTGGGACTACAGGTGCCCGCCACAATGCCTGGCTATTTTTTTGTTGCAATTTGGCCGGGGCCGGGTTTGAACCCGCCATCCTCAGTATATGGGGCTGGCACCCTACCCACTGAGCCACAGGTGCCGCCCACCTGAGTTTTTTTATAGCAGCCTTATTAGAACGTAATTCAGAGGGTACAATTCAGTGGTTTTTCAGTATATTCACAGAATTGTACAACTATCACTACAGTCAATTTTACAATGTTTTCTTCATCTCAAAAAGAATTTCTTACCTGTCACCTTCCATCCTCCCATCCTCCTGGCCCTAGGTAATCACTAATCTATCTATCTATATAGTTTTGCCTATTCTGGATATTTCATATAAATAGAATTGTACGATATGTGTTCCTTTGTACAGGGGCTTCTTTTGAGTAGCATAATGTTTTCAAAGTTTGTCCATGTCCTAGCATATGTTAGAACTTAGCTTCTTTCTGTAGCTGAATAATATTTTTTTGTGTGGGCTGGGCGTGGTGGCTTATACCTGTAATCCTAGCACTCTGGGCAGCCAAGGTGGGTAGATTGCCTGAACTCACTGATTGGGGACCAGCTTGAGCAAGAGCCAGACTTCATCTCTAAAAATAGCTGGGCATTGTGGTGGGCACTTGTAGTCCCAGCTACTTGGGAGGCTGAGGCAAGAGAATCACTTAAACCTAAGAGTTTGAGGTTGCTGTGAGCTATGATGTCATAGCATTCTACTGAGGGCAACGAAGTGAGACTGTCTCAAAAAAAAAATTATTTTGCGTGAATATACTGCATTTTAGTTATCCTTTCCTCAGCTGATGGACTTTAGGTTGTTTCTGCTTTTCAACTATTATGAATAATGCTGCTCTGAACATGTGTGTACATGTTTTGTGTAGATCATGCAGAGTTCTTCAATTGTCCAGGAGATGTTTACTTACCTCCTTTACCCTTATGAGAAGGGGTGGTGGCTGGCTCCTCTCTTTGGAGAACTGGAGACACAAGAGGCTTCAGTACATGCTTGTCGCTCAACATTTCATTAATAGCTCTTAAAGTACAAACGTCAAGTCTCTTGGTGTTCAAGTTTCTTGAACAAGAGAGATACAAGCTGTGTCCTTTGTGGGACTCAGATGTCCAGGAACTGAGAACATTGATCCAACAGTCTCCCTCATGAAAGTAAGAGTTTATAGTGAGGTCCCCAAGAGAGGCCCTAGAATATGCTGGTCGGGAGGACCTCCCCTAGGGTGCACACTTGATCTAATTCATTGAGGATTGGGGAGAGTAGTCTGGACAGAGGGGCCAGCAGGGTCAAGGCCTGGTGATTGTGAGCTGGGGCAGCATAGTCAAAGGACACTGGGAAATTAGCGGGGGCCAGCCCACATGTGGCTTGAAACCTACTCCACATTGGTATCTGTGCTTACCCAATTCACAGTTATTGAGGATGGGAAGGACTTCATTCATTCATTCTCCACGTAATCCCTGGGCACCAGATACATTCTGGACCTTGAGAATAGAGCTGTGAATGAGACAGACAGCTCTTGTCTTCCTGGGACTCAGCCAACTAGCCATTAGTCAGTGACAGGTGAGAGGGGTAGAAATGACTGGTATTTGGTCCATGGCCTGCCTGTGGAGGGAAGGAATAGAAAGGACTTCCTTATGGGAAGTACAGAAGGGGAGTCAGGGCAAGGTGAGACTGTAGGAGTCTTCTGACACATCTTCCTACACCCCCAGACAGCGACCAAAGTCCCGGAGATCCGTGATGTCACAAGGATTGAACGTATTGGTGAGTGAGCGGGGTCAGGAATGGGACCTAGACACTGCCTGCCATATGTCCTGAGTTAGCAGTCCTGTCTGGTACCCCCAAGAGAGAAGGAGCCAGCCTGGGAACCAAGCACTCCTCCAGTCTAATGGAGAATCCTGAATTCCAGAGTTGGGTCCACACTTGTTCCCCACTCAAGGTGCACTGCTCCTAGCTTGGCTACCCTGGTGTGGTTCTGGGTGTGCCTGCATGAATTTCATTAAATTAGATATTTGCTGAGTGTTTTACTGGAGCATGAGCTCCCTGAGGACAGGGACCAGGTCTGTCTCTTTCTGGGCTGTGTGTTCCGAGCACAGGATGTGGCAGAGCAGACAATCAAAAGGTAACTTAATGGGGCTCAGCACCTGTGGCTCAAGCGGCTAAGGTGCCAGCCAAATACACCTGAGTTGGTGGGTTCGAATCCAGCCCAGCCACCAAACGACAATGATTGCTGCAACCAAAGAATAGCCGGGTGTTGTGGCAGATGCCTGTAGTCCCAGCTACTTTGTGGTGGTGGTGGGGACACGGAGGCAGGAGAATTAGTTGAGCCCAGGAGTTGGAGGTTGCTGTGAGCTGTGATGCCATAGCACTCTACCTAGGGGCAACAGCTTGAGGCTTTGTCTCAAAAAGGGCGGGGTAGGGGCAGCGCCATATGCCGGACGTGGTGGTTCAAACCCAGCCCTGGCCAAAAACCACACACACACAAAAAAGTAACTTAAGGAATGCATGAGTTTGCATGCTGTAGAACCCTCATTAGTCCCCTGAGGTGCATGTTGTGCACCATCTCTAACTGAGGCAACCACATCTTGGGGCAGCCAGGTTACTGGCTCGAGCTTCCTAGGAGCAGGAAGTGGAGGTATAGCAAGACCAGTAGAGTACAGCTCTCATAAAATTTTACTTGCAGAGAAGAGACTGTGCCCATTTGTCCAGAAGGTTCATTCACTCAGTACATCTAAGAGAGCCAGTAGAGGGCCTGTGGCTCCAAGCATGGGTTCTGGAAGCTCATTACTAGACTCTCTGAGCTCAGTTTTGCCTTTTCCTAGTTAAGTATCCAAGGACTAGTTAGTCTCTGTGCCTCAGCTTCCTCAGGAGCTAAGATAGTTCACCTCATCAGTATTAGCTGATGGAAGATTCAGGCAAGTAATCCATACAAAGCATTTCTAGTGTGCACTTACACTGTTTCACTTATTAAAGGGCCAGGCACTGCTGGGAGCTGAGAACCTAGAGAATAGCTGCACCCAGTAGCTGCCTTTGGGAGTACTCATAGTCAAGCACAGGGGTTAGCAAATCTTTTCTTAAAGGGCCAGATGGGAAATCTTTTCTTTCTTTCTTTTTTTTCTTTTTTTTTTTTTTTTGAGACAGAGTCTCACTTTGTCACCCTGGGTGACATAGCTCACAGCAACCTCAAACTCCTGGGCTTAAGGGATTCTCTTCCCTCAGCCTCCCAAGTAGCTGGGACTATAGGTGTCTGCCACAACGCCCAGCTATATTTTTTGTTGTTGTTGTAGTAGTCGTTGTTTGGCAGGCCTGGGCTGGATTCAAACCCGCCAGCTCTGGTGTACATGGCTGGCACCCTAGCCATTGAGCTACAAGTGCCAAGCCGGAAAATCTTTTCTTGTTCAAACTGGCTGAGTGCACTGGTTTACACTTGTAATGTAACACTTTGGGAGGCCTGGGCCCGAGGATTGTCTCAGCTCACGTCAGAGTCACCTCATGTTCCACAAGGGCTGCCTAAGCTCCGCTCAGCCTTCCCACCCATACTCTGGTAGCAGAGAGAAAGAGGAATTGTAATGAGGGCACACTGCTTAGAGTTTGCTCCCTTGGGGCTGTTGTGAGCCCAGTGTATTCCAGCCTGGGCAACAGAGGGAGAGTCTGTCTCTTTAAAAAAAAAGGAAAAGACAGGAAACAGTGGCTCCAGCTATAATCTTAGCACTTTGACAAGCCCAGGCAGGTGGATTGCTTGAACTCACAAGTTCAAGACCAGCCTGAGCAATAGCGAGACCCCATCTCTACTAAAAATAGAAAAAATAGCTGGGCATTGTGGCAGGGGCCTGTAGTCCCAGCTACTTGAGAGACTGAGGCAAGAGTATCACTTGAGCTTAAGAGTCTGAGGTTGGTGTGAGCTTTGACACCATGGAATTCTACTGAGGACAATGAGGTAAGATTTTGTCTCAAAAGAAAAAATAACTCCAATTCTGCTGCTGTAGTAGGAAAGTAGCACAGATAGCATGAAATTAAATAGGCATGGCTGGGTTCTAATAAAAACTTTATTTGTAAAAATAGGTATTAGACCTGTAGGCTGTAGTTTACCCAGCCCCCTGAGCTCTCTCCATCCATATAGATAAGGGCCTGGGAAGGTTGTCACTGATCCCCAGAAATGCTTGCAGGATGATAGTAGCTGGGGGTCATGTTTGTTTATTTGTTTTTTGACTGGGGCTGGGTTTGAACCCGCCACCTCCAGTGTAGGGTGCCGGCACCCTACTCCTTTGAGCCATAGGCGCCACCTGGGGCTCATGTTTTACATGGTTATGTGGAATGAAATTAGAACCCATGAGTGCCATGTAAGTCATAAACCGCAGAGTAATTGTGATCATTAGCCCTCAGGATTAGTTCATAGTGTAATTATATGCTCAATCGGTTCTCAGTGATTTTAGTCTCATTAGGATGTGACCTAGTGGCTGCCACTTTTTTTTTTTTTTGCAGTTTTTGGCCAGGGCTGGGTTTGAACCTCAGGCATATGGGACCGGCGCCCTACTCTTTTGAGCCACAGGTGCCGCCCAGAGTGACCACTTATTAAGAATTGACTGTGGGCTCGGCGCCTATAGCTCAACCGGCTAAGGTGCCAGCCACGTACACCTAAGGTGGCGGGTTCGAATCCCCAGCCCGGACCTGCCAAACAACAATGA
>NW_003852606.1:1605479-1617130 GCF_000181295.1 Otolemur garnettii | reverse complement strand
AAAAAAAAAAAAAAAAAAAAAAGAATTGACTGTGATCAGCCCTCCTCCTGGTGAGGTGGTGACTGCTCACTCTCCAGGATCCCCTCCCCGAAGGAAATCGAGGGAAGCCCCTCGCCTCAGGCCACCCTGTGTCACAAGGTAGCCTGTAACCAGATCTCCGTTCTTTCTTGTATGCAGGTGCTCATTCCCACATCCGAGGACTGGGGCTGGATGATGCCTTGGAGCCTCGGCAGGTATCACAGAGTGGGCTGGGGTGTGAAGGCCATTCATGAAAGCCTTAGGTGAGGATACTCAGGGCTCTTTGTACTGTAGGGACTGTGTTATATAATCTTCCAGACCTTTGGCTATGTATTTCTAAACTTAAGCCACACAGCTTTATTGGGGTGGAGAGAGCTTTTTTGATGTTTCCCACAAGTCCCAGCCAATGTCTGCTTCTATTTCACTAGCAGGGTGCAGTAGAAATGCAATGGTCCAGTAGGAAGTAACTTTATGTGCTCTTGCCTCCCACCCCACAGGCTTCCCAAGGCATGGTGGGTCAGCTGGCAGCACGGCGGGCAGCCGGTGTGGTGCTGGAGATGATCCGGGAAGGGAAGATTGCTGGGCGGGCAGTTCTCATTGCTGGCCAGCCAGGCACAGGGAAGACAGCCATTGCTATGGGTAAGAGGCCTCACAGGGTAGCAGTTTTCTTGATCTCTGCCAAATAATCCCTCCCATGTAAGGCTTGGTCTGGATCAGCCACATTTAACGGACAACCCACAATGGTGATGGCTTAAACACAGGATTCATTCTCTCTTACAGAAGAATCTGAACAGGTGAGCCACTTAGGACTTACTGAGCAGTTTAACAAAGTCTTCTATCTTCCTTCTTCAACATCCTCTGCAGGGGTGGTGCCTGTAGCTCAAGGAGTAGAGCACTGGCCCCATATGCCAGAGGTGGTGGGTTCAAACCCAGCCCTGGCCAAAAACTGCAACAACGACAACAAAAAAAATCCTCTGCAGTTGCTGCCACATCAGAATCACCTCATGCTCTATAAGAGTGCCTAAGCTCCAGCCTTCCCACCCATACTCAGGTAGCCGAAAGAGAGAAGAATTGTAACGAGGGTCCACCACCTAGAGTGGCTCCCTTTAAGCAGCTGACTTGGAAAGCCCACATGCCATGTTTCCCCAAAAATAAGACACTGTCTTGTATTTATTTTTTCTCAAGAAGACACACTAGGGCTTATTTTCAGGGGATGTCTTATTTTTATTAAGAATAATACAACAATCTACATTTATTCAAATACAGTTAACTCATCTTCTTCTGGAACGTGACAGGGGGAGCTGACCTTGTTGGTGGGGCTGGCACTAGTGATGCATGAACTCCTTTCCTCTAGCCATTCGCATGAGTGCAATAGGATGCCTGCAACCACGGTTACCACCTATGCACCCGCGCAAGTGTGAATGGCTGGAGAAAGGAACTGTGGCAGATAAAAGGTATTCTAGTCTTCCTTACTACTCCTCACCAAAATGCGAAATGCATGGCATGGCGATGCAGATACGCTGCATAGCCACACCCATCACTAGGTCTTATTTTTTGGGTAGGTCTTATTTTCAGGGAAACACGGTACTTTTGTTAATATCTCACTAATCAGAACTTAATCCTGTGATCACACTTTGCTGCAAGGGAAACTGGGCCATTAAAAGACTTCTTTTGATAGCTGGGAGTTGTGGTAGGCGCCTGAAATCCCACCTACTTAGGAGGCTGAGGCAAGAGAATCGCTTAAGCCCAAGAGCTGGAGGTTGCTGTGAGCTATGATGCTACAGCACTCTACCCAGGGCGATAGCTTGAGACTCTGTCTCAAAAAAAAAGGACTTTTAAAAAAATTTGGACCATTACTGTCTTAAGAAAATGAAGGTTCTGGGGCAGTGTCTGTGGCTCAAAAGGGTAGGGCACCAGCCCCATATGCCAGAGGTGGTGGGTTCAAACCCAGCCTTGGCCAAAAAAAAAAAACAAAAAACAAAAAATGAAGGTTCTAGACCTAAGGAAGAAGGGGAAGATGGGCATTGAGTAGACAACCAGCAGTCTCTATTGTAATCCACTAGTGATTTATGATCTTTTCACTTACTACTGTCCCTATTCTTCCTGTTGAACTCCTATCCATCCTTCAAAACTGTATTGGGCATTTCTGTCTCATTGAAGCTTTCTCTGACCCATCTTTCTTCCCACTTACTTCTACCTTTGTGCTCAGACTATGGAACCAGGCAGTGAGAATAAAGGTGACAATAAGTCTTCAGTTAAGATAAAGCAGTTGTCATTCAGGTGGCCTTAGTATGCTAGGCTGTCACAGCCCCTGTGGCCCTGGTCTCGATCACCACAGGAAGGAACCAGGCGTGACGTGACGCGGATTAGAAGTACAAGCTTGCAGGAAGTGGGCTAACCTTGATTGCTGGGTAGCCCTGAGCAACCTCCGCAGTAGGTGAGGGGAGTATTAGACAATAACTACATGCCTAAGGATTGCCAAGGGCTCAGTCTCTTTCTGCGCAACGAACACCTGCGGACTGATTGCCCAAGGGTCCACCCCCCCATCTGCAAATCATCTTGCTCAGAGGTCATCTGGCTCTTGGCATCCTCTACACTAGGCCTTGGACTGGACACAGGTTCCCCTTCCCCAGGGCTCTGCCCAGCCTGGAGCCAAGTTCTTACAAGGTAGGGTGGCTCTGAACCCTCATTCCTGGTAAGGAGAAAAGCTGATTTCCCACAGAGGAGGTATCAGGAACTTGATTTCAAAGCTACCCTACCTAACCCAGACCACCTCCTTCCCAGGCATGGCGCAGGCCCTGGGCCCTGACACCCCATTTACAGCTATTGCTGGCAGTGAGATCTTCTCCCTGGAGATGAGCAAGACTGAGGCACTGACACAGGCCTTCCGGCGATCCATTGGTGTTCGCATCAAGTAAGCATGAGACCCAGGCAGGTGCCAGCTCCTGGCAGCCTTGGGGTGACCTCTGCCCTGGCCAGCTGTCCTTTACTCAAGAGCTTATGAAGTTCCTGATTTCTGAGGGCCCAGACAGTGGGGCCGTCTTCTCAGATCTGCTCTCTGGCTAGGGAGGAGACCGAGATCATTGAAGGAGAGGTGGTGGAGATCCAGATTGATCGGCCAGCCACAGGGACGGTGAGTCTGTGTGTCTATGAGTCTACTCTCTACTGAGGCCAGCTGTAGCCCCAGGGTTGGAGGGAGGAGGTATCAGTCTACAATGAGGTCAGAATCTCATGGAATGTTCCAGCTGCAGATTGGAACCATCTGCCTACCTATAGTAGGGGGTCAGTTGAGTTGACAGTGGGTTATCCATTTGCAAGGACATTGTCAACAATTAAAACCAAAGTTGTGGGCGGTGCCTGTGGCTCAGTGAATACTGAGGGTGGTGGTTTCAAACCCAGCCCCATCCAACCTGCAACAAAAAAATAGCCGAGTATTGTGGCGGGCGCCTGTAGTCCCAGTTACTCTGGAGGCTGAGGCAAGAGAATCACCTAAGCCCAAGAGTTGGAGGTTGCTATGAGCTGTAATGGGCAGTCTACCAAGGGCAACAAAGTAAGATTGTCTCTAAAAAAAAAAAAAAAGAAAAAAACCCCAAAGTTATGGAATAATTGAGAGAAGATGTGGAAATTCCTCACAGTGAATTCCTAACTAATGGTTAACTTTAAAAATCTGTTCACTGGGTGTTAGGCAGTTTAGTACCAAAAGCTGTGTCCTTTCATGTTAAAACACATGATAGAAGTGTTTTTCTCAATTTGTTTTCTTTTTTTGAAGCCAAGAAAGGTGTTTTAACCTTTTGTCACATATCAGGTGCAAAGAAAAAAAAATAAGCATGTAGTCTAAAGTATCATGAGGCAAATGCCCTTAATAACCACCACCATAATCAAAAACTAGAGCTTTGCCCACCCTGAGGGGCCCCATCCTCCTTCTTTCCATCATGACCGAAGTCTCCCACAGAAGTACCTACTCTCACCCACAATCATCTTTGAGCCTCTAAACTTAGCATTTTATCACCCTAGTTTGTCCTATCAGGTTTTTTTTTTTTTTATATTTCATGCTTTTTGTCTTAGAGAGGGGGTTTCATGTTGTCCAGGCTCAAGTAATTCACCTGCCTCATGCCTTTAAGTCTATTTTTTTCTTTTTTTTGAGACAGAGTCTCACTATGTCACCCTCAGTAGAGTGTTGTGGCATCACAGCTTACAGCAACCTCAAACTCTTGGGTTCAAGTGATTCTCTTGCCTTAGCCTCCCAAGTAACTGGGACTACAGGCACCCGCCAGAATGCCTGACTATTTTTTTTGTTGTTACAGTTTGGCTAGAGCTGGGTTCGAACCCGCCACCTTCAGTATATGGGGCCGCCCTATTTCTAGAACTTTTCTTTTCTTTCTTTCTTTTTTTTTTTTTTTTTAAAGAGACAGAGTCTCACTTTGTTACCCTCAGTAGAGTGCTGTTGGCATCACACTGCTCACAGCAACCTCCAACTCCTGGGTTTAGGTGATTCTCTTGCCTCAGCCTCCCCAGTAGCTGGGACTACAGGCACCCACCACAATGCCTGGCTATCTAAAACCTTTCTATCACCCCAGAAAGAAACTCTATTCATTAAGCAGTCATTCCTTCCTTCCCCCGACCCCTGGCAACCACCAGTCTGCTTTCTGTCTCTATGGATTTGCCTATTTGGGGTGTTTCATACAACTCCATAGAAATAGAATCATATAGGCTGGATGCAGTGGCTCAGGAGTTTGAGAAAAAACAAGCCAAGTTGTGGCGGTTTCCTATAGTCTTAGCTATTTGGGAGACTGAGGCAAGAAGATTGCTTAAAGGAGTTTGAGGTTGCTGTGAGCAACATTGCCACGACACTCTACCCATGGCCACTGAGTAAGACTGTGTCTCAAAAAAAAAAGAAATGGAATCAATATAATACGTGAATATATCCATCCATGTATAAATATAAATCAAAAAATTTGTCTTTAACTTCTTTCTCTAATCCTGGCCTTTTTACCCTGTCTCCCGTCCCTACAAAGGGAACAACCACTGGTAGCATAATTTAAGATAATTGGATTTCTTGGGGAAAGCCTGAGAAATATTAACTATGCTTCACTTTTGAGGAGGGTACATGGAATTCTTTTTTTTTTTTTTTTTTTTTTTGCTTACCTGGGTTTTTTGATTTTGTAATCAGTAAAAACACCTTTTATTGGGCAGCACCTGTGGCTCAGTGGGTAGGGTGACGGCCCCATATACCGAGGGTGGCAGGTTCGAAACTGGCACCAGCCAAACTGCAACAGAAAAATAGGTGGACGTTGTGGCAGGCACCTGTAGTCCCAGCTACTTGGGAGGCTGAGGCAAGAGAATCGCCTAAGCCCAGGAGTTGGAGGTTGCTGTGAGGTGTGACATCACAGCACTCTACTGAGGGCAATAAAGTGAGACTCTTTCTCAAAAACAAAACACTGTGTACTGTTTTGAGATAGGGTCTCACTGTGTTGCCCAGGCTGGCTTCAAACTCTTGAACTCAAGCAGTCCTCCCACTTCAGGCCCCCAAGGTGCTGGGACTACAGATACAAGCCACTGTGGCTGGCTTGTTTACTGTTTATTAATAGCTTTATTGAGTTGTAATTGACATACAATAAGCTGCAGAATTTGAAAGTGTACAGTATGGGCATGGCACCTGTTGCTCAGTGGTTAGGGTGCCAGCCATATACACCAGGGATGGCGGGTTCAAACCTGGCCTGGGCTTGCTAAGCCACAATGACAACTACAACAACAAAAAAATAGCCAGGTGTTGTGGTGAGCTCCTGTAGTCCCAGCTACTTGAGGCAAGAGAATCACTTAAGCCCAAGAGTTTGAGGTTGCTGTGAGCTGTGATGTAACGGCACTCTAATGAGGTGATATAGTGAGACTTCATCTTAAACAAAAAGAATACAGTATGTCAATTTTTTGTATGTGTACCCACATAGTCAGCACATCAGGGTGGTGACTATATCCCTTGCTCCCAAAAGCTTCCTTGTCCTTTTTTGAAGCTGCATAGGCCGGGTATTGTAGCTTACACCTATAATACCAGCAATTGAGGAGACCAAGGTTAGAGGATTTGTTGAGGCCAGGAATTTAAGACTAGCCTGGGCAATATAGTGACACCCTGTTTCTACAAAAAAAATCAAAGCCGAGCGCCGTGGCTCAAGCCTGTAATCCCAGTGCTGTGGGAGGCTGAGAAGGGAGAATTGCTAGAGCTTATGAGTTCAAGAGTTGGTTGAGCAAGAGTGAGACCCTGACTCATAACAAAATGAAAACCCAGGTGCGGTACCTGTGGCTCAAAGGAGTGGGGCACTGGCCCTATATACCAGAGGTGGCGGGTTCAAACCCAGCTCCAGCCAAAAACTGCAAAAAAAAAAAAAAAGAAAACCCAGTCAGGTACCATGCTAGCGCCTGTAATCCCAGTGGCTTCCGGAGGCCGAATGGGATGCCCACAGCCCAAGTCTGAGTTTACAGTGAGGTATAATGCCATTGCACTCTGCTAGAGCACAGGTAGGACTTTCTGTAAGGAAAAAAAAAAAGGCAAGGAAATAAAAATAGGCTCAGTGCCTGTGGCTCAACTGGCTAAGGTGCCAGCCACATACACCTGAGCTGGTGGGTTTGAATCCAGTCCAGGCCCTCCAAACAACAATGAGGGCTGCAACCAAAAAATAGCTGGGCATTGTGGCAGACATCTGTAGTCCCAGCTACTTGGGAGGCGGAGGCAGGAGAATCTCTTGAGCCCAGGAATTGGAGGTTGCTGTGAGCTGTGATGCCATGGCACTCTACCCAGTGGCGACAACTTAAGGCTGTCTCAAAAAAACAAACAAAAAAAAGAAATAAAAGTTAAAAAAAGACAAAGAAAAAATCTTTTTAAAAAATTCAAGAATATGTTGAGTGTTATGCACACCTGTAATGCTAGCTACTCCAGAAGCTGAGATAGAGGATCACTTGAGCTCAGAAGTTTGTGGCTGCAGTGAGCTATGATTGGAAAAGAAGCTATACTTTGGAGGCCTCTCTGAACCCCTTCTCTGGTTGGTCACCCCTCTTAGGGCTCCAAGGTGGGCAAGTTGACCCTTAAGACCACAGAGATGGAAACCATCTACGATCTGGGCACCAAGATGATCGAATCTCTGACCAAAGACAAGGTCCAGGCTGGGTGAGCTATTGGGAGCCCTGCCAGGTACCCAGGACTGTGGGAGAGCATGGGCCCTTCCTTTCTTCACTCCTGCCTTCCCTCCTCTTCGCAGGGATGTGATCACCATTGACAAGGCAACAGGCAAGATCTCTAAGCTGGGCCGCTCCTTCACACGTGCTCGTGACTATGACGCAATGGGCTCCCAGGTACACTTGGGCACTGGGAACCCCTTTTCCACCAACTCAAGGATGTTTCTATCTCCTCCCTCACCCTCATGGCCTATGGGGTCTGGATCCTCCCATCACTCTGACCCCTATGTCCCTGGTACTCCTGGGTCTTCCCTATAACCCCAGGACAGCTGGGACCCCTCAACCAGCCTCACATTGCCTCATGCTGCCGTGGTTTCTGAGGTCCTTCAGGAACCCCCTAACCTTCAATGCTCTGAAATGCCTCTACTCTTGACTTCTTTTTGTACCTGAGGTTTGGGAATCACACCATCTGGCCTCCCAGCCCCATTCTAGGGGGCTCTGGTTTCCCCCATAAAGGTCTGTGGGCCCCTCCTTTATGCCCTTTCTACCCTTGTCTCTACCTTGCCTCTTAGACCAAGTTCGTGCAGTGCCCAGATGGGGAGCTCCAGAAACGCAAGGAGGTAGTGCACACCGTGTCCCTGCATGAGATTGATGTCATCAACTCCCGCACCCAGGGCTTTCTGGCTCTCTTCTCAGGTGAAGCCCCTCCCACCCTGTCCCATCCCAAGCTTGGCAGCTCCACTCAGACTCTCCCTGTTCCTGGGCCCTCAGGATGGCCTACTTGCTCCATGGCTTTTTCTCTCTTTCTCCATCTTTGTTGGCTGCCCCTGTTCTCCAACTACTATTGCTATCATGGGAGTCCCTCCCTCAGGTTGTGCGATGGGGGTCCCTGCTCTCTCTTCCTGCTGGGTTCTCTGCTTCTGTTCCTCCTCTCTGAAGACATTTCAGATTCCCTGGCCCTCCTGTCACTTGCTGTCCTTCCTTTGTTCCTGGCATCCTGTCTTTCTCTTATCTTTGCCTGCTCTCTAGCCCTTGACCTCTGTCTCCTCTCCAACATTTCCTTTTTTTTTTTTTTGAGACAGAGCCTCAAGCTGTCCCCGTGGGAGAGTGCTGTGGCATGACAGCTCACAGCAACCTCCAACTCCTGGGCTCAAGCGAGTCTCCTGCCTCTGCCTCCCAAGTAGCTGGGACTGTAGGAGCCCACCACAACGCCCGGCTATTTTTTGGTTGCAGCCATCATTGTTGTTTGGCAGGCCCGGGCTGGATTCGAACCCACCACCTTAGGTGTATGTGGCTGGCGCCTTAGCCACTTGAGCCACAGGTGCTGAGTCAGATTTCCAATGCTTCTTGTACCTCCCACAGGTGACACTGGGGAGATCAAGTCAGAAGTCCGAGAACAGATCAATGCCAAGGTAGCTGAGTGGCGTGAGGAGGGCAAAGCAGAGATCATCCCTGGGGTGAGTTTCTAGGACATGGCTGGGGCAGGTGGCGGGTGTAGATGGGAATGGGGGAGAGGGGATGACTTTGACACATGCCCCAATGGCTTCCAGGTGCTGTTCATTGATGAGGTCCACATGCTGGACATTGAGAGCTTCTCCTTCCTCAACCGGGCCCTGGAGAGTGACATGGCACCTGTCCTCATCATGGCCACCAACCGTGGCATCACACGGTGAGCCAACTGCAGGGCAGTGGGTATGGCCATAGGCTAAACAGGGAATTTTTGTTGGTCACGTTGTTAGGTAGGTACTGTAACTACAGTGGCTCAGACAAGTGCTTTTCCCTTAGATAAAGTGGGAGGGTAGGTAGCTCATGTGGGATGTCCCAGCCTGTGCTCTTTTTGTCTTATTGCTACTGCAGTGCTTGAAGCTGTGGTTTCTAAACTGTGTGCCAAGGGATGCCAGGATGCTGTGGGAACCTCGCAAAGAGTGCTATGGGATGTCTTTGAATTTTGAGGGATGCATAGTGACATGTGTTAGATGTCATAAGCCACTTAGTTACATAAGCCACTAACTATTAAGGCACTTAGACCAAACTACTTAATCAGTGCACCTCTTGATGCTACTTTTGGCCTAAGGATGCTGTGGAAAAATTCCTGAGACACAAAAGGCACCATCCTCTGAGAGAACCTCTACCCCAAGGTGTTGTGGGCACCCTGTGTCCTAGCTGGCTGTCCTCTCTACTTCATCCATGTTTTAGCCCACAGGAAATGGGGGGATGTGGACAGCAAGTATTCACTGTAGGCTGTGATCTGGAGTTTGCTCCCCACACTTCCCTCATATCCCATTGCCCAGCACTGCCTAGGCACATGGCTATGCCTGGCTGTAAGAGAGGCTGGAGACTGCACTGCAGCCATGTCCCTAGCTGAAACCGGGCAGTAGGGGGGTAGATATCATGAAAGGGAAGAAGCAGATATGGCTACAGGGGAGGGGGCAGTTGTGCCTCCCTCAGTGCTTGGCTCTTTTCCAGATGAGCTCCTAGGACCCTCAGAGGCAGCTTGGGAGGTAGATTCTGTCTTGGCTCCATTTTACAGGTCAGGACAGCAAGGCCCAGTGACCTGCCTAAGGTCCCATGTCTAGAAGGTGGCAGTTCCAGAATTTGATCTCTAATTTGCAGCAAGTGCAGATCAGGGCATAGGAGCTGCCCAGGTCCATCTCCTGTGAGGAGCAGCAGATACAGGCCATCCTCACTATCCCCAGAGTTTGTATCTGTGAGTCTGCTTACTTGCTATAATCTATTTGTACCACTAATTTGCACCACTAATTCAAGTTATCCAACTCTCACTTTCCCAGCTGAGGTTGAGCAAGATGATGTTCTACCTGCTTCTTTCAGCTCTCCAACTGTTAACAGAGCAATTTTTTTTTTGTTTAATATTTTATACTTTATTCCTTCATATTAACAGGTTAAGAAAGAAAAATTTTCCCAAATACTGATTTATAACAGAGCAATTTTTTGGTGTGTTATCTATTCAGTACTGTATCAGTTGCCATTTCTTGTGTGTTCTTGTTGGTAATTTTGAGCTGACTTGCTGATTAGTATTCCTGAGTGCAAGAAGGCTATGATGTGCCTTTGGAGAAACTATGTGTTAGAGGTGCTTCATTTAGGCACAAATTACAGTGCCACTGTTGTGGGTCTGGTGTTAGTGAGCTAACAATGTATGTTAAATAAGGTGTCTCTGAAGAGAAGCATGCACAAACCAAGGTGATGTGTTGATTGAATAGAGTATTGTGACTAAAGGCTGCAGGACTTCACTGAGTATTCCCGCAGCAGTAGTGGTGAAGGATTAGCTAATTGGGTATTTGTAGCAACTTTATAGAACTAACTACTGTGAACAGCAGGACTTGACTGTGCCTCCCAGCACCTGCCATGGGCCAGTCTGGACTGGCCCTGGTGTGGAAGGGATCAAGGCAGGCACAGTCCCTTCCCTTGTGCAGCTCTGTGTTGAGCAGCAGAGTGGGACCTTGATCAAGTAATCCTGGACATAGATATCCAGGTAAAACCAGCCCTAGCTCTTCAGGGAGGGTGCCCTCGGGGGATTGACGCAGTTGGTGAAGGCTGTGCAGTCAGGAGGTGACGTTAGGAGGTGATGGGAGCCGGGGGCTGAAGGTTACAGGGCATTTGGCCCAGTGAGTGGGTTGTGGTGGGGGAAGGAGAGCTGGGTTCTGTGAACATCGCCTTGTCTCCCTTCTGCCTGTCCCAGAATCCGAGGCACCAGCTACCAGAGCCCCCATGGCATCCCCATAGACCTGTTGGACCGGCTTCTCATCGTTTCCACTGCTCCCTACAGTGAGAAGGACACGAAGCAGATCCTCCGCATCCGGTGCGGACAGGACCAGGCTATGCGCCTGAGAGGCAGGGCTGGTCTCCACCCTGTTTGACAGATAAGATATTGAGGTCTGGTGGGTGGAGTGTGACTGGCCCAAGGTCATTGGGCCTGCAAGAGAGAGGACTGAGGTGGGCATCTAGGCAGTTGGTCTCTGATCTAGGAGTAGGAGCTACTGTGGGAAAAGGAGGAGAGGTACCAGTGACTGGTGTCAGAGACAGGGCCAATGGGTGGGGGTGAGGAGGCCCTAGGCTTTGGTCCAGCCCATTTCTGCTCTTATCTCAGTGGCTCTTCTAGCTTGAGCATTCTATGATTCTGAGACTCAAGCTCCATGTATTCCCTGGGGAGGAGGACCAGGGGGCTGCTGTGGCTACTTCTTTAGCTGCAATGAGAGGCCAGCCCTGGCTGAGCCACCCTTGCCCTGCCTGCCTGCAGATGTGAGGAGGAAGATGTGGAGATGAGCGAGGATGCTTACACAGTGCTAACCCGCATCGGGCTGGAGACGTCACTGCGCTATGCCATCCAGCTCATCACAGCTGCCAGCTTGGTGTGCCGGAAACGCAAGGTCAGTCAGCTGAGCGAGCCACAGTGGCTGGAGAGGGCAGATGACCCATTGCTCACTCCAAGGGCTGTCTATGGGTTGCATTTT
>NW_003852606.1:1596785-1604712 GCF_000181295.1 Otolemur garnettii | reverse complement strand
AAAAAAAAAAAAAAAAAAAAAAGATTCCTGCCCTGATATGCCACCCTCTGCTACCCGGAACATGGAGGTGGCATGGGCTAGGGGTCTCACAGAGGGACCATTCTGAGGATTCACCTTCTGTTCCCTCCAGGGCACAGAGGTGCAGGTGGATGACATCAAGCGGGTCTACTCACTCTTTCTGGATGAGTCTCGCTCCACACAGTACATGAAAGAGTACCAGGATGCCTTCCTCTTCAATGAGCTCAGTGAGTGTCCCCACCCTGACTATGCCTTGTACTCCCAGTGTCACCCTTAGTGGGAGAAGTAAGGAGGCTTGGCCCAGAATGTCCAGTCCCACTCTCCAGGCCACATTGAACTCATGGCCTTCTTTCTCCCCACAGAAGGTGAAACCATGGATACCTCCTGAGCCAGATGCCACCCCTCACTCCTACCCTGTTTTCTTTCGTTTCTTTTCTTTTTTTTGGCCTTTATTCAAGTTAATATGCAGGTATAATATTTACGTTACATTGTTCTCACTTCCAGGGTAAAGTTCCCCCACCCTCTTTCCTATCAGAGTTTTGACACTGTGACTTTGTATAAAATGGTTTTGAATCTGGACCAGTTGTGTGTGTGTGTGTGTGTTGTCACCCTTAGCTCACAGAAACACACCCCCAGGATGCAGATTGAGACAGCTTTATTGGGGACGGAGGGATGGAGCATCTGCTGGCTCTGAAAGTTGGAGTGGGTATGGAAGGTTAGGGGGAGGTTATTTAGAGAAGGAAGAGACTTGGAAGGTGGGGATGGTCGCAGGCTAAGGGTTGGGCTCTGGGACCACCACAATCAGAACTGCTGAGTCGGCAGGGCCCACAACGACAGCTGAGGGCCACAGGGAAGGAGACTATAGGGTCCACACCAGGCGGGCAGCCAGGGAGCCGGATGGAGGCAAAGCGAAGCTCACGGTAGGTGCACACAGGCTGGGGTACAGGTGGCAGTGCGGCTGGCAGCACCCGCACCTAGACACCATGGGGGTAGGGAGAAAGGGTATCTGCCTGGTGCCAGGTCTTCACCTGAGCTCCCCAGCTGCCCCTACAGACCTCAGACCCAGGTGTCCAGGGGACCTCTGCACTTTCCCTCCCATGTACCCAATTCCCCAGCCCCTGCCAGGGGGACTAGGCAGCCCTTCCATCCTCAATGCTGCCACCTATCTCCTGGGTCTGACCCTTTTACCCTGGCACTGAGGTGGTAGCACCTGTCCTCAGGCTAGGAGTGCTGGCCCCTGCCGGCACTGGGTAGCTCACCATGCTGGGGCAGTAGCCAGCACAGATGCTGGTGGTGAAGGTGATGCAGACGGGGCAGGCCTCATTTTCAGCAGCCAGGGTAGCATTGATGGGCTGGCACAGTGGCCGCAGTGGGCCACTCGATGCCCATACTCCACCCATGCTCAGCAGCAGCCACAGCAGCAGCCCCTGGGACAAGGCCTGAGACATCAGCCCTGAGCCTTTACCCTCCCACTCCCAAAGATACTGCATTCAAGGACCCAGAGACCATGCCAGACATCTTGCATTCAGGACCCATTCCACATCCCAGGGGACCCCAGATGTCACAACATTTCAGTTACCCACCCTCGGGTACTGCCCCACTTGAATCCTGTTGATAGTCACACCCTTCTAGAAAAAGGTGTTCTTTACCAGAGCACTTAAGCCTGCCCCTTTTCATGCCAGTTATGTCCTAGATGGAGTTGGAAGGTGTTCCGGGGCCCTACAGTCTTACCTGGAGTGTCTCCATCCTTGGTGCCTCCCCTACCTCATCTACCTGGCTTTATACCGGTGGGTTGTGGGGGTGGCAAGGCCACTGGGCAGTGGCAGCAGGCAGGGGTAACCTAGACACTAATCTCCCCGGGGGCGAGAGGTGGACAAGGTCAGGGAAGCACAGAAGGGGCTCAGTGAATACACCACCCCTCTCCCCTCAGTGACTCCAGCGCCAAGGGTGAGACAGCATGCTGCAGGTGAGCTCACAAACTGTCCCTAGGTCCTAGAGAATAGTCCACGTTGGAGGCACAGAAGATAAGTGAAGGAAATCTTGCCAGTTCAGCCCATCATGAGGAGGGGCTGAAGCTTCAACGGAGCTCCATCTGAGGCTAAAAGAGCCATTCCTCTACCACAGTCCAACTTCTTAGGAGGGGATGTAGCTTCTGTATTAGAGGTCCCATCAACACCCCCACCCGACCCCTCAGAGGGCCTCCTAATTACTGTGCTGAGAGGGGAGCCATTTGGACCTAGTTGTTCCCTTTCTTCCTCCCACCTCCTCTGCAAGAAGGGATTCAGCCACAGCCCCACCTCTCCCACCCACACCCAACCCTCCTTGAGTCAGGATGCCAAGAACTATCTTCCTGGAAATAAGTGTGGTTTAAGCTATTTAACTAAGCGCTTGGGGCAAGCCCCACCTCCTCTCCCCTCTCCTGCAGGGCTTGTATCCCAACCGCTGCCACCACCTGGACCTGCTGTTTTTTTTTTTTTTTTTGGAGACAGCCTCAAGCTGTCACCCTGGGTAGAGTGCAGTGGCATCACAGCTCACACCTCCAACTTCTGGGCTCAAGTGATTCTCTCTTGCCTCAGCCTCCCAAGTAGCTGGGACTACAGGCGCCCACCATAACGCCCGGCTATTTTGTTGTTGCAGTTGTCATTGCTGTTTAGCTGGCCCAGCCCGGCTCAAACCCGCCAGCCTGTGTATATGTGGCTGGTGCCCTACCCATTGAGCTACGGGCGCTGCCTCGACGTGCATTTTCTAGGCATTGCCTCCCCCAAACCTGAAGCAGCCGAGTAGGCGTGTCTGGTTTTTGTCACGCCCATGTAATTATATCTGATGGGCGTGATTCAGTTGTGTACCCGCCCTCAGCCCTGCCCAGAGTACCGGGCCTTAGTTCAGGCTCGGCTCCGCCCCACCGCCCAGAGCCTGTGTCCAAGGGCTCCGCTGCCCTGGCAGGCTCAAACTGGCGCCGGCTTCAAGCTGCCGTAGGTGGAATTTTCGGTAGCGTAGGCTTTAGGCACGCTGTAGATTCCCGGCAGGGGCTTCCAGTGGAGGCCGCCCCAGGGCGCCTCCAGTGGGCAGAAACGGTCGAGCCTGCGGAGTGGATGCAGCGGGGTACTGTAGGACTCCTGAGGCAGAGATAGGGCCCCGCGGTGCGGCACGGCCGGCGTTACCCGGCGCGCGCGGGGCAGGCGGATCTGCGGCGGTCGCGGCGGCCGAGAAGAGCGTGGACAGGGTGGCCACTGCGGACCGTGGCCCCAGGCCTGGGGCATCTCGAAGCTCCAGTGGGTCCGTAAGTCCTTGCGAGGATATCCAGACAGCTCGTTCCTGTGAGAGGGAGGCAGGATGGGGAAGATTCAGCTGGATCCACCCGACGGGGCTTAGGTTCAGACCTCTTGTCCTGGGGAAGACTGCAGACCCAAACTCCCGCATTTCGAGGCGAGAACACTTTTGCAGGCATCGTGGACCATTTAGGAAGGACGGGATGAGGGATGCGTGGTCTGGATTCTTGGGATCTTGAGGTACGTAAGAGCCTGGAAACTGAGTTTTTGCATCCCTGGGAAGGAGAATCTGAGGGCTCGAGTGCTGGCGGAGGCTTCGCCCCCACATCAGAACCCTCTTGGGCCTAACTGCGGGTTCCTGTCCCTATCGCAGCTTCTAAGAATTAACACTAAGGACGCCTGGGTGTCAAAGAGGTAGGGGCTGAAGTCTGAACTCTGGTTTTTGCGTGTGCGGGAGTTGAGAGCTGGGACTAACTGCTGAGTCAGAGAGGGGGAGCCACACCAGGGGTCTCAGCGTCGGCCCGCCCTCAGGGTGCTGTGTGGTGCAAGGACCCTAGCTCACTTCGGGTAGAACCGTAAGTCCCGGACCGAGGTGGTCAGGTAGAGCTGATGGCGGTCCAGGACACTCTGGTCCGGTATTGTGAACATTTGACTAGCCAGCTCGGGGTTCTTCGTCCAAGGAATTAGAGCCTAAGGAAGATTGGGGGAGGAAGGATGAGCAAGAAAAAGGTTTCAAGCCCCCTTCCAAGCTCTGGGTCCCAGACTCAGAATCCTTCTTGGGTCTCTACATCCCCACTGGACTCAGCTCCTCACGCCCGCCCCCAATCCTTCCTGACCAATCGCACGCCAGGGTACTTCGTCTCCGTTCCTCAAATCAGAATCCTTGTCAGCCTCACCCCGCTAATTCCAAACACTCCTGCTGGTCAAGGAACTCATCCAAGTCCCCAGTCATAAATAAACCTTCCTGGTTCCGCCAACGGAGCACAGCAACATCTTGGGCAACAATTCCACTTTACCTCTCCCACCTTCCAACCTGACTCCGTCTCAGATAGTCTAGCTCCGCCATCGCACTAGCCTCCAAGCCTCTTTCTAGCCCCGCCTCAAGAAGTCTAAGTTCGGGCGGCGCCTGTGGAGTAGGGCACCGGCCCCATATACCGAGGGTGGCGGGTTCAAACCCGGCCCTGGCCAAACTGCAAGGAAAAAAAAAAATAGCCGGGCGTTGTGGCGGGCGCCTGTAGTCCCAGCTACTCGGGAGGCTGAGGCAAGGGTATCGCCTAAGCCCAGGAGTTGGAGGTTGCTGTGAGCTGTGACTCCACGGCACTCTACCAAGGGCAATAAAGTGAGACTCTGTCTCAAAAAAAAGAAGTCTAAGTTCGTCCCCCACTTTCTTAAAAACTCCCCAACCCCGCCTCGACCCTTTACCCACGTCCTAGACTCTAAATTCCTTCTGGCCCCACCCCGAGGCTCCCCCAGCTCTGCTCCGGGGTGCTAGCCACTGTCTTCCCACTCCCCTACCTGGGAAGGACCCCCGCGGTGGTGGTCTGCAAGCTTCAGGGGCTGGGGACCGAAGTGGACGGTGGGGCACTGGTTCAGGTCGGGCCAGCTGTACTGCGCCTTCATCTCGCTGCTCTGGTGCTTGGTGATCAGAGGGAGACGCCACCCGCGATGTCTGAGCTGCGGGAAGACGAACCAGAGATCTAACGTAAGGGCGCAGGAAAATCGAGTGTGGTCCCCAGCCCTGTTTCACGCCGATTACGGCACCCCAGAACCTTACCTTTTCTCCTAAAGCCTTGATTCCCATAGTCGGCGTGGGGTCAGCAGGCTCTGAGGCCCGGGGCTGCGCGTAGGGTTCACCGTGGGTCTTGGGTACATAAGCCGAGCCAGAGGTCGTCTCCCATTTGCTGCTCACCTCGTCGAAAGCCCAGATGTGCAAACCCTTCTGTGCCGCCGGGGGTAGGGGCTCTGCGACCGTGGACTGGGGAGAAGGCATTGGACTTCAACTAAGAAGCTCTGGAGTCTGCTCCTCCAACTCCAGCTCTAACCTCTTCCAGTAGTCCCCAGCCCTTTCGCTCTTCAGTCCCTGATAGCCAGTTCCCTGGCCCCTCTTCTCGCAGACCTTGGACTCCAAAACCCTCCTCCTTCAGACGGGAGCCAAAGCTCCCAACCATCACTTCCCTCAGCATTTCCCTAGGCCCCTCCTTAACCCTAGGGTCCTCTCACCTGCACAGTGGACGGGGGAAAGGGCACAGATGGAATAATGTAGTGGGCAACGCTGCTACTGGTGAGATGCCAGCTGGGCCAAGATCCAGACACTTCGGCTCCCAAGATGGGGGACCATGGGTGTCCATAGCGCAGAGCTAGTGTGCGACCAGCCATGGTCCCACCCTGTAGCCAAGCCAGAGCAAGCTTGTTGCTGCCGTTGCCCCAGGTGACAGAACCCGCCCATCCAGAACCCAGCCAATGAAGGGCCTGCAGGCATGTGGACCGATAGAGAGAGAAAAAAACCTAGTAATAGAGGAGACAGGGACCCCAGGTGCCGGTCAGGAACACAGAGAAACATGAGGAGGGGGTCGGGGACTCAGAGACAGGAAGGCATAAGGGGAAAGGGAAGTAAAAGTTCAGAAAGAGAGTTTCAAAGATTTTGAGACCCCAGGGATCGAGGAGAGAGGGACAGAGATGGGGCGGGTCAGAGATTGAGGCAGACTCCACCCCCAGCACATCAGGGAATCCATGAAAAACATCCCCTTTCTTTTCCTTCTAGAGACAGAGTCTCATTTTGTCACCCTCTGTAGAGTGCCGTGCCGTCACAGCTCAAAGCAACCTCCAGTGGCCCGGTTCGAACGCGCCACCTTCGGTATATGGGCCCGGCGCCCTACTCACTGAGCCACAGGCGCCTCCCGGAGAAACACCCCCTTTCTTTACAAGGTTCAAAGGCTCTTGGCTGCCTCCTCCCTCTGCCAGGCCTGCCCACCTCAGGGTAACAATTTCCAGACGACTCTGGGGCTTCCCCACCCTCTCTCCGCGAGCTGAAGGAGTCAGGGCCAGCTGTTCTGCCTGCCTTTGATTTGGTTGAAAACTTCCACCTGGGCATGGGGCGGCAAACAGGGAAAGACCCACAGAGAAATACAGAGGGAAATACTTAGCAAAAAAGAAGAGCAAAGGGCAGCGCTGGCCTGGCCATAAACTGCAACAACAACAACAAAAATAAACAGGGGCAAGGCAGGCCGTGGTGACTCATGGCTGGTGGATTGCTTGAGCTCTGGAGTTGAGACCAGCCTGAGCAAGAGACCCCCTCTCTAAAAATAAAATAGTTGGGTATTGTGGTGGGTGCCTGTAGACCCAGCTACTCAGAGGCTGAGGCAGGAGAATCACTTGAGCCCAATAGTTTGAGGTTTCTGTGAACTGTGATGCCACAGCACTCTACCAAGGATGACAAAGTGAGACAATGGCTCAAAGAAAAGGGCTTGGGGTCTGAAGTTCAGTGAGTAGGGCACCAGCTACATACACCAAGGCTGGTGGTTCGAGCCAAGCCCGGGCCACAACAACAAAAATAGCTGGGCATTATGGGAGGTGCCTGTAGTCCCAGCTACTTGGGGAGGCTGAGTCAAGAGAATCGTTTAAGCCCAAGAGTTTGAGGTTACCGTGAGCTGTGACGCCATGGCACTCTACCGTAGGCGACATAGTGAGACTGTCTCAAAAAAAAAGAAGGCGGCATATGAGTGAGCTTTGCTGAGTAAGGAAGAAATGTACACAAGAAAAAAAGGCTTCATGCCCGTAGCACAGTGGTTATGGTGCCAGCCACATACACCAAGGCTGGAGGGTTCGAACCCAGCCATAGCTGGCTGAACAACAATAACAACTGGAACAAAAAATAGCTGGGCCTTGTGGTGGGCATCTGTAGTCCCAGCTACTCGGGAGGCTGAGGCAAGAGAATCACTTAAGCCCAAGAGTTTGAGGTTGCTGTGAGCGGTGACACCATGACACTCTACCAAGGGCAACAAAGTTGGACTCTGTCTCAGAAAAAAAAAGAAAAGAAAGAAAAGAAAAAACAAAAAGAAATGTACACAAGAATGGGTAAGCAACAGTGAGGGAGAAGCAGGGACAGAAAGAGAGCTACTAACCCAGAGATGAAAGACGTAGGAAGTTAGTTACAGAAGGAGATGGCAAAGAAGAGTGGGAATCATAGGTCTAAAACAGAGATGTAGAAACAGAGGCAGGCAGATCCCCACCCTGTCCAGGGGCCCAGTCTGTGTAAGAGGGGAAAGGGGATGTCTATGTCCTTAGCTGAAAAGTTGGACCTAAAAAAAGTGTGAGATTGTTTGCGTTGCCAACAGATGTGGGGCAATGGAGTGGTAATAAATGAAAGGGTGAGTAGAGGGTCTGCCCTTGACTTACCTTGCCACCTCCTCATCATAAAGAGCTTTTGGTCAAACCCTTTGCCACCTCAGCACCATTATCTCATCCCACTAGCCCATTCTTCAGACAGGGAAAACCAAGGCCACCTTCTGCAGCCTGGCCTAGGTCCTAATGAGCCCCCCCTCCCAAATCAGCCTTCTGGGGCTTCTTCTGCTGGATTATCAATGTCCAACAACCCCTGATTCAAGCCAGGGGCAAGCCAATTGGTCAGAATCTCATGTACC
>NW_003852606.1:1575904-1596161 GCF_000181295.1 Otolemur garnettii | reverse complement strand
AGGCAGGAGACTCGCTTGAGCCCAGGAGTTGGAGGTTGCTGTGAGCTGAGATGCCACGGCACTCTACCCAGGGGGACAGCTTGAGGCTCCTGTCTCAAAAAAAAAAAACAAAACAATATCCTAAGCCAACACTTGTCCCCTCTCACCAAGTAAAATTTCTCTTTTGACCCCTCCAACTCTCAGATACTGAAAGAAAGGACTTCTGTAGACCATGTTCTCCAGGTCCTCTGGCTGGGAACTGACATATTTCTTTCTATCCTTCCCACCACTTCTTGACATGTCTTCTCCTTGACCCTCTCTACAGAGTTAGGCCAAGTGGTATCTTCTGAGATTGAGTGGTCAGCAACTTTGAGTCAAGGGCCCAGGATGGTCAAATCCATGAGAGTTGATCTGAGGAGTTATGTTTTGGGGCTGATGAACAGTAAACACTCAGTAAATATTAGCCATTATTGTTATCATCATAATTATTACCCTCAAGTTTCTCAAGGAAAACTATTCATCCTTCAAAACCCCAATTAGTTTCATTACCCATCTTGCACAGATTGAGCTCTCAAAATCAGAAAGCTGTGATTTTGTGATCATTTGATGAGTTCCCAAATTGAGGCCCTTCAAGCAGCCAGGCCACCCATGAGGTCCCTCAGCATCCAGCTCTGTTCTTTCTCTGCCTGACCAGTTCCTGGACATGTGCCTCAAGCCCTGCCAGTCCGGCTGAGGAGTGTGCAGACGCAGGCAGTGTCAATTCGAATCCATCGCCAGCCCACACGGCCCTGGGCATCAGTGGTTAATGCCCGTACATAGGACTGCTTGGCTTTGCACTCAGATACCCAGTGTCTTCGATCCACACCTCGGCAACCCCCGCTGCCCCCACCAGGGCCATCTTCCCCAGTGCCATCAGCCTTGCAGCGGGTCTCAAAGAAGTACTGGCGGAGGGGACTGCCACCAGCTGCAGGCACCTCGCCCAGCACCTCCACCTCACGCCCACGCAAGTCCACAGCTGTCCGCCGATCTGTCACCCAGCCACTGACTGCATCACACACGGCCAATTCACCCCGGCGACTTGCAGGTGCTGTCTCGCTTACCCCACGTCGACTACGGTTGGCTGGGACGCCCGCTGGCTCCCCAAAGGCCCCAGCCTCCAGCAGGAAGAGCAGAGGGGGCCCAGCAGGGGCACCCCTGGACAGGGCTACTCGGGGGGACAGGAGGTCCCACTCAGGTGCTAGAAAAGGGGGCAGTGGTGAAGGTGGGGGTTGGGGCTCCATTGGAACACTGGGGAGGAGGAAAAGGAGGAGGATGGGGAGGGAGCATAAGGGGAGGAAGAGCATCTCTCGAAGAACCTGGAGACAGAGAAAGAGGTCTGGGTTAGAGAAGAGGGTAAAAATTTAGGGGGAGACAGAAGTTGGGAACCCCAGGAGAAGCCTGGTGCCAGAACTGTGCTGGGGAAAAGCCCTTGTTCCTCAGAGATGTCAATGACCTGGACCAGCTTACATAGCCAGCAAATGCAGAGAACCTATCTAGGTGATTCCACTCTGCCATCCTGCCTCTATAACCAGAGCAACCCAATTAGGACATTCCAAAAAATTTTTTTAAGAGATGGGGTCTTGGCTTAGCGCCTGTGGCTCAAGTGGCTAAGGTGCCAGCCACATACACTTAAGGTGGTGGGTTTGAATCCAGCCCAGGCCCACCAAACAACAATGATGGCTGCAACCAAAAAATAGCCAGGCGTTGTGGCAGGCGCCTGTGGTCCCAGCTACTTGGGAGGCAGAGGCAGGAGACTCGCTTGAGCCCGGAGTTGGAGGTTGCTGTGAGCTGTGACGCCACGGCACTCTACCCAAGGGAACAGCTTGAGGCTCTGTCTCAAAAAAAAAAAAAAAAGAGATGGGGTCTTTATATAGCCCAGGCTGGCCTTGCACTCCTAGGCTCAGGCAATCCTGCCTTAGCCTCCTAAGTAGCTGGGACCACAGGTGTGTGCCACTATACCCACCAACCTTTCAAATTTTTGAGAAAGGCCATGATTTGGAATTCTAGGGAAATGTAAATTCAGCTTACAACTGCCACTAGCAAGGCAAGACACTTCCCCTCTCAGCCCAGGCTTCATTTTCCCTGTGTGAGAAATTAACCTGGGCCTGGGAGAGGGCGGCCCGGGTGTTGATACTATAGTTTGTCTACAACATTTAGGAAGGTGTGGTTCTGGAAAAGAGAAGCATGGAGAAGACTGGGAAGCAACTAGTGGTTATCTGACCTGTCAGCACCTCCTCCACCTCCCAGCTCCCGGGCTGGGGGCCCCCAGGTTCTGGGGGGCCCTTGTGGAGGACACAGGTGGCTCCCTCCTTCCTGACATCTCTAGAGGGAGGGGGCAACCACCTAGAGGAAGAAGAGAAAAAGGTTATATAGGCAGTGGGGGAGGGGGCCTGAATCCCAGACCCCCCTTTCCTCTGAAAGCGTAGGGTACCAAGAGTCAAGGCCCCGCCTCTTCCCAGAGGCCCCCTTTCTGCCCAGGTGATAGCTCCCTGCTGGGATGGGAAGCAGATGGGGGGCGGAGACGGGAGGGAAGAAGCGTGGATAAAGGAAGCTGGGAAAAATTACATCCCCTTCGGCCCATTCATCTCCCAGACGGGGCGGGGACAGAACTGGCCTGGACACCCAGGTCCCTGAGGGCTCACACTCAAGGAGCCTTAGGTCCCCAAAGCTGTTTGCTGGAATGTTCCCTCCTCGCAGGACAGGCCAGGGCCCGCCCAAGACTTCGACTGCACATACCTGGAGCGGCTGCCTGCCCTGGCTCAGAGATGGGGAATGAGAAGAGTGGGAGTGAAGAGGAGCGCAGGTTGACCAGACCAAGACCAGGAATGAGGGTCCACATTGCCTTTTCCTCAGACCCAGGAGTCCTGGTCCCCAGCGCCTTCCTGCCTTAGACCCAGGAGTCCCAGCTCCCAGTGTCTCCTCCCTGGTATTCAGAAATGCGGACTCCCAGGCCTTCGTTCCTCCAGAAGATTTGGGCTGAGGGTCCAGACTCCTGAGACCCCTCTGGGGGGAATCGGTTGCTTATCGGGGACATTTCCCTCCTGCCTCAGTTTCCTCCGCCAAGCCCCGCCCCTGTCGGCCCCGCCCCCTCCCTCCCTACCCGGGGGCAGGGCGACTGGGACGCCAGAATCCCAGGGAAGGAAGTGCGGGGCGGAAGCTCTTACCTGGGGCGCCCTCCTGGGTTTCCCCGGCTGCCCTTAACGCGGCAGTAGCTTCTCCTCCCGCTGGCTGGCTGCAGGGACGCCGCTGGCCCGCTGGCTCCTCGCTGTTTGCGCTCAGGAGGGCCCGGGTCGGGGGCGGGGCAGCGCCCGACGGCGGAGGAGGGGCCGGGGGATCCCGCCTTGCACAAGCGTGCGGAGACCTCCGTAGGCCCGCCGGGCCTCTTCAGCCCGGCCCGCCTCAGAGTCAGGAGTCCATGCCCCAGAGCCTCCTCTTCAGACCCGGGGTTCCGGCCCACAGACCCTCCCCCCCGCAAACCCAGGAGTCCCGGCTTCCAGCCCCTCCTCAGACCTAGGGGTCCAGGTCTCCAGTCCCCTCCTCTCTCAAACCCAGGGGTCCGGGTCCCCCAGGTCTCTACTCCCTTGGACCCAGGGGTCCGGCCCCCCAGGCATTTCTTCCTTTCCAGTCTTTTAGTCTGAGAGCGCAGCCCCCAGACTCCTCCTTTCTCAGTCTCAGGAGTCTGAATTTGAGATTCTTTTGCGGTATTTGCCAATTCCGTGTCAATCCTGGGGCTGATTCCCACCCTCTGCTCTCATCCCCACTTCCCAGGAGCTCCACGCCAGACATTAACCAGCTGGGCTTGGGCAGCAGCGATAAGGCCCGAGGCCTAGGGGAGACAGTGGATGTGTGGGGCTCTCCCACATTATGCTCTCCCCTGGAATTTCCTGAGTGGGGACTAGGGAAAGGGTCTTGTCCTGAGCTCAGATAAGAGACATTAGAGGTACTATAGGACTCAGACACAGACAAATAAATGTTTTAAGAACAGAATGACTTGTTTAGAGAAACAGTGAATAATGACCGATAAGGGAGACAGCAGAAGGTGCAGAAATGCAGAAAAGGGGAGAGACTCAGAGAAAGAGGGGACAAAAACCTAGGAGAGAAGGGGGCAGAAACCCAGAGGAAAAAGACAGAGACCAAGACGGAGGGTAGACACCCCAAGAAAAGGGGAGAGACCCCAGGAGGATGACACAGGCCCAGAGAGAGACCCTAAGAAAGACAGACATGAGATGGGAGCTGGAGGGTCTAGGGACAGTCACATGGGCAACAGGGGCCCTCACCCTATCACATCTCTGAGACTCAGCTTCCCTCCCCCTGAGCTATTTTCAGAAAGAAAATTGACACTGCTTTGGGGGGGGGGGTTATCCCAAATCCCTCCCTTAGCCTAAATATAGGATGGCAAGGTGGCAGGAAGGGTGTCCCCAGATTAGGGTGTTCCCCTTTCCTCCCATCCCAGCCAAGGCAACACAGAAGGTGGTTCCAGTTGTTTACTGGGGGTGGGGAAGGGCCACTTTTCAGACTTTGGGTGTCCATTCAGGTCACCTCTCTGACTTCATCACACTTCCCTGCCCCCATCCCTAAACACCCAGCAGGTCCCATCCCCTACAAGGAAGACTCTGTGTAACTCCCAGTCCCTGGTGGAGTAGTAGGGGTGATTTTCCTAAAAGAGAGGGAAACAGTCTGTCCCTCTCTCTGGGTCTCTGACCCCCCACTCGGGTCTCTGGCTCTCTGTCTGGGATTCTGTCCCCCTCTCTGAGTCTCTGACATCCTCCTTTTGGGTCCCATTCTTGCTCTCTCTGGTTCTCTTCACCTCTTTCTGGGGGACTCCATCCCCACGCCAGACCTCTGCCCTTTTCTCACTTGCCCTTGGGTTTCCTGCTTTTGCTTTATTTATTTGTTTATTTATTTATTTATTTATTTTGAGACAGTCTCAAGCTGTCGCCTTGGGTAAAATACTGTGGTGTTACAGCTCACAGCAACCTCAAACTCTTGGGCTTAAGTAAGTGATTCTCCTGCCTTAGCCTCCCAAGTAGCTGGGACTACAGGCACCCGCCATAACGCATATATATATATATATATATATATTTTGCAGTTTTTGGCCAGGGCTGAGTTTGAACCTGCCACCTCGGCATATGGGGCCAGCACCTTACTTCTTTGAGCCACAGGCGCCACCCTCACCTACCTATTATTTGGTTGCAGTTGTCATTGCTGTTTAACAGGCCCCAGCTGGGCTCAAACCCACCTGCCTCAGTGTATATGGCTGGCGCCCTACTGACTGAGCTACAGGAGCCACCCTGCTTTTGCTTTAGATCTCTATTCTCTCTCCAGGTCTTAGTTCCTCTCCACTCCTCTCCTCCTCCTTGGAACTCTGTGCTGGGGTCCTCCAAGACTCTACCTTGTTTCTGTCACTGTGAGGAGATCTGTCTGTGTTTCTGTCCCTAAATGTGGCTTTCTCTCCATTTCAGAGGGAAGTGACTACCTAAAGGTTACATTATTTTTAACTGTTATCAAACTCTTCCCACAATCTGTACCTCTTCTCTGTAGTTGTATAAAAAGGGGCTTAGATTAAACCAGGGGTTTCCAAACTGAATTCCTTAGATGCATTGTGAGTCATGGATAGGGACTCGACTGGAGGCATGTTCTCCTTCAGCCAGTTCCCCTCTGATGCTTTACACTGGTACCTCTAAGGAAGATTTTATTTCACAAAAAAAAACCTCCCCACAACCCCCCAAGGGTTTGTAGTTAAAAATAACAACAACAACATTCTGTAAACCTCTGGATGGGTTTTAATAAATTAATACAAGTACTCTGAATGATGCCTGGTACATAGGAACCCCCATATGTGTGCTGATGGTAACCATCTTCCTCCTTCTGTTAATGGCCTTTAAGTTCTGAAAGACCTCTGAAAATTTTTAGCTTCATGACCTGGGTAACATGCTTCCCTGTGAGTCTCAGTCTCCTCGTCTGTAGGCAATGAGGCTTCTGGACTTGGAAGGTCCCTTGTGCACCAGGAAGCTGAAGGGGACATGTGGGGACACAGTACTGGCCCCTAGGGATGTGCTGTGTGACCTTGAGAGGCCACTCCCCTGCTCTGAGAGTCAGGTTTCTCCCCTGGAAAAAAGAGTGAGGCCTTCAGCCTGTCTGACAGCCTTCCTGAGCTGTGAGGAAGGAGGGGTGATCAGCCTGATTTAGGAACTCTTTATGATTCTGTGGAATAGAGACTGTGTCTTTTGCAGGTTCAGGTCACTGACTATTTCTTTTTATTTATTTTTTTTCTTTTAGAGACAGGATCTCACTTTGTCACCTACAAGGAGTACAGTGGCCTGATCATAGCTCATTGTAACCTCAAATTCCTAGGCACAGTGATCCTCCTGCTTCAGCCTCCTGAGTAGCTGGGATTACAGACATGTACCACCACACCTGGCTAATTTTTCTTATTTTGCATAGAAATGGGGTCTTGCTATGTTGCCCAGGCTGGTCTTGAACTCCTGGCCTCAAGCGATCCTCTCACCTCAGCCTCTCAGAGTACTGGGATTATAGACATGAGCCACTCTGCCCAGCTGGCACTGACTTTATCTGCTTTTTTCTTTTTTGGTTCCCTTTCTCTGAGACTCTGTGTTCTATCTCAAACCCAGGGTATTCTCTCTGGCTGCCTAATACTGCTCTTTGGGTTTCTACCCTTGATTCTTGGTTTTTTCCTCCTGTCACTCTGGATTTCCATCCCTCCTCTCTCAAGGTCTCTCCTCTACCCAGGTCTTTCCTTTCCCCTAAGTCTCTGTTCCTCTTTCTTAGAGTCTTTATCTCCTCTCTCTGGGTCTCCATCCTTCTCCTGGTCTTTGTCTCCCACCCTTTGGTTTCCGTCCCTCCATCATGTGTGGACAAGAGCGCAGTTTTCTCACCCTTCCCCCTTCTCTTTCCTTTATGACTCTGACCTCCATGTCTGGGAGTAAAACTGTAGGGGAAGATGGGGTAGGAGGATTAGATGCCACAACAAAGTGGATGTGCGGCATACAGAAGGAGAGTCTATCTTTTTCTAATTCACACCAGTCTAATTCATCCCCTGTGGATACAGAATCCAGCTGCCCTCCTACAGTGAGTACCAGGGAAGCCAGCTTGGTACATCTCCCAGAGTCTATACCATAACACACTTGCTCCCTGATCCATAATTCCTCCCTAGTGCTTCTTCCTTTGGGTCCTGGTGCTATCTCTAAATGCAAAACTACCCAACATGGCCCTATGGAACTCATTCATACAATCCAACTTCATCTGATGTTACTACAGGACACACGATGACACAACTCAATATAACTCAACTCAGCATGACCCTATGAGACTCAGACAGTCATATGACTCAACTCAACTGGCCTTACAAGACTCATGTAGTTATATACTCAACATAGCTCAACTCAGTGTGGTCCTGAAAAGCTTATAACCACAAAACTCTAGACAACTCAACCCAATAGAACTTTATAAGACTCATTTGATCATCCATTCCAACCCAATGTAACCCAATGGGACCCAGAAAGTTCAAATTCTATCAAGTGACTAGTCACATTTCTACACGACTCACAAATTCCAGAACCTAAAATAACATGGCCCCAGAAGAATCACAAAGCTCCACAATTTTGAATATGTCTCCATGAAACTCAACACCACGCATGACCGCACAATCGATCTCAACAATGCTATGTAGGATCATCTAACCATGGCCCCGTGGGACTCACAAAACCACAGAATCCTGCACAATGCAGTTGGACAAGACTCACCCAGACTCACAGCCCAACTCAACCTAATACCAGCCAAGGAAAGTCACAAAATGAAATGACCAAACCTATTCCAATACTACCCCAAAAGCCCCCATGAACTTTGCACAGCTCAATGCAAGATGAACCAATGGAGTTCTCCTCAACTCAACACAACCCACTGCCGTTTGCTGATACATAAGGAGGTACCCACAGGAGCTACCAAACCACACAACTCAAGACCCAGCAAGACTCGGTGTTCCCCTGTTCATAACCACATAACTTAGTTCTTCCTAAACCTAATTCCCTCCCCCCAGCCTTGCCCTCCACCCTGCCTCCCTCCTTCTCTCCAAGGAGGTATGAGGTTCTGCAGACCTCAACTGTCCCTCACACTTCAGTGACCAGGTGTTTTGCAGGGGGGGCCCAGAGTGGAGGTGGTAGTTCAGGCATCTCTCCATCCACCAATCCTCCATTGGCTTTGCCCTCCAGTGTGCCACAGGGCTGCGTGTCCACATGACTGAACATCCCAGCCTCTTCGCCCTCTGTTTCCCGGTGGTAAAAGTAGCTGAAGTTGGAGACAATGACAGGCACTGGCAGGGAAATGGTCAGCACACCAGCGATGGCACACAGAGAGCCCACTATCTTGCCACCCACAGTGACAGGTGCCATGTCTCCATAGCCAACCGTGGTCATGGTGACCACTGCCCACCAGAAGGACTCGGGGATGCTGGTGAAATGAGAGTCTACTCGGTCAACTTCAGCAAAGTAGACTGCACTGGAAAAGAGAACCACACCAATGAAGAGGAAGAAGATGAGGAGGCCCAGCTCACGCATGGAGGCCCGAAGCGTCTGGCCCAAGATCTGTAGGCCTTTTGAGTGCCGGGACAGCTTGAAGATGCGGAAGACACGCACCAATCTGATGACCCGCAGGATGGCTAGTGACATGGCTGGCTGGCCCACCCCTCGCTGCCGGGCCAGCTCGGTGCCCAGTGCCACAAAGTAGGGAAGGATGGCCACAAAATCGATGAGGTTCATCACATTCTTGAAGAAGATTGCTTTGCTTGGGCAGGCCATTAGGCGCACCAGCAGCTCAAAGGAGAACCAACAGATGCACAGTGTCTCCACCATAAAGAACGGGTCACTGAAGGGCAAGCGGGGTGGATTTCCAGGTGCAGGGCTGGAGCCATTCAGCCGAGTAGGGAACTGCAGGGAGGAAAGTGTTCAGGGAATGCCAGGCCGGGGCTGGGACGTGGGGACAACTTTATTTATTGTTTAAATAGGCAACTTCTCTTTACAGGTGGGACAGTAGCTGATATCCCAAGGCCCCCAATGACCTGGTGGTCCTCGACTCCATCCCAGGACCCCAGGGATCATCCCTGGAAGGCTGACTTTCTGGTCTTCCTCCCCAGTGGCTGGAGAGGTGGTCCCTGCCCCTTCACTGGTGGGGACTCCTGAAATGATGCTTGAGTGGGGTGAAATATCTTCACTTCTCCTCCAAAGTTCTGCCCCTAGAATTGATTTTCTACATGGGGAGGGTCCTTGCCCTGCCACCATCTCCTGGTGCCTAGCCTTTCCTTGCCCTCTTCAACTCCAGCCCTGGGTATGTCTGCCAAACCCCAGGTCCCTCCACTCGCAGTCCACAGGCTGACTTTCTTACTTTTTTTTTTTTTCAGACAGAGCCTCAAGCTGTCCCCCTGGGTAGAGTGCTGTGGCATCACAGCTCACAGCACCCTCCAACTCTTGGGCTCAAGCAAGTCTCCTGCCTCAGCCTCCCAAGTAGCTGGGACCACAGGTGCTCGCCACAACACTTGGCTATTTTTTGGTTGCAGCCGTCATTGTTATTTGGCGGGCCTGGGCTGGATTTGAACCCGCCACCTTAGGTGTATGTGGCTGGCACCTTAGCCATTTTAGCCACAGGCTGACTTTCTAAGGCGTCCTCAAACTATGGCCCGCGGGTCACATGCGGCCCGCCAAGGACATTTATCCGGCCTGCCGGGTGTTTTTGCCACCGCTGCCTGCCCTGCTTAGCAGTCGACTCATGCCGTGGCCCGCAGTCCAGCCCTCCAACGGTCTGAGGGACAGTGAACTTGCCCCTGTTTAAAAAGTTTGAGGTCCCCAGCCAGGCCTCAACCCTCAGCTCACCTTGGCTCTCACCACCTTCAACCCATCCTTTCCACTGGTCACTGCCAGTTGTACAGACCTCAGGCTCTTCAGGGTCTCCTTCACCCCCTCAGCTTGGATTTTTAATGTTTCCGTTCTCCCGCCTCCTGCACTAAGGGCCCAGCCCTCTACAGGGCTCTCACCTACGTCAACTCCACCTACGTCAACTCCACCTTGTACTAAGATCCTCAGGCCCAGTCCCCCAGCCCAGTTTTAGCGACGCAGCCTCCAGGTCAGGCCCTGTTCTTGGGGGACCTACCCCTTACAGCCCCTTGCCCCACCTTATGATTGGCCAGATCCCATGGGCTCCGCCCACCGCACCCAAGCCTCGCCCCTCCACCCCATGCTCCACCCCTCACCGGGGCAGCGGCTGCCACTGCTGCAATCCCAGCGTCGTCGCGATCGTCGCGGAAGTCAGGCAGTGTCTCGAGGCAGAAGACCACGATGGAGACTAGGATTACGAGCACAGAGACGACGGCGAGCACGCGCGCAGCCTGCGAGCTCTCGGGGAACTCGAAGAGCAGCCAGAGCTGGCGCGCGAAGGCGCGGCGGGGAAGGGGACGCTCAGGTGGTACCGGGCAGCCCTCATCCTCGCGCAGGCGCGCCAGCGCCGCCGCGCCCAGCCCGTAGAAGGACACCTCGTCCAGGAAGACGTCGAGCGGCACGTGCGCCGGCCGCCGCAGCCGCCCGCCGGACTGGTAATAGTAGAGCACCGCGTCGAAGCTGGGACGGTGCCGGTCGAAGAAGTACTCGCGGCGCACTTCATCATAGAAGCGGCTGCGGCGTGTTGGGTCCCCAAGCAGCGTGTCCGGGAAGCGGCCAAGCGTGCGCGCCCGGGTCTCGAAGCGCAGACCGGCCACGTTGAGTACTAGCCGTTCGCAGCAGCCGCACGGCGGTGGACACCGCGGCTCCATGGCGCGCGCAGCCCCGGCGACCCGCGAACGGGCGTCTGGCCCGGACGCCCGGACCGGTGCGGCCCCGCCTCGGCCGCCGCCGCCGCCGCCGCAGATCCAGCCCGGTGTCCGGTGTCGGCGCGTAAAAATAGCCCGGCAGTCCGGCCAGGGCGCGGGGGAGGGGGCGCCGTGACCCCAGGGGGGCAAAGGGCGGTCGGGCGCCCTCTGCCGGGGCCCCCGCCCTGCCCCCCAACCACCGCTGCGCTGCGCTTTCTCTGCGACTAACCAGCTTTCAGGTCCCCTTTCCCTGTTTACCTCTGTTGCCTGGGATCTCTGCCCTGCGTCTCTCCCAGTTTCTGTGTATGTGTGTCTTCTCTTTTTAAATGACAATCTGAGCCCTCTATTGGCGTCGCGTATTTCCACTTTTCTCTTGTGTGGTTCAATGTCTGTCTATGTCATCATGTTGGGTCTCTCTCGGGAATGTATTTCTCTGAGTATCTCTATGTGTTAGTTATCTCTGAAGTTTCTCATTCTGGGGTCCTCTTTGTGGAAATCTCTGACAGATTCTGTGTCTTGGTCTCTGGTTCAGTGCCTTCATTTTGACCTTGTTTCTAGAGGGTCTGTCTCTGTTTGTCTCCCTGGATGTCTTTGTTTCTCTTGTTTCCCTGGATATCTTTTCATTCATTATCTCTTAAATTTCCATGTCTCTGTTCCACGGTTTTTCTGGGGCTTCCCTTTGGGTCTTTGCCTGTATTTCTGAATGATTCCAAGTGTCTGTTTTAGTAACCCTAGAGGGCTCAGGGCCTCTGGAGTCTTATCTGTGGATCTCTCTCTGACCATCACTCCTGGGCAGCTCTGCCACTGTCCTGATGGCTGTCCTGTCCTGGGGTCACTCCGGCAGCTGCAAACCACTGAACATGTGCACCCGCACTCCATTATGTCTCCCTAGTCTGCGCTGCGGTCTCCACCTGGGTTTTATACGAGACTTCCTGAAATCTAGCAGGGCCTGAGCTGTATCCCTGAATAGCGCAAAAGGAGGCTGGGGTTGCCAGGAGCGGGTGGGGAGTGGGCCGGGAAGATGCCACAGGGTCACTCTCAAGAACCGAAGGGCAAACAGAAGATGGCCTTCCAGCCGTCGGTGTCTGGTGACACTGCGTAAAAATAGCCCCATCCGATTGGCTTGCGGGGCAAAGAGTGGGGGATTGGTCACCCCGACTCCCGGGAAAGGGGTTCCGGGCGCCCTCTGCTGGGGGCGTGGAGAGAGACACTAAGCCTTAGAACTTGCTGATTCTGGCCCACTGGTCCGTATTTCTTTCTGGGATTCTGTTTCTCTCTGGGTTTGTGTCCCTCTCCCTGATCTCTATTCGCCCTTTCTTTGGGCCTCTGTCCCAGTCCCCATCTCTCTGGTCTCTTTCTCTTTTTTGAGGGTCTTTGATCTCTTTGTGTTCTGCTGCAGTGCAAAACTTGCCACAAATCAACCCAGAGCTTTTGAATGACCTTCAAGGACCTTCTTTGAGTCCAAGTGGCATCACGTTGGGGTCTAGTGTTGAATGGCTCTTCTTCCCACAGCTCCTAATTCTCATACAGCTTTGCACACCCCCAACTGAACCAGTTTGCCATCTTTCTGTAACCCAAGCCTTGAGGGGGATAGGAATTCATGCTTGTCAGCAGCAGCTCTGTTCCCCTCCTCTCTGAGCACCTTCTTACTCTAACTGACCTCTCTTCCTCCCAGAAGACTCCAAAGCTCTCTCTCTTTTGCTCTCCTGCTACTGAGGCTGGAGGTAGGCAGGTGTCTTACTTGCTCCTTCTTGCAACTTTCCGACAATTCTTCCTCTCTTCCAGACTCCAACTTCTTTGAAGTCCTCTCTTTTCCACCTTATCTCACTCACTTGTATGGTCCAAATACCATCTCTAGTCCAGTTACTCCTAGGCTCCAACTCCAAACTCTCTAGAGACTATCAATCTCATATATTCTAACTTACAGCTTCACATCTCCACACAAGTGTTTAACAGGCATATTTGACATGTCCAGAGAACATGTCCTAGAACTCCCTTTCTTTTCTTTTCTTTTCTTTTTTTTTGGAGACAGAGTCTCACTATGTCCCCTGCAGTAGAGTACTCTGGTGTCACAGCTCACAGCAACCTCAAACTCTTGGGCTTAAGTGATTCTCTTGCCTCAGCCTCCCAACTAGCGGGCATTACAGGCACCTGCCAAAATGCCCCACTATTTTTTTTTTTTTGGTTGTTGTTGTTATTATGGTTGTCATTGTTTAGCAGGCCCTGGCCAGGTTCAAACCCACCAGCCCTGGTGCATGTGGCCAGCACCCTAAACACTACGGTGAGCCAAGAACTCCTTCTCTCTCTTTTTTTTTTTTTTTGTTGCAGTTTGGCCAGGGCCGGGTTCAAACCCATCACCCTTGGTATATGGGGTGGTGCCCTACTCACTGAGCCACAGGCACTGCTCCCCTAGAACTCCTTCTCAATAATGCCACTCTTGGCTGGGCTTCCTTTAGCTCAGTCCTGGCTACCTGCTCCAGGGCTGGTGGGTTCCAACCTGGGCTGGGCCTGCTAAACAAACAAACAAAAAAAAAATGTAAACTAGGTTACATCCTTTCTCTGATCAAAATCCATTAGTTACTTCTTCTTATTTTTGGAGACAGAGTGTCACTATGTTGCCTTTGGTAGAGTGCTGTGGTGCCACAGCTCATAGCAACCTCAAACTCTTCGGCTTAAGTGATTCTTTTGCCTCAGCCTCCCAAGAAGCTGGGACTATAGGCACCTACTATAATGCCTGGCTATTTTTGGTTTCAGTTGTCAACGTCATTTAGCAGGTCCAGGCCAAATTTGAACCCTCTAGCCTCAGTGTATGTGGCTGGCGCCCTACTCACTGAGGTATGGGCACTGAGCCAGTTAACTTCTTATTTTACTGCCCCCCTCATTTGTACTTTATTCATGTAGAGCTCAGAAGTGGCTGGTAGAATCATTTGGTGAGAGATGGTTGGAGACCAGAATATTTGCACAATGTCAGAGTCTTACCAGTGAGTTTATCAGGGGAAAATGTACTTTCATAAAGAGAGATCTGGCAGTTTGTTTCTTGACCAGGTGGCCAAAGGCAACATCATAACAGTAGGATCATCTGATATGCACCTCCATATCTGATGTAATAAGAAGTCTGAAGTATCACTAGGAAAGTATTCTTGCCAAAAAAATGATTAACTTCAACCCTTCAGACTCAATTTCCAGTTTCCAGGCAAAAGAGGGTAGTGGAATAAGCTAAACACCATGAGGAAAAATCCAGAATGTGATACATTCTTTTTTTTTTTTTTTTTTTTTTTTGAGACAGAGCCTCAAGCTGTCCCCCTGGGCAGAGTGCCGTGGCATTACAGCTCACAGCAACCTCCAACTCCTGGGCTCAAGCGAGTCTCCTGCCTCTGCCTCCCAAGTAACTGGGACCACAGGCGCCCGCCACAACGCCCGGCTATTTTTTGGTTGCAGCCGTCATTGTTGTTTGGCGGGTCCGGGCTGGGGATTCGAACCCGCCACCTTAGGTGTACGTGGCTGGCGCCTTAGCCGGTTGAGCTATAGGCGCCGAGCCCAGAATGTGATACATTCTACAGGAAACTCATCTGAACTTGGGATTGGGAGGGGGGAATCACAAAAAAAGTGGTGTGTGTATGTATGCATTTATTCTTTTTTGTTTTGTTTTTGTCTTAGAATAGGATCTTGCTGTGTTGCCGGGCTACAATACAGTGGTATCATCATAGCTCACTGCAACCTCAAATTCCTGGGCTCAAGCACTCTTCCCATCTCATCACCTGGCTAATTTTTCTATTTTTTTGAGAGATGGGGTCTCACTGTGTGGCTCAGTCTGGTGTCTACTCCATATTCGAATAAAGAGATGTGACAATCAAATGAAAATTGTGAACCTTTTGTTTTATTTTGTTTTTGTTGTTTTCTTTCTCTTCAGACAGTCTCACTCTGTCACCCTGGGTAGAGTGCTGTGACATTGTATCTCACAACAACCTCAAACTCCTGGGGTTAAGTGATCCTATTGCCTCAGCCTCCCAAGTAGCTGGGACTACAGGCGCCGTAATGCCTGGCTAGTTTTTTCTATTTTTATTAATAGAGACAGGGTTTCACTCTCTCTCAGGCTGGTCTTGAACTCCTGTGCTCAGGTGAGCCAGCCTTCCAGAGTGCTAGAATTATAGGCATGAGCCACCTTGGCCAGCCCAGTGTGAACCTTGATTAAATCCTGGTTGGGATTAAAAGCAAAGATGTTGGCTTGGTGCCATAGCACAGTGATTATGTCGCCAGCCACATACACCCAGGCTGGTGGTTTCGAACCCCACCATGCCAGCTAAATAACTGACAGCTGCAACATAAAATAGCCAGGCATTGTGGCGGGCGCCTATAGTCCCAGCTACTTGGGAGGCTGAGGCAAGAGAATCACTTAAGCCCAAGAGTTTGAAGTTGCTGTGAGCTGTGACGCCATAGCATGCTAATGAGGGTGACATAGTGATGCTCTGTCTCAAAAAGAAAAATAAGGGTGGCGCCTGTGGCTCAGTGAGTAGAGCACTGGCCCCATATACTGACAGTGGCAGGTTCAAACCCAGCCCCGACCAAACTGCAGCAAAAAATAGCTGGGCGTTGTGGTGGGTGCCTGTAGTCCCAGCTACTCAGGAAGCTGAGGCAAGAGAATTGCCTAACCCAAGAGCTGGAGGTTGCCATTAGCTGTGATGCCACAGCACTCTACTGAGGGCGACAAAGTGAAACTCTGTCTCTAAAAATAAATAAATAAAACCAAAGATATTCTTGGGTCTCTTGGGAAAATTTGAATAACTGGATAAACTTTCTTTGAGGTGAAAATAATTTTTTGGTTATGTAGAAGAATGTTCACATTCTTAGGAGATACATGCTGAAGTATTTAGAAGTGAAATGTGCTGCAATTTACTTTCAAATAGTACAGAAAAAAATACATTATTTAGGCAGGATTGTTTGTTTTATAGAGAAAGTCTTGCTATATTTACTAGGCTGGATTTGAAGTCCTGGGTTCAGATGATTCTCCTGCCTCTGTCTCCCCAATAGTTAGGACCTCGGATTTCAGGTGTGCACCACCATGCCCAGCTTTGGGCACGTTTAGTTTTTTTTTTTTTTTGGCCGGGGCCGGGTTTGAACTCACCACGTCCAGTATATGGGACCGGCGCCCTACTCTTTGAGCCACAGGTGCCGCCTGCAGGTTTAGTTTTATATAAACTTTATTTTGAAACAATTTTAGACTAGGCCAGGCAAGGTAGTTTACGCCTGTAATCCCAGCTCTCTGGGAGCTTGAGGCAGATGAATAGCTTAAGCTCACCAGTTTGAGACCAGCCAGAGCAAAAGAGAGACCCCCATCTCCACTAAAATAGAAAAGCTGAGACATGAGGATCACTTGAGCTCAAGAGTTAGAGGTTGCTGTGAGCTGTGACACCACAGTGCTCTACCCAGGGTGACAGCTTGAGACACTATCTCAAAAAAAAAAAAATTTCCTAGACTTACAGTAAAATTGCAAAAATAGTATATAGAGTTGTCATATACACAATTAGATAAAGTAAAAATGGCAAAATGTGCTTTTATATTATATGTTTGTTGCAATATGAAATTAGTAGTTTGAATTTTTTTTTTAAGAGACAGAGTCTCACTTTGTCACCCTAGATAGAGTGCTGTAGCATCACAGCTCAAGGCAACCTTCAGCTCTTGGGCTTAGGCAATTCTCCTGCCTCAGCCTCCCGAGTGGCTGGGATTACAGGCGCCCACCACAAAGCCACAGGTGCTGCCCTAGTAGTAGTTAGAAATTTTGCAATAATCTCTGTAGTTATCAATCAGTAGGCAATTAATTCTATCCAGGAAACTTAAAATATAGAGTTTAGGCTCGGTGCCTGTGGCTCAAGCAGCTAGGGCGCCAGCGACATACACTGGAGCTGGCAGGTCGGATGCCAGCCCGGGCCTGCCAACAATGATAACTACAACCAAAAAGTAGCTGGGTGTTGTGGCGGGTGCTTGTAGTCCCAGCTACTTGGGAGGCTGAGGCAAGAGAATTGCTTAAGCCGAAGACTCTGGGGTTGCTGTGAGCTGTGAGGCCAGGGCACTTTACCAAGGGCGACATAGTGAGACTCTGTCTCAAAAACAAAAACAAAAAACCAAAACAAAACAGTGTTTAACTCCATACAGGTTTAATGGGCCCTAAATAACATCACTGCCAGCTCTTGGATCTCAGGACCAAAAACCTGAGAGTCCTGCCACCAGGTGCCGGCTAAGGCTAAGGGACTTTGCACTTCTGTCATCCCCACCTAGGTCTCCCTTTCTTTTTCTTTTTCTTTTTTTCTTTTTTTTTTTGAGGCAGAGACTTATTTTGTCGCCCTCGGTAGAGTGCCCTTGCATCATAGCTCACATCAACCTCAAATTCTTTTATTTTTTGTAGAGACAGAGTCTCACTTTATCGCCCTCAGTAGAGTGCCCTGGCGTCACACAGCTTAGAGCAACCTCCAAGTCCTGGCCTTAGGCGATTCTTCTGCCTCAGCCTCCCTAGTAGCTGGGACTATAGGTGCCTGCCACAGTGCCCAGCTATTTTTTTGTTGCAGTTTGGCCGCAGCCGGGTTTGAACCCGCCACCCTCAGTATATGGGGCTGGTGCCCTACCCACTGAGCCACAGGCGCCGCCCAACGTCAAACTCTTGGGCTTAAGGGATTTTCTTGCCCTAGCCTCCCAAGTAGCTGGGACTGCAGGTGCCCGCCACAACGCCCGGAAGTCTCGCTCTTGCTCAGGCTGGTCTCGAACCTGGGAACTCAAGGCAATCCACCCGCCTCTGGCCTCCCATAGTGCTAGGATTACAGGCGTGAGCCAACGTGCTGGGCTGAGGTTTCCCTTTCATCTGGGAGGACTGTTCAAATGATACTTCTTCATAGCCTTCCATTATCACCCTTTCTAAAATAGCCTTGCTTTCACTTCCTATCCCCTTATTCAGTTCCATTTTTTTTTCTGTGCTCGCCACTGCCTGAAATGTTTGCCTCAGTACAATGTAATCTTCGATAAGTAAAATATTTTAATCATGTGCTGCAGCCCCGGAGCCCAAACGGCGGCTAGCATACACAAGATGCACATTATCGTTGTTGTGGTTTTCCACTGCCAAGGAAAATGAAAACATGATATACAGTTATTGGTTGAATAGATTACATTTCAACGCAATTATATTATTCACTTAGGGACTCTTTGTCAGGCGGAGGAAGATTAGATCACAGTACACTATATAACACGCATGCGCGAAAGATCTGGGACGTGAGTTAGGGAAAGGGGAGGAGCATCAGTAAGAGTCTCGCGGATAGAGGCGGTTGGGGCCCAGAGCGTGAGGTGAATGGACTGCTTGGCGCTGTCGCGCGTGCGCAATACGGACTTCTACTTGCCGCGGCCAAGGTGTTTAAGGATACCAAAGTCAGCCTAGTGACCTCGCGCGTGCGCCGTGCCCGCGGCCGCACAGAGTCCTAGTGTGTGGGTTGGGATATACTCGAGCGGCGCATGCGCAGTGCGGACGGCGGAGGGATTTGAGGCCGGGATCCACCCCTCCTCCCCTGCTCCCGTCGCGAGCCGTGGCCGCGCGGGTTCCGGAGCTGCGGTCTTGTGCGCGCGCTGGGAGGGCGTCGGAGGCAGACAGGTACGGACACTGCTGGAGTCGAAGCCCGAGGAGGAGTCTTTGTAGTGAGGGGCCGCCGCAGCCGCCGCGAGCCTCCAGACCTACGCCAGGCCGAAGAGGGCGCCGCGCGGCGAGTAAGTGTGACTGAGTGGCCTAAGGGGTGCGGGGCCGCAACCCACAAGGCCCTGCGGTGAGCCCTAGTCCCCTTGCCCACGGCTGGGTTCCTTTCCCGCGTCCTCTCCACAGCTCCTTTCTGCACCCTTTACCCAGAATCCCCTGGGCACTCAAGCCCGCTTTCAATAGACGTCCCCCCCCCGCAGCAGTCACCTACCCACAGGCCCTTGCGGTGCGTTGCCTTTTTTCTTGTCTGTGTCGTCCTGGGCCCTTACCCATAATTCTTTTCGCCCTTGGGGCCCAGATCTATTACCCACCAGCCCCTAGCCTGAGTGGTTTGCTCCTTGACGTTCTTCCTTTGCGCGGAGATTTTCCACCCCCGACCCTTGCGCCCTCCATCTCCTCTGTTACGCTAGGTACAGGACCACCAGCCGCAAGTGCTCTGAGGCTGTTTTAAGATCTTCCATTCCCCAGCAACTTCCAGGGAACAACGCTCGGCCCCACAGCTGATTCTGTCAGGATTGAGACTTGATTACCTCAGAAACTCTTCCAGTCTTTGTTTGCCTTAGTGGCCTTTGTTTCCCCTACTAGTCCTAGCCTCACTCCCACCCTACCAGATCTTACTTTCTTACTCAGATTTACCTTTTGTTGTGTGACAGAGAATCATTCTCTGTCTTTACAGAGCCTGTTTTAATAAACTTATCTCACGTTTCTGTCTTTTTTTTTTTTTTTTTGAGAGTAAAGGGCAATAAGGGGATTCATTTCTCCTGACCTGCTCTAACATAAAGCTGTCCTGCTTCTGCTCTCAGACTTGGCAAGATGACCCAGTTCCTGCCGCCCAATCTTCTGGCCCTCTTTGCTCCCCGGGACCCCATCCCATACCTGCCACCTCTAGAGAAGCTGCCACATGAAAAACACCATAATCAACCTTACTGTGGCATTGCGCCATACATCCGAGAGTTTGAGGTGAGTTCCTTGAGCAGACTAGAAGGGGTTTGGGTTTTGGGGAGCAGGGAGCTGGATTTGGAAATCCAACCTCTGGCTACATTCTAGCTGTGTGATTTAGGCAGATTCTGTAGTCTTTCTCATTTTTAGTTTCTCAGTGTTAAGTGGGTTGATAGTGTATCTTTGTAGGGTTTTGTGAAAATTAAGTAGTGGTTAAGAATTCAGTTTCCTGAGTCAGCTGGTCATTGGTCTGTACTGTTTATCAGCTGGGTGACCTTGGGCAAGTATTGTATCCTCTTTTTTTTTTTTTAATGGTAGGTGTGTGGTTTTTTTTGGCCAAGGTTGGGTTTGAACCCGCTACCTTCGGCGTATGGGGCCGACACCCTAACCTTTTGAGCCTAGGTGCCGCCCCATGTATTGTGTTCTCTTAATGCATTTTTTGTTTGTTTGTTTTAGCAAGAGGGTAATGATAACATCTTCATAATATTGAAGAAGAATTAAATGGCAAAGTATATCAAAAGGCTTGATACCCAGCACTCAGTAAATGTCATTGTTTGTTAATATATTTACTGTTTTTGTTGTTAATAGGATGGTTTTCATAAAGGGTTAGCACTGTGTACTAGAGTGCTTAAGACTTGGGGATCTTGGCTTGGCGCCTGTGGCTCAAGTGGCTAAGACACCAGCCATATACACCTAAGGTGGCAGGTTCGAATCCAGCCCGGACC
>NW_003852606.1:1570107-1574316 GCF_000181295.1 Otolemur garnettii | reverse complement strand
GCTATAGGCGCCGAGCCGATGCTGTGTTCTTAAGTGAAGTGTCACCCATGCTGGTGCTTTTCCAACTATGATGATAAAGAGCAAATGTTTCTGATCTGTTATTAGAGTCAGTGGAAATAAAATTAAGTTGTCGAATTGGTGTAGGTGCAGAATACTCAATCCCTAGTTTCTGTATTAACAACAGTTTATAGACGGTATTGGTCCTTGGACAATACTTTGATTTGTGACACTCCTCTGCCTCCACTGTGGCCAGGGAGCTGTATATGTTTGTTTGCTTATTTGTGTAGGTGGTGGGGACTGAGGTGCTTAATTTCTGTGGTGGGTGTTGCTTGCCATTTTCCCCAGTCCTTTTTACCTTGTCTTCCCTCTTCTTGTTCCTAGGACCCTCGAGATGCCCCTCCTCCAACTCGTGCAGAAACCCGGGAGGAACGTATGGAAAGGAAGGTATGCCATTTTTCCCTCCTAATCCCTTGTATATTTTGCCCCCTTTTCTGGGTGGTCCTTGATATCAGAGTACTTCTGTTTGTATTCACTTCTCCGCCTCCCCTTTCTCCCAAAAGAGACGGGAAAAGATAGAGCGGCGACAGCAGGAAGTGGAGACAGAGCTAAAAATGTGTAAGTCTAATTCCTCCTCATTTCTCCCTCCCACCCCCCAGCCCAACACTTTGTCTTCTTCCCAGGTCACACCCAGTACCCTGCTCTCCCAAAGGCCTGTTTTGTGTGGGAGCGAGGTAGTTAGTTCACATATTTAGCTCCTACCACTTCCTAAAACACAGTTTGGTGTATGTAGTCTTTCAAGCAAGAGAGCCTGGGGTAGGCTCGGCACCTGTAGCTCAGTGGTTAGGGCTCCAGCCACATACACCAGAGCTAGCAGTGTATGAATCCAGTCTGGATCTGCCAAACAACAATGACAACTACAACCAAAAATAGCCAGGTGTCGTGGTGGTTGCCTGTAGTCCCACCTACTTGGGAGGCTGGGGCAAGAGAATCGCTTAAACCCAAGAGTTTGAGGTTGTTGTGAGCTGTGAAACCATGGCACTCTACTGAGGGTGACATAATGAGACTGTGTCTCAAAAACCAAACAAACAAAAAAGAGCATGGGGTAGAGGTTGGCAGGAAGGGAGACCCCTGGTATCTTGGGTTCCTCCCAGTGGGGAGCATACTTGAGGGGCTACGATAGCCAGGTTGGGTCTCATAGGCTCTAGCAATAAGGTACAGGCTAATGAGTTAATCCTTATTCTACCCTTAGCCTGGGGATGTTCCATACCTTCCTGGTATAGGAAGAATTGAAATATGAGTCAGATGATTGGTAGCCATTAGCCAAATGCACAAGAGGGTTAATGTTAATCTCCAATGGCCATTTATTGTTACAGTGAAAACTTCATAACTGTGCAGGCATAACAGTGTTTCAGTCAGTGGTGAGCCAGGAGCCACAGATATGGTAGAGATCCTGTAAGATAATACTATTTTTACTGTTACCTTTTCTGGTTTAGATACACAAATACTTAACATTGTAATAGAACTGACTACAGCATCTAGTACAGTAGCCTCTTGTACAGCTTTGTGGGGTATGCCATATAGCCAAGTCTGTAGCAGGCTCTACCATCTAGGTTTGTGTAAGTTCACTCTGATGTTTTCCACAAAGGTGAAATTGCTGGCTCCATGCTTGTAGCTCAAGCGACTAAGGCTCCTGCCACATACACCAGAGCTGGCGGGTTTGAATCTGGCTTGGGCCTGCCAAACAATGACAGCTACAACCAAAAAATAGCCGAGCATTGTGGCAGGCACCTGTAGTTCCAGCTACTTGGGAGACTGAGGCAAGAGAATCGCTTAAGCCCAGGAGTTGGAGGTTGCTGTGAGCTGTGACACCACGACACTCTACCCAGGGCAATAGCTTGAGGCTCTGTCTCAAAAAAAAAAAAAAAGATGAAGTTGGTGAACAACACATTTTTCAGAATATGGCCCCCAGTGTTAAGGGAGGCATGAATGTGGTCCGATGACTTTGGTTTTCCTTCTACATCTGTGAGGCTATAGTGAATCACTTCTCCAAACCTTGGATTGGCAGATTTGCTTAGGGTGTTTAATCAATACCTGACAGGCATCTAGCCGAGAGTTATCTGATCACTAACAATAGTGCAGCTGTCTTGGTGTCCTTTCTTAGATACCTCAGAGGTATCTCAGACTTGGTGTCCAAACCATGATAGGGATTTTCCCTCCCTACCAACCTGGTCTCCTCTGGATGTTTTCTTTGGGACATGGCCATACTGCTATATAAGTCACAACCTTTTTATTTTGAGACAGAGTCTCACTTTGTTGCCCTGGGTAGAGAGGCATGGTGTCATAGTTCACAGCAATCTCAAACTCCTGAGTTCAAGCGATTCTCTTGCTTCGGCCTCTGGAGTAGGTAGCTACGACTATAGGTGTCTGCCAAAACACCTGGCTTTTTTTTTTTTTTTTTTTTTGTTGTTTGGCAGGCCCAGGCCAGGTTTGAACCTGCCACCTCCGGCATGTGGGGCCAGCGCCCTACTCCTTTGAGCCACAGGCGCCGCTCTCGCCTGGCTATTTTTAGAGACAGAGTCTTGCTCTAGCTGGGGCTGGTCTTGAACTCTTGAGGTCAGACGATCACCTGCCTCAGCCTCCCAGAGTGTTAGGATTATAGGTGTGAACCACCGTGCCCAGCCCATCGTGACCCTTTTTTTGCCCTTTGCTCAGCCTGTCATGAAGAACTGTCCCTATTACTCTTTACGTTTTTTTTTTTGTTTGTTTTTTGGCTTTGCAGTTTTTTGGCTGGGCCTAGGTTTGAACCTGCCACCTCCAGCGTATGGGGCCGGCACCTTACTCCTTTGAGCCACAGGTACCACCCCCTATTACTTGTGTAATTATTTGTTTTTGGGGGACAGTCTTGCTAAGTTGCCCTCAATAGAGTGCTGTGGCGTCACAGCTCACAGCAACCTCAAACTCTTGGGCTTAAGCAGTTTCTCTTGCCTCAGCCTTCCAAGTAGCTGGGACTACAGGTATCCGCCACAATGCCTGGCTATTTTTTGGTTGTAGTTGTAATTTTTGTTTGACAGGCCTGGGCTGGGTTTGAACCCACCAGCTACAGTGTATGTGGCTGGCACCCTAGCTTCTGAGCTACAGGCACTAAGCCCCTTGTTACTCTTAAGTGTCACAAATCTGACCCTTCTGCGTATGTCCACCAACACCACCCTGGTCACTCCTTGTCTGGGCACTATGGTCACATGTCATTCACTAGTTTGCTTCCATCTTTCCCAGCCAAAGTCCACTGAGGGTCTTTCTTCAGTACAGTTCTGATTGTACATCTGGTTACAGCTTCCTTTTGTTCTCTACCATGACCAGAGTGCTTGCCCACCATTCTAGACTCAGTTTGAACCAGATTCAGAATGTGTGAAATTGTGGAGGATAAACTTGTGATTCAGTTTTTTTCTTATTGGCAGTCTTCTTTTTTTTTCTTTGCGGTTTTGTCTGGGGCCAGGTATGAACCCACCGCCTCCAGTATATGGAGCTGGTGCCCTACTCCTTTGAGCCACAGGCTCCACCCTTCTTTCTTATGGGGAGGGGAGGGCAGAGTCTCAACTCTGTTGCCATGGGTAGAGTGCCATGGGATCATAGTTCACAGCAACCTCAAACTCTTGGACTCAAGTGATCCCCTTGCTTTAGCCTCCCAAGTAGCTGGGACGACAGGTGCCCACTACATGCCTGGGTAGTTTTTTCTGTTTTTAGTAGAGATGGGGTCTCTCTCTTGCTGAGGCTGGCCTTGGACTCAGGAGCTCAAGCAGTCCACCTGCCTCGGCCTCCCAGAGTGCTAGGATTACAGACGTGAACTACTGTGTCTGGCTTGGGATTTAGTTTTTTTAACAAATAAATGACAAAATGAGGGCAGGAAGAGGACCATATGGATTAAAAAGTCAGGACATATGGCTCAGTGCCTGTGGCTCAAGTGGCTAAGGCACCAGCCACATACACCTAAGCTGGTGGGATCGAATTCAGCCTGGGCCTGCCAAACAACAGTGATAGCTGCAACCAAAAAATAGTAGATGTTGTGATAGGCACCTGTGGTCCTAGCTACTTGGGAGGCTGAGGCAAGAGACTCGCTTAAGCCCAGGAGTTGGAGGTTGCTGTGAGCTGTGATGCCACGGCATTCTACCCAGGGGGACAGCTTGAGGCTCTTGTCTCAAAAAAAAAAAAAAA
>NW_003852606.1:1558153-1568735 GCF_000181295.1 Otolemur garnettii | reverse complement strand
ACGCAAAGCACTTGATGTACTCCTTGCTATTGACTTACCACAGCTTCCAAGTGCAGTGAAGGTGATGCATTAAGATGAAGAAAATGGAGGTTTGTTGGGGCAAGTATGCCTAAAGGGAGAGATGTTATTATAGTCATCTGAAGTCTAATGAGGTTTCTCAGCTCCACAGTCCAGTTCCTATGAGCTCCTGCTCTGGAGTGGTACCTAGACCAGCATTTTATTTTATTTTTTGAGATAGAGTTTCACTGTGTCACCCTTGGTAGAGTGCTATATTGTCATAGCTCACAGCAGCCTCAAACTCCTGGGTTTAAGCAGTTCTCTTGCCTTAACCTCCCAAATAGCTGGCGCCCACCACAATGCCTGGCTATTTTTTTGTTGCAGTTGTCATTGTTTAATAGGTCCGGAATGGGTTTGAACCTGCCAGCACTGGTATATGTGGCCGGCACCTTAACCACTGAGCATGGACACCAAGTCCTTTTAAATAAATATTTCCTAAGGATGGGGTTGCCAGCAGAGTGCACATGTACGCTGGTGAACCACTGGCCAGCGTTAGTTCTATGGCACCCTTTTTCAGTTAATGTATTCTACTTGATACTACTGATTTGGCTTCATTTTCTTTTACCTCTAGTCACACTCCGGCCCACTTGGGTCATTGACAACTAGAGGAGACTTAAGCTGTAGGCCTGGGGTGGGTTCCCTTTTGTCTGCTGGCACCTCTTATCCACTTTTCAGAAAGCTCAGCTCTCTTTGGCCTTTGTCCACTCCCTTGGGCAGCATTCATTGGTCCCACTGTAGTAGTCCCATAGTAACTGTTACTGACCCAACTGCTTGGTGTTTCAAGGTGTGTTTCCTATTGCTGGTGTGACACTTTTAGGCCTTCAGTTAAATGTCACCATCTTAGTGAGGCCTTTCCTAACCTTCCCTTTTAAAATGGCCTCTTCTCCCCTATCCCTCAGTCATCGCCTGATAGGATGAAACATGATTTCCTTATTTAACCCTTCATTAGCATATGAGCTCAGGGAGGGTAGGGACATTTTTCTTGTCTTGTTTACTGCCAAATGCCCAACACCTGCAACGGTTCTGGGCAGGTAGGAGGTGCTTAGTAATTACCTGTTGAGTGAATGGGAGTGAGGCAGTGCACAGTAAGACTGGGGCACAGAATTACATCACAGAAGGATGAATTACAGCAAGCAACTGGGGTGTGGACAGCAGAGAGGTGGAGTTGTCTTTACAGTTATATCTAGAAAATTATTCTCTTAAGTTTGTGGGTCAGGCCTCTGCTTTTTAAGAAATCCTTAAGGTCATCTTGACCTTAGTTTATGTTCAAACCCTCCCAAGAAACAGATCTGAAACACTTTTTCTGGCTTCTTGCAACACCCACAGTGTTCTCCTGAGAAAGTAACCCCCAGGGATTTAGGATGAGAGCTTGGTACTTTGAATGCTTGGGCTTAGAGGTGAAGCTGGCTTAAGATCTTTAACACAGAATGACATGACCCCTGTCCTGTGTCCGGGGTTTTGTCTGCTAGCATTTGCAAAATAGTGATAGATGAATTTCAGTGTCCAGTGCTATGTCTGGGCCACGGTATGTGCTCAATTAATTATTAATTTTATTCCTTTTCTCGTATTCTCCCAGAATGCAACAGGGTCTTCTGAGGGTAATGCTATACTGTAGAAGAAGTGTTTCCACTGTGCATTGGGCAGAATGCCTTTAGGGCCTCAGGAGGAGTCAGGGGCATTATGTGTGCTAGGGTCAAATATTGTTTGGTGAGAAGGGCTTATTCCCAGCAGAATCAAGTATGGGATTGGTTTCTTTCTTTCTTTTTTTTTTTTTAAGAGAAAGAGTCTCACTTTGTTGCCCTTGGTAGATGCTGTGGTGTCACAGCTCACAGTAACCTCTAGCTCTTGGGCTTAGGTGATTTGCATGCCTCAGCCTCCTGAGTAGTTGAGACTACAGGCACCTGCCACAATGCCTGGCTATTTTGTTGTTGTTGTTGCAGTTTGGCTGGGGCTGGGGCTGGGGCTGGTTCGAACCCGCCACCTTATTATATGGGGCTGGAGCCCTACTCACTGAGCCACAGGCGCCACCCGGAATTGATTTCTTAATAGATTCCTGGATCCTCTCTTTGGAAATTGTTGTTCTTCAGTGGCCAGACAGGACAATTATTTGCCTTGCAAGGCTGTAGTTTAGAGTCTGATTTGTGTTCCTCACTCTTCATTTGCTCTAGCAGCAGCCCTGGTTTCCTCCCTGAGGCCACAGGGCTTAGAGGAGAAGGTAGGGTTTTGGCTTTTATTCCAAGCCTTAGGGTTGCTTAGTCTGGGGTTTTCCTTTAGCTGTATTTGCTGTCTGTGTCCATTGGGTGGCAGTACAGCCCCACCTGAGGGAGGGAGCTTTAGCACCCGGGTTGATCAGGCTGTCTCTCCTGAGAGGCCCAGTTGCTTGGCTCACTTTGCACCTGGGAGGGATGGAGCCCTTAGGCCATGTAGATCTGAAATGGCAGTTGGACCTACCACATCCTGTCAGCTTAAAGTCTGCCTTACTCTTCCCCTGCATCAGCCTGAATCATCATTTACAGAGCCACTCTTAATAAAGGTTACTGTGCTTCAGAAAACCATGATTCAGAGAGGGGCATGCCTCTTCTTGGCCTCTGCCTATCTCTTTGTCATGTTACCATGGGCACAACACTTTCTACTTACACATTTTCTTCTTCCTGCACAGGGGACCCTCACAATGATCCCAATGCTCAGGGTGATGCCTTCAAGACTCTCTTCGTGGCTAGAGTGGTAAGTCTCTAGCTTCCTTCCCCTCAGAACCCCAGGCTGCTGAGATAGAGGGCAGTAGGCTACGTCCTGAGGAATGTTCCTAGGGGTTTGGGACAGCTGCCTTCTCCCATTTAACTTCATAATCTGTCTTGTAGAACTATGATACAACAGAATCCAAGCTCCGGAGAGAGTTTGAGGTGTATGGACCCATCAAAAGAGTAAGTGGTTTGAATCAGGGATATTTGAATTGGGAGTGGATGGGGGAGGAGGCTGTGGCCTGGAGTGGTGTAGGGAGTCTCAGTCCTGAGGACACCTCACATCATTTCATGCCCTGGTTTACATCTTGATTGTACTTCCAAGCAGTAGACCTTGGGTATCAGAAGTAAAATTAGATGTCACGACTGTAGGTTGTTGGCTTAGAACAAGGGTTGGCAAATCTGTAAATAAAATTTTCCTGACACAAAGCCATGTAGCCTTATTCATTTACACATTGTTAGTGGTTGCTGGTGCTATAAGGCAGATTGGGTAATTGGGGCGGAGTGTGGCTCTTTACAAAGTCATTTAAGTACTCTGTGTCTTATTTCTCCAAGTGATAAAATGGGTAGATATATGCCTTCACTGGGCATCCTGCATGCAGACTGCTAAGTCTAAATGTGCTCATGCTGGCCTCTCCCTACCTCAAGTCTCTCATGGGAAGTGGTCCTGTGGTATTGAAGTACTCTGATAGAGTCCTGACCCTAACCTTGTTTTTCTCAGTCCACTTTGGGTCAGTTTGGAATTTTCATTTGGGTTTGGGGGGCTTGTAGGGTCCCGGGGTTCAAGTCCTAGGGCCAGGTGAACACAGAGTCACAACCATCTACGACATGGGCTGCTCACTGAGTGGTAGTGGTATGAATGCAGAACTAGCCATCCTTTGGGGACCAGCTCAGATGCGGTCACTTCTCATAAGTGATTCCTGTTTCATCCTGACGTCTGTCCTAATAGTCCTGGTTAGACTGTTGTTCATAGTCAAAGTCCCATATGATTCCAGAGGGTCTTCCTGACACCCAGAGCTGACCCCAACCCTGTTCATATCTCCCATGGTTCTCGTATATCAGGGCAGAGGTCCAGTTGCTATAGTCTGCCATCAGGGCCATTCCCCATCTATGTGGCCTTGTGTACCTCCACTCCTTCCCATCTCATCCCATCCACATGGTTGCACCCATCACACTCTCTACATTCTTTCCTCCCTAGCTTTGTACACACTGGGTTTGTTTTTGCACGTGCCCTTCTGTTGCTTTACCCTAGAATTCCCTGCCTTGTTCGCGTTCAGAACTCCCTTGTTTCCCAACCTTCCTGTTTTTTTTTCCCTGACTGCATGAGTTGGCTACACGGGCCTTTACTCTTTTCAGCTCCTTACAAACCATGCTTCTTGGCCTGTTACTAGGGGTGTTTGGTGATCATGGGATCTTTGTGGCCTGATCTGAGGATCCTATCATCAAAATACGTACTAGCCACCCAGCCCCTTGCCCCATACTTCTCCCAAACCCTCAGACCTTTGGAGTTAAGTGCTATTCTACATGGCAGGCTGACACCTCTTTGTGCCCTTGTTCATCACTATTCATTGTTCAGGTCTTAGCTTAAATGTGACTTCCAGGAAGCCACCTCTATGTCTCTCTGGTTTGTACTGTGGCCTTTGCTCCTACCATTAGAGCATAAGTCACTCAGAGATCTTAGAGGACAGAGGTCTGAGGCATCACACAGCCCAGATCTTAGCACATAGGCTATGGGATTGATGGGTGGTGTGTCCCTGCAGCAGAACTAACCTGCCCCTGGCCACTTGGCAGATACACATGGTCTACAGTAAGCGGTCGGGAAAGCCCCGGGGCTATGCCTTCATCGAGTATGAGCACGAGCGAGACATGCACTGTGAGTACCTCCCACCTCAGCCCTTCCCTCTGACCCGCTCTCACTTCTCTGCTGCCCCAGCCCCTTCCCAGTCGTCTGTCCCCTCCCTACCCTGCCACACCTGACATTAGCAATGTCTCTTCTCCTCCCTCTGTTTCTGATATATCTTTTTTTTTTTTATATACGTGTTTTTTAAAAAACAAAAACCAAATCCCCCACAACGTGTGTGTGTGTGAACCTGGGGAGGTAAGTGTCACACGTTGAACATCAGGGACAAGGAGGGAACTGGGTGGGGGCTGGGGCCAGCTGGAGGTGGGGGGAGGGGTCGGATTTTGGGGGAACCTTTCCCCATTAATTCCCCCACTGGAGTTGGGGGCAGCCAGGTTGGAATGAGGACTGGCCTTTGTACCTGCCTCTCCCCCCCCAGTAGAACTGGGGTTGGGCCACCCGACCCTCCACCTCCCCACCCTTGGCCCCACACCATGTTCTCAGTGGGCAGTGGGGTGGTAGGTGTGTTCAGCGCCTGCCCCCACAGCTCCACAGCCCCCTTTGAGGCTGCCGCGGCGTTCACATGGGTAGGGATGGATGGGAGGGGGCGGGCAGGGCTGCGGCGTGTCCAGGGGCCGCCGTATTAATTGACTGTTCTTATTGTCACTGCAGCCACCACGCAGCTGGCTTGCAGCTGATGCTTACGCTCCCCTTACAACACCTCAGTGTATGGTTGGTATAAGGGTTTGTATCATGGGTAAGATCACTCAGCACCGCACACCAGCCCAGCTTAGCCAGGCAGCTCAGGAACAGCAAGGCATCCCTCCCCCCACCCTAGTTGCCCCCTCAGCCTCCCTGCACCCACAGCCCTTTCCTTGATGGGGTGCCCGTTGCCCCTCTGCTCCCATCCATATGCTCTCTGAGAATCTTGTTAGTCCCAGGAGAGGAAGGATGAACCTCTGGGAAAGGCAACCAGCCTCTCCACTTGGGCTCCACCCAACACCCCTGCCTCCTGGCTTCATAACATTAGCGGCAAGGTGGTGGGAACACAGAAGATGGAATGCACTAGGGTTGGGGCTCCATGTGGAGCCCTTTGGCCCTTCCCTCCCTGCCACTCATCCCTTTTGTGGGACTGTCACTGAATATTTTTGGAGATTCTTTCTTGGCTGCTAGTTGCAAGGTGCTCTGCCCCCTTCCTTCTTGCTAACCATGATGGAGGCCTCCTGAGTGGGCTGGCTGTGGTGCCCAGCTGCTCTCCAGAGGTGGTCAGGAGCTCCCCAGAGTGCATGGGATTGGGGCTGGGGGGTGGGAGAGATCAAGGGGTAGGCTGCAAATAGCTGAAGGTGTAGTAGGTTTTTACTTAAGAACCTTTAACTGTCTAAAGACTTAAGAGAGGGAAAGAAAGAGAAGCCTAGACGTACACAATCACATGTTTTCTTTGCTGTTCCTCCTGGGTTGGGACTCTTTGGGGTTTGGGATACTGAACCCAAGCAGGACTCCTTTGCTTGACTCTGATCCTGGTCCTTAAATGCCTTCCCTCACTCCCTTCCTCTGGGTTCAGGGGCCAAGCGGCCCCTCCTGCTCAGAGCACAGCAGCACTCATCTCCTGGACCCCTGTGTACCAGCCCCTGGGCTGAAGCAGCTGGCGGGAGGGAGTGTGGAGTTGCAGGTGGAAATGTCATTCTAGGTCCTTAGGGGTGGCCCATGTGCTTAGCTTAGTGTGACTATTGGGAAGAGTAAAGAGGTTTTCTAAAGCCTCCCCAGCCTTCTTTCTAAATTCAAAAAAGGTAGTCCTGAGGCTTTCCAGCTCCCAGATTTGGTGTTAATCTTTGTCTCCCCGTCTTTAAGGCCTCCATGAGGCTGCTTTGGGGTCCACCACTTCCTCTGCCTGTCTCCAGGTGGTACAGGAGATGTGGCTCCTCCCCCTCATGGCTTCCTAGTACCCCCTACCTCTCCTTCCTGTAGCTTTAGCTGACCCCATGGTGGTGGGGGTGGGGGTCTGTGCGCGCGCTCAGGTAAGCTTGGGGGCTCCAGGTAAGCGGTCCCGTGTCCCCCCCCCCCGGGAAGCCCGCCTCCTCGCCAGGCCCCCAGGAGTTGCCGAGCCCCCCCCATCCCGCTCGGTTTGGACACCCGCAAGGCCGGCATCGGTAAATGGCACCTTTTTCTCTTCCTCTGGTTGTTATTTGGGGGGGAGCGGGCTGGGGCGGGGCAGGGTATTGTGGTTGGTTGAGGATAGCCCCCTAGGCCAGGGCTGGGGGCGGGAACAAGGACTTCTTGGCTTTCCCAACAGTCCCATAGGATGATAGGCCTGGGCATAAGGCCTGCCCTTTGCTATGTCCTGCCCAAGAGCAGCAGGAGCCTTTCCCTTCATCTCTTCTCCTCACCCTTATCTGGTGGGCTCCGGCTGGGGCAGAATTCCCAGTGCATGTTGAGCCAGGGGTGTGGAGGGTGAGATAGGACAAGGCCGGGTGGGTGGGTGGCAGGGTCAGTCCTCTCAGGTAAGGCAGGGATTTTCAATAGCACCGCACGTCTTCCCATGCCTCCCTCCACTTTACCTCTCCCCTCTGCAGTGGGGCCCCTCCAGGCCCTATGGGAGCATATAACCCGCCTCTCTGCTCCCTGCCATTTCCTGAAGATTTCTCCCACCCCCTTCTGGTTCATTTTCTGTTCTGATGTCTGTTCCCTCCACACTCACCCTCCCCCCCAAAAAAAACAGAAAAAAAACGGTGTGGACTGGGGTGCGGAGCGGCCCAGCAGGCCTCCTGCCCCAGCATGATGTTACAGGGTGCATGCTTGGGGTTGTGGAGGAGCCCCCTCCCCCACAGCAGTCCAGCGTTGAGTTAACCTCCAGTTTCTTTGCAGCGACTTTGGCCACCCTGGTGGGAGGGGGCTGCTCCATCATATGGGAGTAAGAAGGGCCTGAGAGCCCAAGGAAGTGTGGTTAGGGGTGGATATCTTGCCCCCCCAATGGTGGTTAGGGGGTGTTAGGAAGGAGGAGATAGACACTGAGATGGAGCAGGCCCCTCACCGGTGTGGGAGAGGGTTGATCTGGCTGTCAGTTGCCTGGCTGTCTGGTGTGCGTGTGTGTGTGCGCGCGCGCTGGTGTGCGTGCAGTGATGGGGATATGTGGGGGTGGGGATGCTGGAGAGGTGGGCCTGTGCTGACTAGAGGACCCTCTGGGGACTCCTCTCCCCTCCCCCCCCATCTGTTACAGCCGCTTACAAGCACGCAGATGGCAAGAAGATTGATGGCAGGAGGGTCCTTGTGGATGTGGAAAGGGGCCGAACCGTGAAGGGCTGGAGGCCCCGGCGGCTAGGTGAGCACATCCTGCCCATGTTTGGTGCTTAGAGGCCCTGGGCTATATGGCCTTGTTCTTCCCTTTGTTTCTCCACTGCTGCTTTTTGTCTTCTCTGCCTCTTGCTGGTTCTGTCCACATCCTCCCTCTCTTTCTAGCCCACTTCTTTCATTGCCACCATATTTCTGGTGCCTTCCTGTCTTCTCATTCTGGATTACTGATTAAGAGTGGCGGGGCCCCAGATGCTGGCTTGCATATTTAAAGCTGGTAGATTTCCCCTCTTCCTCCTTCATTTTCCTCATCTTGGGCAGTGGGAATACCATCAGAGTTCACTGAGCTCAGCATAAGAGATATCCAGGTTGGCAAATAACACAGTGGGGCTTGTAAATGTCATTTCATTGATCTGCTTATATTGCACTCTTGCTCTAGTTTGTTTATTCATCGGTTGAGCAAGTTATGTATTTGATCACTAGCTATGTACCAGCCTTCTAGTTGAGAGTAAGACAAGGACATCGTCTGGCCTCAACCTCTCACTCCTACATTTAGTTTCCCTCACTGTCAGCCATTTACTGTCTTAGTCAGGGTCAGTTTGGCTGCAAGTATCAGAAATAACATTTGAGCATTCTAAAATAAAGGGACCTGGCTCAGTGCCTATAGCTCAAGCGGCAAAGGCGCTAGCCACATACACCAGAGCTGGCAGTTTTGAATCCAGCTGGGGCCTGCCAAACAACAATGACAACTACAACCAAAAAATAGCTGGTGTTGTGGCGGGCGCCTGTAGTCCTAGCTACTTGGGAAGTTGAGGCAAGAGAATTGCTTAAGCCCAAGAGTTGGAGGTTGCTATGAGCTGAGATGCCATGGCACTCTACCTAGGGCAACAGCTTAAGACTTTATCTCAAAAAAAAAATAATAATAATAATAATAATAAAAGGGACCTGACAGTTCAGAATAGTGCCTCGGAATCCAGAGGCATGTGATGCCATTGGACCCTAAGACCCCTAGTAGCTGAAGTTGTCAAGACTGAGCAGCATGCATCTTGCAGACCATGTTTGAGGTCCCTGCACTTCATTTCTGCCTTGGTTGCTATCTGTGCAGATGGGTCCCTTTGGTAATGCTTTGCACTGGCCCCGGTCCCTGCTTCACACCTTGTCCTTGATAAGCCTCTATGTTTTGGGGAGGACCCATGTACCTGATTCAGTGTTGGGTATGAACCTGGGCCTGAGGTCCTTTTATCTAGGCATGCTTTTTTTTGAGACAGAGCCTCAAGCTGTCCCCCTGCATAGAGTGCTGTGGCATCACAGCTCACAGCAGCCTCCAACTCCTGGGCTCAAGCGAGTCTCCTGCCTCTGCCTCCCAAGTAGCTGGGACCACAGGCGCCCACCACAATGCCCAGCTATTTTTTTTTTTTTTTTTTTTTTTTTTTTGTTGGAGCCTTTTTTTTTTTTGGGGGGCCCCGGCCGGATTTGAACCCACCACCTTAGGTGTATGTGGCTGGTGCCTTAGCCACTTGAGCCAGAGGCGCCAAACCTAGGCATGCTTCTTGAGGACGGAATCCTGTGAGGCTGAGAGACAGTTCTTAGAAAAGAAACGGTGTTAACCACCCTTAGTTCCTTCCTGCTTCCCTTCTTGCTCTGGGCCCACAGGAGTCCTCAAACTATGGCCTGTGGGCCACTTGTGGCCCTCTGAGGACATTTATCCGGCCTGCTGGGTGTTTTTGGTGCCACCTCCTGTCCTGCTTAGCAGCCAACTCGTCCCAGGCTTGTAGTCTGGCCCTCCAACAGTCTGAGGGACAGTGAACTGCCCCCTGTTTAAAAAGTTTGAGGACTCCTATGCTAGGTAGACCACATACTCAATCTGCTAAATGTCTGCAGTTGACTGGTGTGTTCTTACCTTCCTGGTTACTCTGGGGTGGAGTGGGATTTTGAAGTTCTACTATTTCCCTTTGTTGTGAGAGAATCCTAGAATTATCAAAATCTTTCCAGAAACTTCTAGTTTGATTGATACTCAAATTTTATTGGTGTTAACCAACCCATCTTGACACATGTAGAAATACGTGTAACCTAAAGTTTTTTATTAAAACAGTTGTAATGTTGGTGTGCACCATGGTTTTTTTGTTTTTTAGAGACAGAGTCACTTTGTTGCTTTTGGTAGAGTGCTGTGGCATCACAGCTCACAGCAACCTCCAGCTCTTGGGCTTAGGTGATTCTCTTTCCTCAGCTTCCCGAGTAGCTGGGACTCCAGGTGCTCGCCACAATGCCCAGCTATTTTTTGATGTAGTTTGGCCAGGGCTGGGTTTGAACCTGCCACCCTTGGTATATCGGGCCAGTGCCCTACTCACTGAGCCACAGGCACCGCCCAGCAGCATGTTTTATTTTTAATTAATTTATTTCTAAAGACAAGGTCTTGGCTATGTTGCCCAAGCCAATCTCAAGTTCCTGCCTCAGAGGGTAGGAGTAGTTGTGACTCAGGCTCAAACTATTATGTCTAGCTCCATAGTTGTGTTTATACTCTGTTTTATTTTTATTTTATTTTATTTTATTTTTGAGACAGAGCCACAAGCTATCCCCCTGGGTAGAGTGCTGTGGCATCACAGCTCACAGCAATCTCCAACTCCTGGGCTCAAGCGAGTCTCCTGCCTCAGCCTCCCAAGTA
>NW_003852606.1:1553858-1556852 GCF_000181295.1 Otolemur garnettii | reverse complement strand
GGAGGTTGCTGTGAGCTGTAATGCCACGGCACTCTACCCAGGGGGACAGCTTGAGGCTCTGTCTCAAAAAAAAAAAAAAAAAAAAAAAGAACAGACATGGTCCCTACTTTCATGGTGCATTAAAGCCTAGTGGGAGGGCGGTGCCAGCCACATACACCAAGGCTAGTGGATTCAAGCCTGCCCAGGCCTGCTAAACGACAACTGCAACAAAAAAAATAGCTGGGCATTATAGTGGGCACCTGTTAGTCCCAGCTACTCAAGAAGCTGAGGCAAGAGAATTGCTTAAGCCCAAGAGTTTGAAGTTGCTGTGAGCTGTGACAGCACAGTACTCTACCAAGGACAACATAGTGAGACTCTGTCTCAAAAAAGGGTGGGGGGGGGGAGCCTGGTGGGAGAGGCAGGTGTAGTCTGTTCACACAAATAGCATACCTCGGCTTGGCGCCTATAGTTCAAGCAGCTAAAGTGCCAGCCACATACACCAGAGCTGGTGGGTTCAAATCCAGCCCAGGCTCACCAAACAACAATGACAACTACAACCAAAAAATAGCTGGGTATTGTGGCGGGCACCTGTAGTCCCAGCTATTTGGGAGGCTGAGGCAAGAGAATTGCTTAAGCCTAGGAGTTGGAGGTTGCTGTGAGTTGTGATGCCATGGCACTCCACTTGGGGCAACAGCTTGGAGGCTCTGTCTCAAAAAAAAAAGGGCATACCTCAAACTTGAGGTGAAGAAAGCATGTCTGAAACTGAGCGTTCAGTGGAGGATGGCTTAGTCTGGCAGGTTAGAGAAGGCTTCCTAAGGAAGTAATGTTTCGGATAGCATGAAGGCAAAGTCATTCCAGGGAGGGAGAACAATGCACAAGTCATGTGGCACGAAGCAGGTGAGTGTGAGGGGACTGAAGAGACTTAAGATGCAGAGAGGCCTTGTCCATGGTTTGGAAGCTGGGCAGGGCCTACTCCAGATGGCTCTAACAGTTGATAAGGTTTTGGACTTAAGGGGGCGGGGAGGCACGGACCACCAGAGACTTCTAAGCAGATTACAGTTTCAGATCACTGGCCTTGGGTCTGTATGAGTACATGGTTGAGTCAAAGGGAGGGTTTTGAGGAGGCTGTGTAGTAAGCCGTGGTTAAGATTATGAACTTTGGCTTTGGGGTCACATGTGGGTTCCAGTTCTGGTTTCCTAACTAGTACTCTGAGGTTGAGGGGGTCATATAGGCACCTGTAAATCACAATCATCCTATGATGACAGCACACAGGAGGTGATCTGTACAAGGACCTGGCTTTTGTGGACACCAGCGGTGGGGGCTTGCTTTCCTGCCCCTTGTTCTCTGCATCCCATGCCTTCAGTGTTGCCCCTACACAGACTAACTCTTTTTTTTTTTTTTTTTTTTTTTAGGAAAGAGTCCCCCTGTTTTGCCCTCCATAGAGTGCTGTGGCATCACAGCTCACAGCAACCTCCAGCTTTGGGGCTTAGGTGATTCTCTTGCCTCAGCCTCCCAAGTAGCTGGGACTACAGGCGCCCGCCACAACGCCCGGCTATTTTTTGGTTGCAGCCATCATTGTTGTTTGGCGGGCCCGGGCTGGGGATTCGAACCCGCCACCTTAGGTGTATGTGGCTGGCGCCCTAGCCGCTTGAGCCATAGGCGCCAAGCCCACAGACTAACTCTTTACCTTCTTTGCCCTAGGAGGTGGCCTTGGTGGTACCAGAAGAGGTGGAGCTGACGTGAACATCCGGCATTCAGGCCGCGATGATACTTCCCGCTATGACGAGAGGTGAGATTGGGCACCAGTTTCCTGGGATGGGGGGTGGTCACGTGGGGGCCCCTGCCACACACCTCTGCCCACCTCATCCAGGCCGGGCCCCTCCCCGCTTCCCCACAGGGACCGGGACCGGGACCGTGAGCGGGAGCGAAGAGAGCGGAGTCGGGAGCGGGACAAGGAGCGCGAACGGCGTCGTTCCCGCTCTCGGGACCGGCGAAGGCGCTCACGGAGTCGCGACAAGGAGGAGCGGAGGCGCTCCAGAGAGCGGAGCAAGGACAAGGACCGCGAACGGAAGCGGCGAAGCAGCCGGAGCCGAGAGCGGGCTCGGCGGGAGCGGGAACGCAAAGAGGAGCTGCGTGGGGGGGGTGGCGGTGGTGGCGACATGGCGGAGCCCTCTGAGGCAGGTGATGCACCCCCTGATGACGGGCCTCCTGGGGAGCTGGGTCCTGATGGCCCTGATGGTCCTGAAGAGAAGGGACGCGATCGTGACCGTGAACGACGGCGGAGCCACCGGAGTGAGCGCGAGCGGCGCCGCGACCGAGACCGAGACCGGGAACGCGAGCACAAGCGGGGGGAGAGGGGTGGTGAACGGGGCAGAGATGAGGCCCGAGGTGGGGGTGGCGGTGGCCAGGACAATGGGCTGGAGGGTCTGGGGAATGATGGCCGAGACATGTACATGGAGTCTGAGGGAGGCGACGGGTATCTTGCTCCAGAGAATGGGTATTTGATGGAAGCTGCTCCAGAGTGAAGATCCTCCCTTTGCTCTGCTGGACGTGTTCCTGCCCAACATTTTCTGTCATCTTCCCCAACTTTGGCCACCTGATTTGCCCTTTGAGGGTAGGAATTTTGATTATTTGTTCTGTCCCCTTGGATTTAAAAATAAAATTAATTTCCTGTTCATTGTAGGTGCCTTGATTTCTTGATGGATTTACTCTCACCCAAGATGGAGTGCAGTGTCACCATCACAGCTCACATACAGCCTCAGACTCCAGGGTTTAAGTAATCCTACATCAATCTTCCAGGTAGTTAGGACTATAGGGGCCAACAACTGCACTCAGCTAATTTTTTAATTTTTGTGGAGACAGGTCTTACTGTGTCAACCCAGTCTCATCTCAAACTCCTGGCCTCAAGAAATCCTGCCTTGCTCTCCTAAAGTGCGGGATTTAATAAACCACCCTACGTAACCTGGCCAGATGGCCCTATTTTGTTTTCCAGAGCCTACCTAGAACTTGAACTT
>NW_003852606.1:1551326-1553197 GCF_000181295.1 Otolemur garnettii | reverse complement strand
TTTTTTTTTTTTTTTTGGCTGTGGCTGGATTTGAACAGCATATGCGGCCAGTGCCCTACTGCTTTGAGCCGTAGGCGCCTCCCAATCCTTATAATTTTTATCTCCCACACATGTCTTGGGGCTATTCATAGCCCTACCTTGGAGGAATGGATTATAGGTGAGAACCAGAGGAGTTGGGAAACTATGCAAAGGAAGCTATTGTCTAGAAGAGAAGAACATAGGAAGTTGACAATATGCAGCTTGGAGGGAGGAATGGCTGAATGGGAAGGCTAGGCAGGTGTGAAGGGGGGGGGCGCTCCTGTTGGTTTTTGGAGATAAAGTTAGATAACTTTAACTTAATACTAGTGATAGTGGAATAATGAGCAGAAACGAGAACATCCACCAGCAATTTAAATTTTAGTAAGTTTCTGGATGAAAAATTAAAGGAGGTGGTGAGAATACTTCAGTCTGGTGAGCAATGAGCAGGAAGCCACTTAGCTCTGCAGAACCACGGAAGGCTCAAGGCTACAAGTCCAGGAAAACAAGGTAGGAGATGGAACTTGTATATAAACCTCAGCTGCCCTTTCAGCACTTGGGATGCCTAGGAGCTGGCAAATAGAAGAGCTACTTTTGTCTTTTAGAAATTTCTCAGCTTGAGGGCCTGATAACCCAGAGGCAATCTGTGATGACCCCAGATTCTTGAGATCTGCTTTTTTTTTTTTTTTTTTTTTGAGACAGAGCCTCAAGCTGATCCCAGGGTAGGGTAGGGTGCCGTGGCATCACAGCAGCCTCCAACTCCTGGGCTTAAAACTATTCTCTTGCCTCAGCCTCCCAAGTAGCTGGGTCTACAGGCTCCAGCCACAATGCCTGGCTATTTCTTGGTTGTAGTTATTGTTGTTTGGCAGGCCCTGGCTGGATTCGAACCCACCAGCTCTGGTGTATGTGGCTGGCTGGTGCCTTAGCTGCTTGAGCTACAGGCATTGAGCCTGAGCTCCCAAATCTATACACAACCTTCCCTTGAGGCATTTGCCAACTCCCAAACTGCTCATTGTCATTGCAAGACCCTCAAGAAACACCTCAAAATGCAATAATTTGGAGGGTAACCAGCTGAGCATAGATTTCAACAGCTATACCATTCTGGGATAGACATGGGCAAGGCCTGTCTCCAGTTTAAGGTGGAATGGGCCTGCTTAAGCAAGCCTAAAATGAGATCTCATCAGGTTTTAGGCAATCTGCCAGCCAAATGAAAACCCTATTTGGTGAGCCTCTATGCATACTATTTTTTTTTTTAAAATAGAGACAGAGTCTCACTTCATTGCCCTCAGTAGAGTGCTATGGTGTCACAGCTCACAGCAACTTCCAACTCCTGGGCTTAGGTGATTCTCTTACCTCAGCCTCCTGAGTAGCTGGGACTACAGGCACCTGCCACAATGCCTGCCTATTTTTTTTTTCAGTTTTTGGCCAGGGTTGGGTTTGAACCTGCCACCTCCAGCATATGGGTCCAGTGCCCTACCCACTGAGCCACAGGCGCCGCCCGTATGCATAATATTTTTAGCACACAATAGTCAGCATACACTCAAAAAATACCAGGCATAGTAGAAAGGATTTAAAAGTGCTGAAAACTAAGACCAAAACAAACAAACAAACAAACAAAAAACAGACCCAGAAGTGATTCATTTGTAATTATCAGGCTGAAATAACTGGGACATGTTCACAAAATAAGGAAAAGAAGAGAATGTTAGCAGATCTGGGTCTTAGATGGCAATTCTAGAATTGGGAAGCAATATCTGAAATTAAGAATCTAGTAGTTGTGGCAGTGTCTATAGCTCAGTGGGTAGAGCGCCGGCCACATACACCAAGGCTGGCGGGGGGTTGGTTTTTTTTTGGGGGGG
>NW_003852606.1:1546680-1548334 GCF_000181295.1 Otolemur garnettii | reverse complement strand
CCAAACAACAATGACAACTACAACCATAAAATAGCTGGGCATTGTGGTGGGCACCTGTAGTCCCAGCTACTTGGGAAGCTGAGGCAAAAGAACCACTTAAGCCAGCGGTTCTCAACCTGCGATCCACAGGAACTGTATTAAAGGGCTGCAGCATTAGGAAGGTTGAGAACCACAGGCTTAAGCCCAAGAGTCTGAGGTTGCTTTGAGCTGTAATGCCACAGCACTCTACCAAGGGTAACACAGTGAGACTCTGTCTCGGAAAAAAAAAAAAAATCTTCACCTAGGTTTGCATAGTAAAAGAAAATAAAAATGAAAACATTCTAGTCTCTTGGTTCGTTCTGCCTGGGTTTTGTCCTACCTTTCTGGCCATTTTTTTGTTTGTTTTGAGGCAGAGTCTCAAGTTGTTGCCCTGGGTAAAGTGCCATAGCATCATAGCTAAAAGCAACCTCCAACTCAGGCTCAAGCCATCCTCTTGCCTCAGTTTTTCTAGTTTTAGTAGAGATGGGGTCTCACTTTTGCTCAGGCTGGTCTCGAACTCATGAGCTCAAGCAATCCACCTGCCTTGGCCTTCCAGAGTGCTAAGATTACAGGCATGACCATACCAGGCCTTTCTGGCCATTCTTTTCTGCCTTCCTGACTTTTAAGTGTTTCAGGGACCAGTCCTAGGTCCTCTTTTTTTCTTTCTTTTTTTGAGACAGAGCTTCACTCTCACTCTCAGTAGAATGCTATGGTGTCATAGCTCACAGCAACCTCAAACTCTTGTGTTCAAATGATCCTCTTGCCTCAGCCTCCCAAGTGAGTAGCTGGGACTACAGGCACCTACCCCATGCCCAGCTATTTTTCAGGATGGGGGTCTTACTCTTGTTCAACAGGCTGGTCTTGAGCTAGCGAGCTCAAGCCATCCACCCACCTTTGCCTCCCAGAGTGCTGGCCTAGGTCATCTTTACTGAGTATTCTCTTGCCTCTGGCATACTTGTCCATTCCTGTGGTTTCATCTACCACCCATGTCCAAGTTTCAAAACTGCCTGCAGGCCAGGTGGGTCTTTGGAGCCCTAGACTTAGATATTTTCTCCCTTAAGATGCTGCACAGGCTCCTTAAATTCAAAATATCCAATATCCTTCCTCCAGCATAGTCCAGCTTAGGTAATGGCACTGAAGCACCATAATACCCCCCTTCCCCTGCATCTCCCATCCCCATATGCAGCTAAGCACCAAGACCTGTCTGGACACATTCCACATCAGTCCACCTATCCACCAGGCCTGGGCCCTGGTGTGAGCCACCATGAGGATTGCTGCAGTAACTGGGCCCACTGCTTCCTTTCTTCCTCCCATTCAGTCTAGTTCACAGTGGCCAAAGTCATCTTAAAATACAAATTCGTGGGCTGAGCGCAGTGGCTTATACCTGTAATCCCAGAACTCTGGGAAGCCAAGGCGTGTGGATCACCTGAGCTCACAGGTTTAAGACCAGCCTGAGCCAGAGTGAGAACTTGTCTCTAAAAATAGCTGGGCATTGTGGCAGGTGCATGTAGTTCCAGCTACCTGGGAGGCTGTAGTAAGAGAATTGCTAGCACCCAAGAGTTTGAGGTTGCTGTGAGCTATGATGCTAGGGCACTCTACTGAGGCGACAAAGTGAGACTCTATCTAAAAAAAAAAA
>NW_003852606.1:1544115-1546195 GCF_000181295.1 Otolemur garnettii | reverse complement strand
AAAAAAAAAAAGAAAAATTAGCTGGGCGTTGTGGTGGGCGCTTGTATTCCCAGCTAATCAGGAGGCTGAAGCAAGAAGATAGCTTGAGCCCAAGAGTTTCAGGCTGCTGTGAGCTATGACACTATGGCATTCTACCCAAGATGATACAGTGAGACTCTGTCTTCCCCCCCCGCCCCCAAAATCCTCAACATGCATTTGCTAACACGAGGCCACGCATAAGCTGTATCCTGCTATTGTTTCCACCTTCATAAAAAATCAGTCCCAAGCTGCTCTTCAGCCACATGGGCTCCTTCTCCCTGGTGGGTGTGACCCAAACCCACCTTTTGATCTTACTTTCCAGGACTCCGCAATGTCTCTCCTCCAGGATTTTCTCCATCTAGGTCATCACTTCCCCACCCTCAGCTCTTATCACAGAAGTTGATTGTCTACCTCATAGACTGGAAGCTCCAGTGAAGCAGTGGGCTTGTCTTCTCTGCCTACCATCAAGTCCATCGCCTTGGGCTCAGAAGATGTTTTACAAGCATTTACTCAATGTGGAGAAAGGATGAAAAGGAGATAGAGAGGTGTGGCGGACACGACAGAAACAGATGCAGACAAGGATTCTGAAAGGGACAGACAGAGTCAGCAACAGGAAGGGTGGCAAACGAGACAGACCGGGGCCCGCGGCTGGCTGGACAATCGTGGCACCCAGGAGTGCAGCGCCTGCCAGGCGGCGCCTCCGTAGGGGGCGCCAGTCGCCTGGGGCGTGGCCTCGCGTAGCCCCTCCCTTCTCGCCGGCGACAGAGCGGGCGGGCAGCTGGTGGTGGTGGCACAGACATGGCTGCGCTGGTGGAACCTCTGGGGTTGGAGCGGGGTAAGCGCGCGCTAGGGGGCCCTGCCCTCCAGGCCGCGGCCTGCGTCCCGGAATCCCAGCTCCCGCCCCGCCCTGGACCAGGAGGGCGCGGGTGGGCGGGAGGACCTGGAGGGGGTGGGCGGGGCGGGTCGCCTGGAGCCTGGCGCGCCGAGTGTGTGGGAGGGTCCGTGGGCGAGCGGACTGGAGTGGCAGCGGCCGACGCACACGCCTGCCTCTGTGTGTGTGTGTGGGGGTGCGATCTTGGGGACTTAGGGCGCTTAGCTGGTCGCAGTTTCTCCCTTGCCATCTCCGACTCTTCGGGATGTCCGACTGTGCTTCGGCAGTCCTTCACCGGGTCTGTCTGCGCTCGCCCTTACTCCATCTCCCGCCGCACCTTTCGGTGGTGCTATGCGTCTTGGTGTCTCTGATACTTTGTGTCTCTGTGCCCGCGTGCCTACTCCCGCCCCACAGACGTGTCCCGGGCTGTGGAGCTCCTCGAGCGGCTCCAGCGCAGCGGGGAGCTGCCCCCGCAAAAGCTGCAGGCCCTCCAGCGAGTCCTGCAGAGCCGCTTTTGCTCCGCCATCCGAGAGGTGAGAGTCGCGCGCGCGGTGCCGCGGCAGGAGCTGGCAGTCGCGGTTTTCCTTCTGGTCGATCAGAGTGAGATCAGGGACTATGCCTCTCGGCAGCTTCAGTGGCGGCCCACCTCAGGGTGCTGTGCTTCAGGTTCTTTGGGAATTGTAGTTTCCTCCAGCTCCGGTTTCGGGGGTAGGGCGGAGAGAGGGGCTTTGGGCCTGGACTCCTGTGTGTCTAGGGCAGGAGGGAGCTGGCTGGTCCCTAATGCTGCTGCATGCTCACCCAGGTGTATGAGCAGTTGTATGACACGCTGGACATCACTGGCAGCGCTGAGATTCGGGCCCACGCCACAGCCAAGGTAGGCTCCCTAACCCCATTGCGCTTGTGTCCACTGAACTGCTAGCTCAGAATCTTCTTAATGCCAGTCCTTTTTGTTTCCTCCTTCATGGTTTTTGCCAAATCTATGTGCCGCTCTTAACTGCCATTAAATAATCGCACATTTTTTAACTTCAATGTCATATAAAGGCATCTTCAGCAACTGTAATACAAATGGTAACCAGTATGGCATGCCTGGCTAGAAGATAACCTTCAACGTCTATACAATGAAAACAATGGAAGTCATAGAACACTGAGATCTTACTGAGCCATAGTTAGATGCTACTTTTTTTTTTTTTT
>NW_003852606.1:1539057-1543946 GCF_000181295.1 Otolemur garnettii | reverse complement strand
CTCACTTTCTTGTCCCCAGTAGAGTGTGGTGGCATCATAGTTCACAGTAACCTCAACTTCTTGGGCTCAAAAGAGCCCAAGTTGCCTCAGCCTCCCAATAGCTGGGACTACAGGTGCCTGTCACACACAACACCCAGCTATGTTTTAGAGATGGGGTCACACTCTTGCTCAGGCTGGTCTCAAACTCGTGAATTCAAACTATCCACTCACCTCGGCCTCCCAAAGTACTGAGATTACAGACATGAGCCGCTGCACCCAGCCTAAGATGCTACCTCTTGTTGCTGTCTCATGCTCTTAGCTCCCTCTAGGCCTTGTTTTCCTCTGTCAAAAAAGCAAGATTGTCAAGTGTAGGGTATTTATGACACACAACAAATAGTGACTTCCTCTTTGGCATGTCAGAATCATGCAGAGGGAACCAAAAGGACATACAGTCATTATTCTCATGTTGAATCATGGCAGGTATCTTGTGCTTGGGGGTAGTTATCTGGCTTAAGTCACTCTCCCTGGCCTAGATCCCTCACCCTAGCCTGTATACCTACCATGAAGGGACCCTCTCACCTCCTGACACTTTCTCTCTCTTAGGCCACAGTAGCTGCCTTCACGGCCAGTGAGGGCCATGCACATCCCAGGGTAGTGGAGCTGCCCAAGACAGATGAGGGCCTAGGCTTCAACATCATGGGTGGCAAGGAGCAGAACTCACCCATTTATATATCCCGAGTCATCCCAGGAGGTGTGGCTGACCGCCATGGAGGCCTCAAGCGTGGGGACCAACTGCTGTCGGTGAATGGTGTGGTAAGTGGGGTACTGATATAGTACTGGGGGCACAGTTGTCCAAGATATCATAGTCCTCTGGTTAACATTCATTTAACACACACTGAGCACTGTCTTTATGGCCAGCCCTGTGTTGGACAATGCTGGAGACGCTGAGAAAAGTTGGCATCAGCTCCTACACTCTAGACTCTTCCTCTCTGATTAAGTGAGGTGGACCCTGACTGAAACAGTCCTAATCTAGAGACATAATAATGAGGAAGCACAAAGCTTTATGAGAGTGCAGATGTGGTACAGAACAATATAGATGTACGAAGTTTTTATAGAGTAACATTTGCTTTGGGTGTTGAAGGATGAATAGGAGTTCTCCAGGCAAACAAGGCTGGGGGTGTTGTAGGTAAGGACTATGACACAGTTCTAATGGAGGCTTGTGGCATGCAGGCAATTAAAATCACTGTGGTTCAAGTAGATGGAAGCATAACTGATAAAAGTTTGGGGTCAGTCATGCATGGCCTGAATGCCAGTCTGAGAACTGGGACTTTGTCCTATGGATGCCGAAGAGCCAGAGGAGGCTGTAAGTGAGGAATAAGCTCAGCTTGTAGGCATAGAAATGCCCATCTGGGGTTCTATGGGAGATGGACTGAGGGGAGAGATAGGAGGCTAGAGGCCAGGTATTAGGCTGGGGTTAGAGTCTAGAGGGGAGAAGACAAGACCTGAGCCGGGGCCAGGGCTATGGTCACAAAGAAGAGGGAGACAAAAGGGGGTTATCAGTGGACTTTGGGAAAAGGGCAACAAAGATGGGCTTGGACATCTGGCTAGAGACTGAGGGAAACCAGAAGGTTTTGGAGAAAGGCACTGAGGGAAGAGTTAATGACTCCCATGAGGAGGACACAATGCCTTGGCATCTCAGGGCTGGCACCAGGCTCACCAGTAGTTGGTTGCATTTCCTACAGGGGCCTGGGTAAGAGCAGCAGGCTCCAGGCCCAGCTGTCTGTGTTGGGCCCCACAGAGCGTTGAGGGTGAGCAGCATGAGAAGGCAGTGGAGCTGCTGAAGGCAGCCCAGGGCTCAGTGAAACTAGTGGTGCGTTACACACCTCGAGTGCTGGAGGAGATGGAGGCCCGATTTGAGAAGATGCGCTCTGCCCGCCGGCGCCAGCAGCACCAGAGCTACTCGTGAGCCCCTTGGTCACCAATGTACTTGGGGACTCCATTGCCTCCCTTTAATCCCAGCCTCCCAGTCCAGTCCAGTGATTCTTAGGATTGCATCCCCAGCCCTGGCCTCTCTTCTCTGGGATCCTGAACCTTGACCCAGGTTTCCAGCCAAGGACATTCTTACCAAATACCCCTACCTCCCTCCCATCCCAAGATGTGGAACCTACTCTGGCTGGAATCCCTCACTCCATTTCCCTGGGCCCTTGCCTCTGGAATGCCAGTCCTGTCTTTCTCATGCTCCCTAGCTCCCTCCTCTGAGCACGGCTTCTCTCCTTTCATTGCCCTTGCAGGTCCTTGGAGTCTCGAGGCTGAAACCACAGATCTGGACCCTCACCTTCATCTTCTTCCCTGTACAGTATTTATTGTCAATGGCTCCTTATTTAAAGATCTTTGACCCTCACTGAGTGTCTGTGTGTATGTGTATGTCCTGCATCCTGGGATTAGAGTGTCTTGATGTGGAGGAGAGAGGAGTCGAGGTCAGACTAAGAGCAGCCTGAAGAGCAGAGGTAGAGACCTCTCCCCAGGTCTGAAGGCAGAGGCGAACTGGCTTAGGAGGGACAAGTCCGAGGGCAGAGGCTGGAACCCAGTCTGAGGCTGAGTGCGGGAAAGAATTAAAGACAATGCCATCGACCCTTAAGTCTGAGGGCAAAGGCCAAGCAAACCCCTTCCTGCAGAGTCCCTGAATCGTCGCAGGAACCAGGGGGTTGCCTGTGTGTGGGCGGGGTGGAACAAACCATTAGCCTCGTCCGCCCGCAGAACTCAGCAGGCCTCGCTACCGTCTGCGTGGGAGTCGCGGGTGGGGGTGCCGCGTGCAGTTCCCGAGGCGGGCGCAGGGGTGCAGAATAAGGTGCACTCGCCTACGGGCGGGCACTCCACCTTCCAACCAGAGTACGTCTTTCCGGTAGCTGCCCCCGCCTTAAAATCCAACCTTTATCTCCATCCCGCTGCCCGCCCAGCTCTCGTGTCCTGTGCAGCGCGAGGCTCGGCGCCCACAGCTGTCGGAATCCGGGGTCGCGACTCGCGCTCCACGCCGCGCGCTACTCGCTCCAGGTGACATCATCCCCCTGCCGAGCTCCGCCTCCCGCCCCAGCGGCCGCACGCTGCGTGCCTATAGGTCGACGGGCCTTACGCCCCGCCTCCCCCTCGCCGCCCGCGCGACCCCTCCCGGCCCGTGAGGAGGCGGGGTCTAGTCGCCGGCCGGCGCCGACACCGCCTCCCATTGGCCACTCGGCACCGTCTGTCAGTCTCCTGTTAAAGGGGCCACGACTGCCCGGGTCCTGTGGGGGGGAGGGGGAGGGAGGAGGAAATTTTTTTGGGGGGAAAGTGTGATTTGGGGGGCGCTGGTGGGCACCCCTGGATCTGGTGGCTGCGGCCTCGCGGGGGGAGGCTGAATGGTGACAGGGGTAGGGGACTATTTTAAGGGGTAGAGGGGTTGTGAGACCGTGAGAGGGAGGGGGGTCCCCAGCGCCCAAGCCGGAGCCAGAGACGCGGAGCCCGCGCGAGCTGTGGAGACAGGGCTCCGGTGCTACAGATCCGGGCCCCGGCCGTCGCCAGGGGCCCCGCCCGGTCCCCCTACCCCACCCCACGTCCCTCCTGCAACCCAGCTCCTCCCGCAGCCGCCGCGGACCAGGTAGGTGAGAGCCCGGCCCGGCCCGCCTGGCAGCGCCCACCCTGGGGACCCTTCGGGGAGCCTCCCCCGCCTCTCCGAAATCCTAGATTTTCTTCCTTATCCCTGGGGACCTCAGAGCCAGATATCACAGCCCAACCCCAAAGACTCAGGCGTGCCCCTCCCAGCACCCAGAGTCCCCAACCGAACCCTAGAATCCTAGGCGTACCTCCGCCTTGCGCGTCCTCCAGGGCCCAGGAGCCTGGATTTCCCAGTTCAGCCCCGGGACCCTCTCTGAACCTAGATCCCCCTTCTCGGCCCAGTCCTGGAAGCTCCAGATACCGCGCGGCTCTGTCAGACTACCCCAGCCACTGCCGGCCACCCCCTGTCGCGTCCGCATCATCTCCCATTCCCGCACCCTGTCTACCGGTGGCCAGCCTCCGGTTTGAACAGTCGGTAGAGTCTCTCGGTCTAGGCCGGCTTGGTGGCCGCCTGGACACAGGCCCGCTCCGGAGCTGTCCATGGTCAGCGCACTAGGCAGCTTCGCCTCCCCCCATCTCATGCTGCCACCGCCAGGGAGGGGGCGCAGGCGGCACAGGGATCCCTCCCGCCGCGCCTTTGACCCGGGGATACCCGGGCCCTCCCTGACCCGGGCGCCCCGTTCTGATTCATGGTTCTGCCACCCAGACTCTTGGCCCGGTTCTCGGCACCCCGTTTCTGGGACTTAAGCTGCTCCCTGAGAAGCTAGGAAGGGTTTCTGAATTTTCCTTCCCTGTCCACCTTAGGGACCTTGGCACCCAGGCATCCAACTCCCACCCTGTTCTGGAAGCTTATTAGTGCTCACTTCCTCTGCGGGACCCAGCTGATAACCCTTGCTTCCCAGGAATCCAGTTTCCCAGTGTTTATCCCCTTGAGAATCCAGTTTAACAGTCCCTGTGCCCCTCGGACAAATACACTAAGCTTGCTGCCATCCCAGCCTCTGCTCCCTTTAGGGACTCAGGCGCCATTCCTTTTTTCCTTTCAGAAACCTGGAATGCAATTCTTAATATAATTCTTTAACTTCTGCCCCCACCTCCACACCTAGATATCTTATCCCCAGTCCTGCATCTCTTTGGGGACCCAGGCGTTCAGGCCCTACCTTTCCTGCTACCCACTAGACTTTACCAGGGTCATTTGCCTTCTGAGGCCCATATCATGGGTCCCATTCTCCTAGAACACTTTCTCAGGGCCATGAGCCAAATATACATCACTTCTCCAGAGGTGGTCTATGGCCTAGGCTCATTAGGTGATCTAGATAGAACCT
>NW_003852606.1:1529971-1538525 GCF_000181295.1 Otolemur garnettii | reverse complement strand
GTCATTGTTGTTTGGCAGGCCCGGGCTGGATTCGAACCCACCACCTTAGGTGTATGTGGCTGGCGCCTTAGCCGCTTGAGCTACAGGCGCCGAGCCGGTCTTCCACATTTCTAATGGCACATGTGCCCTTGCATTCCTCTACATTAAAGATTCCTTCTAAATTCTGGAACACTTCCACTTCACTTCTATGTATCATCTTCATTCAAGGCATGGTCTAAGTTCTAGGGAAGATGCTAAATTCTGGGCATGTCTTTTCTCATTTATTTTTTCAAATATCTAGATAATGTCCTCAAGCCAAATTCTGATCTCAGTCTCTCCTCAATCATGTTCCAAATTTCTAGGACCAGTCATTACTTATTTCCTGATAAAATTTTTCATTTATGTGTGTTCTAGGTTCTAGCTATGTTGTTCTAGACTTCATTCTCTTCCCAGGTGCATTCTAACTTAAAGAATGTATGTGTTGCTACATGGGCTCTAGTCTTTCTTCAATTTTTGCTATTATTTCTAGAATGCACTTCTCTGGTTTAGGTGCCATCTATTTTCACATTCTGAAATCTAGAAGATTCCCACTGAAGTGTTCTACATTACATTTTCCTTCCTCAGGTTCTATGTTCTAGGCTCACTCATTCCCACCTTCTCTGTCCATCTTTTCCTTAGTACCGACTTTTCCCCTGGTGGATTGTGGGCTTTCTCCTCCATCTGCCACTTGGCATTCTAACTATGTTCTAAGTTCTCTCCTCTTTTGAAGTCTTCAGTCTAGAAATGTGCTTATTTCCAGAACACCTACTCCCCCTCCTTTGCCAGCTCAGTCTTTATTCCAGAAAAATTTCAATTCTCAACATGTATCCTTCTGCATTTTCCTCCAGACACTTCTAAGTTTCAGGCAGATTTCTTGGTACTTTCTAGGTTTTTCTTCCCCTCCATGGCATGTTCTGAATTCTAGAGCACATCTTTTGCTTTCTGAGTTCTAGCATTAGACATATAATGAAACCAAGAATGTGACCCCTGCTATGTTGTGTATTACAGAATCCCTAGTAGATTCTGAGTTCTAGATTACACTCCTAACTAGGTGTGTTATATATTGTATTAGATGTGCTCTTAGGTATCATTATGGTCCTCTCTGTGTTCAGAGTTCTGGGTGACCCAGACATTCTTTAGGTTATGGAGTTCCTCTTAGCTGGTTATAAATTGTAGGTTCCAGGCCTCAGTTCTAGCAAATGCCCCTGTGCTTAGCCATAGGTGCAGTTCTTACACCAAGCACACTGTAAATATGGAAGCATATGTCCTTTCTGCACTCTGTACTGTGTCTTCATGCCACTAGCTTTCTAGATTCTATGCCCAACCTTATGTTCTATTTCCTTCTTAGTGAATTTAAGGCTCTAGAGCAACCTCCTTAAAACATCCCGTGTTGTTCCTGGTTTTAGATATCATGTTGGGTTTTGGCCTGAAGCTGGTTTGCCCTCTTATAAACATTTTTCTGAATCTGGACTCTGAGTGCTGAGATGCACTGTCTAAATTCTCAGATGCACCACTTCAAAGACCCAGGGGTACATGCACCCTGCTATCTCTTCTCCCAGGTCCCAGGGCCCTCAGTTCCCCGTCCTCCCCACCCCCAAGTCCAAGGTCCTGGCCCCAGGCTTTGGACACAGCCCACATAATTGGGCGGGGTTGGGAATTATCTTCTCTTAGAACTGGTTATGCCGCTGCCCGCAGGGGCAGAAGGAAAGGAAAGAACAGAGTGAAAGTCCCCACTGCTTTCAACCCGGCCAGCTGGACCCGTTTGACCTGCTGTGTGTGGAGGGAGTGGCTCAGGGGGCCTCGTTTCATCTCTGCCCCGCCCCTGGCTGCAGCGACCAAAGTCCCGCCTTCCTGCCCCAGAAACCCCGCCCTAGAAACCTCCCCCCACTCGGTTACATTCCCAGGAGGGATGGGGATGCGTGCAGAGGGGAGAGTCAAGAGCTCCTGGATCTTGGAGGAGGAGTTGGGCATTGGGACTCCTAGGCCCTGAGGGAGAAGGGGTCTAAAGGCTGGGATTTCTAGTCTAAGGGAGTAGGATGAGAGCTCAGAATCTTGTTTTCTGGGGGCGTGGTTTCCTGGGATTGGGAAGGAGGAGTCTGGAGGCTCCTGGGTCTAGGGGAGGAAAGGGACTGGGGGGCCTAGACTCCTCTGTGATCTGAGGGAGGAGGGACCTAGTTATTGGACTCCTGGGTCATGGATAGGGAGGGTATCTGTCTGCGCTGGTTTTTTTTTCCCCCTTCTTCATGTGGAATGGGTCTTTAAATTCTTCTGGAGCTGGGGGTCTAGATAACTGGGAAACTGAAGGAGGCAGAAGTTGGGCTGGTTGGGTGAGGACCATCCCTGTGATATTATACAGTTAACCATGTCCTAGGGTCCTAATTCTGTGTCCCCAGCCCTGTGACCTTCTTAAGACATGGTTCTGGTCTGGGCCTCAGTTTTACTACCTATGCAGTGGGTTGAGGGAAATTCTCAGCAAAGCTAGAATAGAGATTGTCCCACATTCACTCAGGCAATGTCTGGGTCACCCAGCTTCAGTTTCTCAGTAGGCCAAGTCTAGGTTGCTGCTAGTGTCTTATAGAGTCTGACCTGTTTCCTCAAATGCTCTTCTCTTACTCAAGTGGCTAAGGCTGTTTTTCTAAAAGCAGTCGGTTTCATTTTATCCTGTGCCATGATTAGGGTGGACAGATCTCAGTTTCCCATTCGTTTCCCCCAGAGCGCTGGGGCTGTGGTGCCTCAGTTACCCTGTGTCATGATCAGTGGCTCGGCCTCAATTTCTTCTGGACAGTCCCTAGGTTGCCTCGTCTCGGCTTCCCCTATGTAGTATCTGATTGGCCATGCCTTATTTTCTCTGCCTGTGCCTTGACAGGCCGGTTTGTTCCCTGACCCTTCCCCGCACCTGCAGGCCGGCACCGCCGCCATGATGTGCGAGGTGATGCCCACTATCAGCGAGGATGGCCGGCGGGGCTCGGCGCTGGGCCCGGACGAGGCGGGCGGCGAGCTGGAGCGCCTCATGGTCACGATGCTCACGGAGCGAGAGCGCCTGCTGGAGACTCTGCGCGAAGCACAAGACGGGCTGGCTACGGCGCAGCTGCGGCTGCGCGAGCTCGGCCACGAGAAGGACTCACTGCAGCGTCAGCTCAGCATCGCACTGCCCCAGGTCTGGGGCGGGGCCTGAGGGGAGGCGGGGCCTCGTGGAGAGGCCTGCCCGGAAGGGGCAGGGCTTGGCGCTTGGAAGGGAGGAGTCTGGGCGAGGCTTGCCGTTGATGGGCGGGGCCTCAGTGGCAAGAAGGGGCGGACTTAACAGGGAGGGCGGGGCCCTTAAACTTCTATTCCCACGAAATGAAGGAGATAAGGGAAGGAGTGAACTGATTGTCTCAATCCTGCTCATGCTTGGACAGGAGTTTGCAGCTTTGACAAAGGAGCTGAACTTATGTCGGGAGCAGCTGCTAGAGAGGGAGGAAGAGATTGCAGAGCTGAAGGCAGAGCGGAACAACACGCGGGTAAGGCGAGTTGGGGGCGGGGCCTAAGTTGGGAAGGAGGGGCTTCGCGTGGTTGCCACCCAACCCATCTGTTCTCCCACCCCCACCCCCAGCATCTTGCCTTCCCATCTTTTTGCTCGACGCTGCTTCCATTTCCTGGCTGGTGTCCTCTGGTGCCACACCTTTCTGTGTTCCCTCCCTATTTCCATAACTTTTTCTTCTTAATTCTGTACCACCCCCTTCCTTGATTCCTACATTTCCTCTACTATCTCTCTATTTTCCTTACCTGTCTTTCTCGGTGCTCCTTTGCTTGGCTCCATTTGTCCTTCCATGTGTCCGTCCCACCTGTCATTCTTTTCCTTGATCCGTTCCCCTATCCCTGTAGCTCCTCCTGGAGCACCTGGAGTGCCTGGTGTCCAGGCACGAGAGGTCACTGCGCATGACCGTGGTGAAGCGCCAGGCTCAATCCCCAGGCGGGGTCTCCTCCGAGGTCGAGGTGCTAAAGGCTCTAAAGTCCCTCTTCGAGCACCACAAGGCCTTGGATGAGAAGGTATGGGAATTGGAAAAACCATGTTGACTTGGGCTACCCTGGCTGTGGTTGCTTGGGAATGTATTGAGTGGGAAGAACGTTGACTGTGATTGATTGGGACAGGCTACGCGGACAGGGACCTGATTGGTTTAGAATAGATATGAACTAAAGTGGGGGCTACCAGTGTGTGGAGCTGTCTAGGTAGCTAGTTGGGGCTGCGCACCTATTATGGAGAGAGAAATCCTGATCGGAGCTGTCTCAGGGCCACAGTCAACTGTCCTAGATTGGGAGGAGGAGGTTGTGGTCTCCATTTGACTCCTGTCCTGTCCCCATCCCAGGTCCGGGAGCGGCTGCGGATGGCGCTGGAGAGAGTGGCAGTACTAGAGGAGGAGCTGGAGCTGAGCAATCAGGAGGTGGGGGTGTGGCTAAGAAGGGGAGGTGGACTCCACCGGGAGGCACTTAAGAGCAGTCAATGGGGCGAAACCGATTGGGTGTCCCCTAGTGGGCAGAAGTAGGGTAGAGAACCTGTGGAGAGAAACCAGTAGGATTTCTAAGGGGGAACTCAATGGATAGTGCTAAGGGTGGAGACAACGGTGAGAACCAGGGCCTGAGGCTCAGTCTGGGACTACAGAGAAAACCTCTGGCCAGAAAACCTCACACCTATAATCATAGCACTCTGGGAAGCCGAGGCCAGTGGATAGCCTGAGCTCAGAAGTTCGAGACCAGCCTGAGCAAGAGTGAGACCCCATCTCTAAAAATTAGCCGATCATTGTGGCTGGCACCTGTAGTCCCAGCTACTCGGGAGACTGAGACAAATGGATTGCTTGAGCTCAGGAATTTGAGGTTGCTGTGAGCTATGACGCCACAGTATTCTATTCAGGGGGACAAAGTGAGACTCTGTCTTGGAAAAAAAAATAAAAAAAGGAAACCTCCGCTGGCAGGGAAAGGTTAAGAGTGGACAGTGGCAGCTGTGAAGAGATAATGGGGAGCACAGAGTCTAAGGGTAGATGGTGGGGTAGGGCTGGCCCCAGCAGGACAAGAGGCATCTCAGATGGGGGCATCTATCCTGATGAGGGCCAAAGCTGTGTAAAGCTGGAGGTTGGAGGAGCCCCTTTGCTTTGATCCCTTTTTCACTCTTCCAGACTCTGAGCCTTCGAGAGCAGCTGTCTAGGCGACGGTCAGGCCTGGAAGAGCCAGGCAAGGATGGGGATGCGCAGGTGAGATGGAAGTCCCCTCTCTGCAGCCTCTACTCAACTCCCCAACTTTGTGATGGTCTTTTTAAATGTTTGGTCTGGTCACTGTCTCTAAGACATCTGAACCCCTAAGATCATTACTAGTCTTTGACCTCTGATTCAGGCCACCTAGCTAATTTCTGGGACACTTGATGACCCCTGTAGATTCTGACTTGCATGATCCTCAGTGTCTTGGATCCTACCTTCCCCACCCAAAATACACCCTAGCTGATCAACTTTCTTCTTCATTTCTTCTATGTTTCTGTACTCCCTACTCTCGGTTCTGCCCTTCCCTCTCTCATTCCAGACCCTTGCCAATGGCCTGGGTCCTGGTGGGGATTCAAACCGTCGTACAGTGGAGCTGGAGGAGGCCCTGGAGCGGCAGCGTGCAGAGGTGTGCCAGCTTCGTGAGCGCCTGGCGGTTTTGTGCCGTCAGATGAGCCAGTTGGAAGAGGAGCTGGGCACTGCTCACCGCGAGCTGGGCAAGGCTGAGGAAGCTAACTCCAAGCTGCAACGGGACCTCAAGGAGGTAGGCTGGAGCCCCTGATGGACTGTCTCCTGTCTCTCCCCTCCATTTTCCCTTCCCACTTTACCCAAAGTCACAGAACTCATGAATGGTGGAACCTAGATTCAGTCTACAAGCTGTGTGACCTCTTTTCCTCTTTGAGCTTCAGTTTCATCACTTATAAAATGGGATTTATGACTCTTATCAGAGTGTTAGCATGTGGCACACAGCAGGTGGTCAATAAAGGTTATAGTATCATGTTATAATTGAGATATTCTGTGGTGCTGCTAATTGAATCTTTTGTTGGCATTTTAGTTCTTCCTGGCTTAGGCCCCTTGATCCTAATCCCCATGACCCAGGGAACTGCTGGGAAATGTGGGGCCTGGGTTTTGGAAGGCAGTGGATGAGAAAGAAGGGTGATCACTTTGTTTCTCATCATCCACTAGGGTCTTTATGGTCTTTATCCACACCTCTGCTTTTAAATCTGGATGACTGTGGGGATTACTGGGAAGTGCAGTTCCACCAGATGAGAGTCCATACCAGATGGGGGTTCATTTCCCATGAGACCCTGGAGCCCCTCTGTTAGGGTTCTAGGACTGTGCTTCTCTGGTGGCTCTTGGGTGGTATTGCTTTCCAGATAAATGAGAGCTTTGTTTCCTATGAGACCCTAGGACAGTTCTGTGATTTTAAGCCTGTTTCATGCTAGAACCTACTGAGAAATCTAAGTCCTGGATTTTGGAGGAGATTGGCTCAGAGTGGAGACTTCACATCCTATGACCTTCCCATAAGCTTTTCAGGTTGTCCAACCTGCAGCCTGTGGGCCCCATGCTAATTTTCTGAGGACATTTTTTGCTTATCTGTGGTATTGGATATCATGAAAAGTATGCACAGACCTCATATTGTTGTTGTTGATCAGCTTTTGTTAGTGTTTGTGTATTTAATATGTAGCACAAAACAACTCATTCTTCTAATGTGTGGCAGTGAAAAAAAAGTTTGGATACCATCTGCACAGGAAGGATTTAAGCCAGTACTTCCCTAGAAGCTCATGGAAGGTGTGGTACCTCCATTGGAACCCTTAGGTGGCAGAAGACTTAAGGTGGGCTAGTCCTGGGATTTCTTGGCAGGTGTGGTACCACTATTCTGATGTGCAGATGGCAGGACACTTCACTTTTCAGGATATCTTGGGGTGCCTCATCTTGGGGTTCTAAGCCTAGGCTGCCCCAGGGGCTTCTGGGAGCTGTGGTCCACTGGGCGTTTGCCACCTCTTCAGGCGCTGGCGCAGCGGGAGGATATGGAGGAGAGGATCACGACACTGGAGAAGCGCTACCTGAGCGCCCAGCGTGAGGCCACATCATTGCACGATGCCAACGACAAGCTGGAGAATGAGCTGGCTAGCAAGGAGTCGCTGTACCGGCAGGTGGGGGTGCAACCGGGAAGGGGCATTGGGGGTGAGGCTGTGGCCCAAGCGACCATGCCCCTCTCCTCTCCCTCTTCTAGAGTGAAGAAAAGAGCCGTCAGCTGGCTGAATGGTTGGATGATGCCAAACAGAAGCTGCAGCAGACGCTACAGAAGGCAGAGACATTGCCTGAGATAGAGGCACAACTGGCCCAGCGTGTGGCAGCACTTAACAAGGTGAGGCAAGGCTTCAGGTGGGGGCCTGGAGTCCATGGAGTGAAGGTGTTGGGCCTAGAGGAGGCGAGGCCGTGGGTCTGGATGGGTAGGAGCCAGACCTTCAGGCTAGGTTCTGTGAAAAGGGCCTGGGGTCTGGTGAAGGGGCAGGACTTGGAATAGGGAAGGCCTGGAGTATTGCGTGGTGTGGGAGTGGGTGGTGTTCTCTGGCCTGTACTAAAGAAATAGGTGGCTTGGAACCTGAGAGGGATGGGACAGGTCCTGAGAAAATGAACTAGGTATAGGAGCCAAGGTCTGAATCACTGGTGCAGGGGAGGAACCTGGTGCTCTGGGGGGCGAGGCCTGAAGCTGACTGAATCCTGGTGGGGTAAAGTCACATGCTATGGGTTCCAACTACCAGGCTGAGGAACGTCATGGGAATTTTGAAGAGCGTCTTCGGCAGCTGGAGGCCCAGTTGGAAGAGAAGAACCAGGAGCTGCAGCGGGTGAGGGGGCTGAGGACTGCAGAGATGGTAGAGCTTTGAGACTGGGGAGGGAGCTTAGGTTAAGGTGACCAGACATCCCGCTTTAGGCGGGACAGTCCCGATTTTTAACAATTTGTCCTGCGTCCCGTGGTGTTTTAAAAAAGTCCCGATTTTTGGAAAGAATGCATGACAAGCTAGGGAACAGTGGGAGAATGGGAAGGGAATATAAGGTTTTCAGCTGCTGTAATTCCATTTGGGAATGAAGAGGTTAATGTAACTCCATTTGGGAATGAAGAGATTAATGTAACTTCATTTGGAAATGAAAAGGCTAATGTAAACTCCCTACTGCTCTCCTGGGCAAGGTATCAGAAGGAGACTGGTTCCCTCCCTTGCTTCTAGGACAATTAGCTCAGAAGGAGCCAACTGTCTGAAACAAACAAGTAGCCCCCCCCACTAGAGTAAGGTGACCAGATGTGTGCCAATTTTTAACAATTTGTCCTGCGTCCTGTGATGTTTTTAAAAAGCCCCGATTTTTGGAAAGAATGCATGACAAGCTAGGGAACACGGGAGAACAGGAAGGGAATTACGGTTTTTGGCTGCCATGTGGCTATTTTGCCAGGATATGCATTTTATATTATTTTTGTTAATTTTATAATGTTAAACTTTAATAATAACAAATAATTGTTGAGAACTGATTAT